>NC_135963.1:47893767-48225831 GCF_053455715.1 Rhinoraja longicauda
CAAAGTAAAAATGAGAGCGTTCATTTCATCCATGTCCCTCATGATCTTGTATACCTTAACAAGGTCACCCCTCAGCCTGCAATACTCCAAAACAAAAAGTCCTAGCCAATTGGGACAGCACAGTGGTGCAGCGGTAGAGTTGCTGCCTTCCAGCTCCAGAGACCCGGGTTTGATCCTGACTACAGGTGCTCTCTGTACAGAGTTTGTACAGTCTCCCTGTGACTGCATGGGTTTTCTCCGTGTGTTCAGGTTTCCTTCCACATTCCAAAGAAGTGCAGGTTTGTAGGCTAATTGGCTTCTGTAAATTGTTCCGAGTGTATAGGATAGAACTAATGTATGGGTGATCAATCGTCAGCATGAACCGAAGGGCCTGTTTCCACTCTGCATCTCTAAACGAAACTATCCAACCTCTCCCTATTAACACAAGCCTACACACACTATTTCCCCTCTCACCCTCAACCTATGCCCTCAAGATTTTGAATTCTCCACTTTGGGGGAGAATTTTTCACCTGATCTCTGCCATTGACGATTTTATTAACTTGAAAAGTCACTCCTCAGCCTCTTATGCTCCAGGGTAAAATGACCCAGCCTGTCCTTGCAGGAATGTATCTCCAACAATCTGTCCGGTACCATTGCTTTGCTGATTGTAATTTTCCTGAGTTATCTTTTCTCATTCTCTCCCCTCCCCCCCCCCCCCCCCCCCACCCTCCACCCCCATCCCCACCCACCCTTCTCTCATTTAACTGATTAACAGCTATTTCTGGCATATATTCTGTAGAGTGATGACTGATGAAACAAGGTATTTGTTTAATGCTTCTACCATCTTTGTTTTCCATTATTACTTCCCCAGAATCTCTCTATGACCACACTCATCGTTTTTAGTAAAGATTATAGAAAGTCTTGTGATCTCATTTTTCATTTTCCATCCAACCTGCAGACCTGTCACCCATCATTGTGCTATTATTTTTTTATTTCCTTCGATATATGGTGGCTGTAATAGTTAACGTGTAAGTAATGTATAGAAATTCAGTTCTGATCCTTTGGTTATTGGAAATATGTGTTGAAGACAGTTGCAAGTTGATAGGCTTTTTGGAATTTTGCAAGAAAGTTTAAAAAAAATAAAAAAATGCTGGTGAGGGTGAAAAATAACAAGTAGTTTGTAATGAAAACGATGGAGGGATTTAATATTATATTAGACAAAGTGGACCCGTTGGGCCCAAACCTCTCCTGCATTGGTGCAGCACCCTGTCCTCCCCCCCTCCCCTCTTTCCTCTCCCCTCTCCCTTCTCCCCCACTCCCCCCTCCCTCCTCCCCTCCCCCTCCCCTCCCCTCCTTTTAAACTTTAAAATGTGAATAACTTTAAAAATATAACACCGATTTCAATAAAACTACTTCCATTATCACTAAAGTGACAATGGTGAGTAAGGTGGGCCTAAAATTGTCGCGCTGCCGTGTACCATTTTGGCTGAAGTTCAGTCACAAACAAGATAACAAATGAGAGTTTTAGTATATAGATGTCACCTAAATCTGTTGTTTTCATAGCATCAATGAGAAAAGTGACTAGTCAGATATTTCAAAATTTGCATGATCATTTTTAATTTTGTCATTCTTTTTAGAGTATTGAATCTTCTGTGGGATTTTGGGATAATGGGGGATTTTCAATATCAGAAAAGAAGATGGGGAGTTGGATTTGTTCCCTCTCTGTGTTCAGACATGACTTCAATTCAAGGGCTGAATGAATCATGTTGAGCCAAGCATTAAAATTTTAAAAACCTTCATTCTTTGGAGTTAGTCAGACAAATTTGACAATCTAAGTAATGTGTAGAAATTTTAAATCGAATTTCCATTTGCTAAATCAACATTCCTAGGAGACATTCGGAAGGATTTGAAATTGGCACATCATTAACCAAGTGAGCTCAGATCACAGCTGCTCAGGGCTATCATTGCAAAAATGGCAGACAAAAGCATTATTCATTTCCTGTGACGTCTATGAATGTCCCAAGTTATGGCACCTTGCTCTTCAGCTAACAAAATAATGAGTTCCCAACGTTCAAGATTAAACTGTTAAAAGAGTGCATGGTGCTGGCACAAATATGTCATAGATTTCCAGGCAGACATACAGTGCCCTCCATAATGTTTGGGACAAAGACCCATAATTTATTTATTTGCCTTTGGCCTCCACAATTTCAGATTTGTAATAGAAAAATCATATGTGGTTAAAGTGCACATTGTCAGATTTTAATAAAGGCATTTTGATACATTTTGGTTTCACCATGTAGAAATTTACAGCAGTGTTTATACATAGTCCCCCCATTTCAGGGCACCATAATGTTTGGGACACAGCAATGGAAAGTAGTCACGTTTAGTATTTTGTTGCATTTCCTTTGCATGCAATGACTGCTTAAAGTCTGTGATTCATGGACATCACCAGTTGCTGGGTGTCTTCTCTGGTGATGCTCTGCCAGGCCTTTATTGCAGCCATCTTTAACTTGTGTTGTTTTGGGGGCTAGTCCCATTCAGTTTTCTCTTCAAAGCGTGTTTCCAAATACACAGGACAAGATGTTACAAAAATCCAAAGTGCCAAATGTCAACTTGGTCCCGGTGGTGATGGGAGGTTTATGCACTCATTTATGCTCCTCCGATGTTGAGAAAGGCTAGGCAGACACGTCATTGGGGTTATCAAGTGGGCACCTACTTTCATCGACGTTTCGCTGATTGGACCCACGACGTCTCCAGTAGGCTCAGCGGTGTGTTCTGGCGTCCCAGAACCACTCCCCTCTGCATCTGCCTAGCCGGCTTATTTGGGAGACCAGATGGGGTCTTTCCTCTTCAGCCAGAGCCACTGGCTACTCCGCTCTGCCACCCGTGATGTTTCCTTGATGGCCTGGTGTAGGGCTTGTCCGCTGATCCCCAGGTCCTTCATCAGTCTTACGGTAGATGTTGCCACGAATCCTCGACATCCAACTTCTACCGGGCAGATCTTTGCTCTCCAGCCCCGCTGTTCTACCTCCGCTGCAAGCTCTGTGTAGCGCAGTTTCTTTCTGGGTTGGTTGTTCTGGGTGGCAGGGCATTGTTGGTTGTTCTCCTGTTGTTGGTTGTTGGTTGTTCTCCTGGTTTCCAGAGTCACTGCCAGGCATTTGAGCACTTGATTATATCTCCAGGTGTACCGTCCTTGGGAGAAGCTTACTTTACACCCAGTGAGGATGTGCTTAAGTGTGGCTGGTGTTGAACACAGGGGGCATGATGGATCTTCGCCCAGCCATATAAAAGGCATGCTCAATTGGGTTCAGATTGGGTAATTGACTTGGCCACTCAATAATTGACCTTTTTTTCAGCTTTGAAAAACTCCTTTGTTGATTTAGCAGTATGTTTGGGATCATTGTCTTGCTTTAGAATGAACCGCCAGCCAATGGGTTTTGAGGCATTTGTTTGAACCTGAGCAGATAGGATGTGTTTATACACATCAGAATTCATTATGCTACTACCATCAGTAGTTGTATCATCAATGGCGATAAGTGAGCCAGTACCTTCAGCAGCCATGCATGCCCAGGCCATAACACCCCCACCACTGTGTATCACAGATGAGATGGTATGCTTTCGATCTTGGGCAGTTCCTTCTCTCCTCCACACTATGCTCTTGCCATCACCCTGATATAAGTTAATTTTTGTCTCATCTGTCCACAAGACCTTTTTCCAGAACTGTGGTTGCTCTTTTAAGTACTTCTTGGCAAACTGTGACCTGGCCATCGTATTTATGCGGCTAATCAGTGGTTTGCATCTTGCAGTGTAGCCTCTGTATTTCTGTTCATGAAGTCTTCTGCGGACAGTGGTCATTGACAAATCCACACCTGACTCCTGAAGAGTGTTTCTGATCTGTCGGACAGGTGCTTGGGGATTTTTCTTTATTATAGAGAGAATTCTTCTGTGATCAGCTGTGGAGGTCTTCCTTGGCCTGCCAGTCCCTTTGCGATTAGTAAGCTCGCCAGTGCTCTCTTTCTTCTTAATGATGTTCCAAACAGTATTTTGGTAAGCCTAAGGTTTGGCTGATGTCTCTAACAGTTATATTCTTGTTTCTCAGTCTCATAATGGCTTCTTTGACTTTCATTGGCACAACTTTGGTCGTCATGTTGATAAACAGCAATAAAAGTTTCCAAATGTGATGGAAAGACTGGAGGAAAGACGAGGTGCTGAGAGCCCACTTATACCTGTATTAAGGAGGCAATTAAACACATCTGAACAACTACAAAGACCTGTGAAGCCATGTGTCCCAAACATGAATGTATACCCTATGTATAAACACAGCTCTAATTTCTACATGGTGAAACCAAAATGTATAAAAATGGCCTTTGATAAAATCTGACAATGTGCACTTTAACCACATGTGATTTTTTTCTGCCTGTGTTAATGTAAACTTCTCCATTTTTAAATGGAATAAATGTTGATTTCTGACTTTCAAGCACAAGCTTGGGCCTGTTATTAACCCATTGATAATATTTTATGCATATATCATATCATATCATATACATACAGCCGGAAACAGGCCTTTTCGGCCCTCCAAGTCCGTGCCGCCCAGTGATCCCCGTACATTAACATTATCCTACACCCACTAGGGACAATTTTTACATTTACCCAGCCAATTAACCTACATACCTGTACGTCTTTGGAGTGTGGGAGGAAACCGAAGATCTCGGAGTAAACCCACGCAGGTCACGGGGAGAACGTACAAACTCCTTACAGTGCAGCACCCGTAGTCAGGATCGAACCTGAGTCTCCGGCGCTGCATTCGCTGTAAAGCAGCAACTCTACCGCTGCGCTACCGTGCCGCCCTTTCTTAATTTCTTCTAGTATCAGAGGAACACCTCTGCTGCCAATCACACCACTGTGACATTTTCACCTCCCACAGCACAATTTCTCAGGGCTTCTGAACAATGTTCCATATTAGGGGCATTAAAGTTCTGCAGATTAAATTCGGATGGTAGAACAGGAAAAAGGGTTGTCATTCTCTGTTACAGAGAGGTGGTCACTCCTAGACCACGGGAGGTAGACAAGTGGGTCACTGTTAGGGGGGGCAAGGAACAGAGGCAGGGACTAGGGAGTACCCCGGTGGCTGTACCCCTTGGAAATAAGTACTCCTGTTTAAGTACTGTTGGGGGGGACAGCCTACCTGGGGGCAACGACGGTGCCCGGGCCTCTGGCAAGGAGTCCGGCCCTGTTGCTCAGAAGGGTAGGGAAAGGAAGAGGAGAGCAGTAGTAATAGGGGACTCTATAGTGAGGGGGTCAGATAGGCGTTTCTGTGGACGCAGTCGGGAGACCCGGATGGTGGTTTGCCTCCCTGGTGCTGGTGTCCGGGATGTGTCTGAGCGTGTCCAGGATATCCTGAAAGGGGAGGGAGAGGAGCCAGAGGTCGTGGTACATATAGGTACCAACAATATAGGTAGGATAAGGGAAGAGGTCCTGAAAGGAGTATTCAGGGGGCTAGGAAGAGAGTTAAAAAAAAGGACTTCCAAAGTAATAATCTCAGGCTTACTGCCTGTGCCACGCGATAGTGAGAATAGGAATGGAGTGAGGTGGAGGATAAATACGTGGCTGAGGAACTGGTGCAGGGAGCAGGGTTTCAAGTTTCTGGATCATTGGGACCTCTTCTGGGGGAAGTATGACCTGTACAAAAAGGACGGGTTGCATCTGAACCCGTGGGGAACCAATATCCTGGCGGGGAGATTTGCTAAAATAACTGCGGAGACTTTAAACTAGTACGGTTGGGGGGAGGGACTCAAACACAGATAGCTAATAGGCAGTGTGTGAGGCAGGAGGCAGAAAAGGGAAACACTCAGACCCAATATGTAGGAGAGAAAGAAGGGAAAAGAAATAAACTGAGAATAAGAAATGATGGGTCCCTTAAATGTGTATATTTTAATGCTAGGAGCATTGTAAGAAAGGTGGATGAGCTTAGAGCCTGGATTGACATCTGGAAGTATGATGTTGTGGCGATCAGTGAAACATGGTTGCAGGAGGGTTGCGATTGGCAATTAAATATTCCAGGATTTCATTGTTTCAGATGTGATAGAATCGGAGGGGCAAGAGGTGGGGGTGTTGCATTGCTTGTCAGGGAGGATATCACAGCAGTGCTTTGGCAGGACAGACTAGAAGGCTCGATTAAGGAGGCTGTTTGGGTGGAACTCAGAAATGAGAAAGGTTTAGCAACACTTATAGGGGTGTATTATAGACCGCCAAATAGGGAACGAGAATTGGAAGAGCAAATATGTAAGGAGATAGCAGATATTAGTAGTAAGCACAGAGTGGTGATTGTGGGTGATTTCAATTTTCCGTATATAGACTGGGAATCACATTCTGTTAAAGGGCTGGATGGTTTGGAGTTTGTAAAATGTGTGCAGGATAGTTTTTTGCAGCAATACGTAGAGGTGCCTACCAGAGAAGGGGCAGTGTTGGACCTCCTGTTAGGAAATGAGATGGGTCAGGTGACGGAGGTGTGTGTTGAGGAGCACTTTGGGTCTAGTGATCATAATGCCATTAGTTTCAATATCGTTATGGAGAAGGTCAAATCTGGACCAAGGGTTGAGATTTTGGATTGGAGAAAGGCTAATTTTGAGGAGATGAGAAAGGATTTAAAAGGAGTGAAATGGAAATTGTTGTTTTATGAAAAGGATATAATAGAGAAATGGAGGATATTTAAAGGTGAAATTTTGAGAGTACAGAGTCTTTATGTCCCTGTTCGGTGGAAAGGAAAGAATAATGATTTGAAAGAGCCGTGGTTTTCCAGGGAAATTGGACACTTGGTTCGGAAAAAGAGGGAGATATACAATAAATATAAGCGGCAGGGAGTAAATGAGGTTCTTGAGGAATATAAAGAATGTAAAAGGAATCTTAAAAAGGAAATTAGAAAAGCGAAAAAAAGATATGAGGCTGCTTTGGCAAGTAATGTAAAAGTAAACCCCAAGGGGTTCTACAGATATGTCAATAGCAAAAGGATAGTGAGGGATAAAATTGGTCCATTAGAGAGTCAGAGTGGACAGCTATGTGCTGAGCCGGAAGAAATGGGGGAGATATTAAACAATTTATTTTCTTCGGTATTTACCGAGGAGAAGGATATTGAATTATGTGAGGTAAGCGAAACAAGTAGAGTAGTGATGGAAATTAGGAGGATTAAAGAAGAGGAGGTACGGACACTTTTGAAGAATATAAAAGTGGATAAGTCTCCAGGTCCTGATAGGATATTCCCTAGGACATTGAGGGAAGTTAGTGCAGAAATAGCAGGGGCTATGACGGAAATATTTCAAACGTCATTAGAAACAGGGATGGTGCCGGAAGATTGGCGCATTGCGCATGTTGTGCCTTTGTTTAAAAAAGGTTCTAAAAGTAAACCTAGCAATTATAGACCTATTAGTTTGACGTCTGTGGTGGGAAAATTAATGGAAAAGATACTTAGGGACAATATATATAATTATTTGGATAATCAAGGCCTGATTAGAAACAGTCAACATGGATTTGTGCCTGGAAGGTCATGTTTGACTAATCTTCTTGAATTTTTTGAAGAGGTTACCAGGGAAATTGATAAGGGCAAGGCTGTGGATGTTGTCTATATGGACTTCAGTAAGGCATTTGACAAGGTTCCACATGGAAGGTTGATTAAGAAGGTTAAATTGTTGGGTATTAATAGTGAGGTTGCAAGATGGATTCAACAATGGCTGAATGGGAGATACCAGAGGGTAACGGTTGACAATTGTATGTTAGGTTGGAGGCCAGTGTCTAGTGGAGTGCCCCAAGGATCTGTGTTGGGTCCACTGTTGTTTGTCATTTACATTAATGATCTGGATGATGGTGTGGCAAATTGGATTAGTAAATATGCAGATGATACTAAGATAGGTGGAGTAGTTGATAGTGAGGTCGATTTTCAAAGTCTACAGAGAGACTTGGGCCTTTTGGAAGGGTGGGCTGAAAGATGGCAGATGGAGTTTAATGCTGATAAGTGTGAGGTGCTGCATTTTGGTAGGAAAAATCAAAATAGGACGTACAGGGTAAACGGTAGGGAATTGAGGAATGCAGTGGAACAGAGGGATCTGGGAATAACTGTGCATTGTTCCCTGAAGGTGGAATCTCATGTGGATAGGGTGGTGAAGAAGGCGTTTGGTATGCTTGCCTTTATAAATCAGAGCATCGAGTATAGAAGTTGGGATGTAATGTTGAAATTGTACAGGGCATTGGTGAGGCCGAATCTGGAGTATGGTGTGCAGTTCTGGTCGCCAAATTATAGGAAGGATGTCGACAAAATGGAGAGGGTACAGAGGAGATTTACTAGAATGTTGCCTGGGTTTCAGCACTTAGGCTACAGAGAGAGGTTGAACAGGTTGGGTCTTTATTCTTTGGAGCGTAGAAGGTTGAGGGGGGACTTGATAGAGGTTTTTTAAATTTTGAGAGGGACGGACAGAGTTGACGTGGGTAGGCTTTTCCCTTTGAGAGTGGGGAAGATTCCAACAAGGGGACATAGCTTCAGAATTGAGGGACAAAGGTTTAGGGGTAACATGAGGGGGAACTTCTTTACTCAGAGGGTTGTGGCTGTATGGAATGGGCTTCCGGTGGAAGTGGTGGAGGCTGGCTCGATTTTATTATTTAAGAGTAAATTGGATAGGTATATGGATAGGAGGGGATTGGAGGGTTATGGTCTGAGTGCAGGTAGATGAGACTAGGTCAGGGAGAATGGTCGGCGTGGACTGGTAGGGCCGGACAGGCCTGTTTCCATGCTGTAGTTGTTATATGTTATATGTTATATGTTATTCTTTGTCTATTAATTTTCATTTTAAACTTGCAAAGACATTCAATATTTCCTGTGTGTTCAGACTCGTTGGAAAATGCTGTGCTGTTATTTCCATTTTCCAGCCAATTTTGCTAATAACCCTGCAACCTAATCCTTTCAGGAATGAGGTAACTGGGAGGATTGATGAATGCAGGGTGGTAGATATTATCTATCTGGCTGTTTTTGGTTTTGACAAGGTCCTGTCTGGTAGCAAAAACAAACTTTTGGGGTAACACTGCAATTCAGGCAGCATCTGAAGAGAAATGGACACAGTTGAGATCCTTCATTTGGACTGGGTGAATGGTCTCGACCCAAAATGTTGCCTATTAACTTCCCTCCACAAATGTTACTTGACCTGCTGATTTTCTCCAGCAGTTTGTATTTTGGTCCAGTCTCCAGCATCTGTAGTCTCTTGTGTCTTCTGCATGGTCAGTTGGTCTATAAAGGTAAGACACATGGGATCCAAGGCAAGCTGGCCATTTGGATACAAAATTGGACTGGTAAAAGGAAGGAGAAAATGGTGATAGGAAGTCTGTGGTCAGTGGTGTACTGCAAGGATGGGTGGTGGCACCTTTGTTGTTTGTGCTCTGGCTTGGATGTGAATGTAGGAGGTACGATCAGTAAGTTTGTGGTTGGCATGAATGAAATATTATTACGTTCAAGATAATATTTGCCTGAAAATGGTAATACAAGCAGATGGGGTTATGAAGAAGGCATATTGCATGTTTACTTCCATAGGATGGAACAGAGAATATAAAGGTTGGGATATTATGTTACAACTTTAGAAAACACTGGTGAGACCATGGTTGGAGTATTGTGGGCGTTGTATGTGGTTACGCAGGAGAGGTTTAGGTTTATTATTATCACGTGTACTGAGGTACAGTGGAAAGCTTTGTTTTGCCTGCTATCCAATCATACCAGATAATACTATATGTGAATACAATCGTCAAACACAAGAACAATAGACAGAGCAAAGGGGAAGGTACAGAATATAGTGTATGAGTTCCATTCCAATGTATGCAATGGGGTAGAGATGAATTGGGCAGTACCCGAGCTTACAGAAGGTCCTTCAGAAGCCTGACAACAGAGGGAGCAGCTGTTCCTGATTCCCTCTGAAGGAATGGCTGGGATGGTTTGATGATATTGGCTGCTTTTGCGGGTCAGTGTGAAGTGTAGGTGGAGTCAATGGTGAGATGTCTGGTCTGTGATGTACAGCTACATCTGTGAATAAGCTACATCTACTACTCTCTAAAAATTCTTGCAGTCTTGAGCAGAGCTGTTTCTAAGCTGTGCTGCCACCCGACAGTATGTTTTCTATGGTGCATCTGTGAAAGTTTTCATGAATCATTGGAGACACGTCAAATTTCCTCAGTCTCCGAAGGTAGTAGAGACGTTGGTATGCTTTCTTGGCTGTTGCATCAATGTGGCTGGTCCGTGACATATTAATATTACATGTCTGGTCCACGTAATATTAATGGCAGGCACATCAACCACTGCGGCACCATTGATGCGGATTGGGGCATATACTTCATGCTTCCTGAAGTCAATAACAAGCTCCTTCATCTTGCTGACATTGAGGCAGAGGTTATTGCTACTGACACCATGTTACTCAGTTCTCCATCTCCTTCATGTGAAAGAGTGTGCAGAGGAGATTCACTGGATGTTGCCAGGATTGGAGGGTTTTCACTATAGGTAGAGATTAGATAGGCCAAGCTGATTTTCCCTGGAGCGAAGGAGACTGAGGATCACCTCGTAGAGGTGTACAAAATTATAGGGTACACAGATAGAATTGTTTTCCCATGGTAGGTTTCAAAAACAAGAGGTCACAGGTCTGTACATGGGAGATTGTGTCTCACAAATTTGATTAAGCTTTTAAAAGAAGTAACCAAGAAGATTGATGAAGGGAGAGCTGTAGACATCGTTCAAGTGGACTTCAGCAGGGCCTTTAATAAGGTTCCGCATGGTAGGCTGCTCTGGACAGTTAGATCACATGGGAGGCTTCTGGGCCAAATGTGGGTAAGTGGGACTAGCTTAGATGGAACATCTTGGTCAGCAAGGATTAGTTGGGCTGAAGGGCATGTTTTTATGCTGTATGACTCTATGACTTTAATACTTTGGAAGTATTTCTGATGTGGATCATAACGTTGGATCTGTAAATGTGTTCCCTTGTGCTTTGCATGTTGTTGCTATTGATAGTCTGGAACATGGGGCAGGAAATGGATCATCAGATGGGAGCAAACAGAGAGCTTTCTTGAATGTACACGTAACTCTTATTGTTCCCTGCCATCTAAAGTTGCCGTCTGGGGAATGACCTGTGAAGAGCAAAATTAAATACATGGCTCAGGATGGATTTAATCTTCGTACAGAAACGGCTTTCAGTTTAAAAGTGTTCGTTGCTGATCTTTCCTTGACTCAATTCTGACTGACGGTGAAGAGAAAGGAGGCAATGTCTGAAGATCACATCAGTTTGACCTCGGTCCTGTTATTAAAAATGTTCCTGGAAGGAAGTATATCAACTCACTACTTGGCTGCTGCACCCAGTCAACAAAGCTGACTCAATTGTACTGCGCGAGGAAGAAGAGGAACGTAATGTCTCTTGGTCTCTTGGTCATGGAAAAATGATATCTGTAAAGTCATCTGCCTGACTCGCTCCCAACTCCAGTCTACCAGATTAATATGATACATTATTAGAACCTAAACAAGTGAAGCATTATTAATGACATTATTAAGAAATAACATCGCAGTTTTATGAAAAGGAAATGGAGTGCAACAAATCTTTGATTTTATTTTTTGAGGGTGTAACCAGTAGTTAAAGTGCAGTAGCAGACTTGGAATTTCAGAAGGCATTATATAGACTGCAATATGTTACCACATGCTGAAAATAATTAATGGATAAATACGCAAACATTATTTGGCCCTTGTAAATTGCCCCAGGTGGTTATAGTTGGGGGGGATGGTGAGCATGGGGGTGAATAAGCAACAGGCAAAGGGGGAGAATGGGACTGATGTGAATTCACTGAGTTAATAGACTCAAAGTGTGCATGGTCTCTGTGTCATAAGAAAATGTAAGAAAGTATAAGATGATCAGAGAAATAAACCAATTTAGGAAGATAATTTGGAGCCTGGAGTCTTAACAGTTGAAGGTAAGACTGCTAGGTAGATTGATTAAATTCAGTAGTACCTAGTAAAGGAGAATTAGAAGACTTCAGAAATCCTGGAGAACTGAATGGGTGGAAGACATTCCAAGAAATGTGGTGGGGCGTAAAACCTACATTAGAAATAGAAAATTGAAATAGACTGACCAGTTAACTGGTAAGAAGGTGAAATGGATTATATGCACAACCCGCAGGCATTGCCACTTTCATTTCACTGCACATCGAGTATGTGTATGTGACAAATAAATTTGACTTGACTTGACTTGAACATAAAAATATTTTATGGGAAATATGAAATTATCCAGGTGGAATGGAAAAGCAGACCAATTCTGAGTGACCAATAAATCCTGGTATTCAGAAGGGTTTGGGAAGCATTGTAAACAAATCTCAAAATTAACATTTGGCCAAGGCTAACCCTGAGAAAAGCGAATTACATGTCTTATCACTATGGGTGGAGATTGAATTAGATGTAGGGGTTGGGTCAGTCTCCACTTGGCAACATCATATAGTTTTAATTTTCTTACAAAGGTACGTGCTTTCCATTACAATGGGTGCAAATAAGATTGTTTTTCCTTAGCTAGTATCTCCTAATGATGAGGAGATTCTGAGTTTCAGATATTCTTTTAACAAACTATATGTATTATATACATATTTTGTTTATATATCGATAAAAGTCACGAAGGCGCAGCGGTAGAGTTGCTGCCTTACAGCGAATACAGCACCAGAGACCCGAGTGCGATCCTGACTGCGGGTGCTGTCTGTATGGAGTTTGTACGTTCTCCCTGTGACCTGCGTGGATTTCCTCCGACATCTTCGGTTTCCTCCCACACTCCAAAGACGTACAGGTTTGTAGGTTAATTGGCTTGGTAAATGCAATAATTGTCCCTAGTGGGTGTAGGATAGTGTTAATGTGCGGGGATTGCTGGTCAGTGCGGACCCGGTGGGCCGAAGGGCCTGTTTCCCCACTGTATCTCTAAACCCGGGGCCTCCAAACTTTTCAGCATGAGGGTCACATTATATATTTGGCACATTTTTGCGGGCCGTAGGAAATAATAAAGAAATGTCAGTTTTATAAATTTAATGAACTCAAAAAAGAACTTGAGTAAAACAAATGGAAGAAATTCAAGCCATCTGGAATACATGGCAGCTTCCAGCATACACTAGTAACACATGCAACAGGTATGTTTTTACCTTGAAGAAAACGCCAAAATGGTCAATTTTTGTGCTGTTTAAAATGGGGAAGAAGCTGGAGGATCCGGCGGAGGAAGAAGAACTGGGAGAAGGGCTGCAAAGCCTACGGACGCACGAAGCAGCTGGGAAAACGTCTGGCCAGCCGGTGGGAGAAGGGGAAACGCGGCCGGGAAGGGAGACAGGAGAGCAAGGCCGAGAGGCAGAGGGCCGCTGACCGGCCGGTGGTGGGAGAAGAGGAGGAGGAAAGGACGGGGTTGAGCGAGCTGGGAGAGGAGCAGCGGGAAGAACCCGAGCCGAGGGGCCTGGAGGTCTGCAGGGGCAGATCCAGCAAGCACTGGAGGTCGGCGTCCCGCCTGAGGGTGAAGGGCCCATGCCGTGCTCGACGGCTTTGGAGGAGGAGGCGGTGGAAGAAGAGGAGCGGAGTGTCGGGCGCGAAGAGGACCGGGGAGAGGCCGATCAGCAGCGGAGGCCGAGCAGCAGCGTGAGCTGGGCCGGGCGCCGGGCGCTGGGAGCCGAGGCGGAGGACCAGGCCATGGCTCTGCTCGGCAGCCCCAGCCTCGAGGTGTTCAGCGCTGGTCAAGTGGAGGTGGAGTCCAGCAGCTCGGCTGACAGAGATGGCGGGCGGGGAGAAGGGCTGGAGGGCCAGCAGGAGTGGCGAGGGGCCGAAGAGCCGCAGGAAGCGAGGCACGGAGCAGAGGCGCCGAGCCTGGAGGAGTGAGGAGCACAGGTACGGGGAGAGGAGTCGGGACGCTCGGAGCACCGGGAGAGAGCCGGAGACACGCTGACGGGGGAAGCTGAGCTGCAGCACGGAACGTTAAAATCTCTTGGCAGGCCGGATGTGGCCCCTGGGCCATAGTTTGGAGACCCCTGCTCTAAACTACAAAAGTTCCAAATGACTTGTCAAGAGTATTAAACTAAGGTTTGCAGTTGCGTAACAAAGTGTTGGCCATCTGGGTCTGAAATGATAATTATTTCCACCGTCAAGTTATGTATCCTGAACTTTTGCAATCCAAAGAAGTGGAAACATCGAAACAAAGAAAATAGGTGCAGGAGTAGGCCATTCGGCCCTTCGAGCCAGCACCGCCATTCAATACGATCATGGCTGATCATCCAAAATCAGTTCCCCGTTCCTGCTTTTCCCCCATAACCTTTGATTCTGTTAGCCCTAGGAGCTAAATCAAACTCTCGCTTGAAAACATCCAGTGAATTGGCCTCCACTGCCTTCTGTGGCAGAGAATTTCACAGATTCACAACTCACTGGGCTCTGGAGATGCTCAGCCAATGAGAATATTTAACTGATCAACACATTATTTTAGACATGAGGGGGAATAACAAGAGATGGATGGAAACGTTCAGCTCTAAACGTACTGACTAGTTATTATTCTAATTAATACAATTATTTATGTAAATGTAATTCAACAAAACAATTTTTAAATATATTAACTTTTTCACAACGTCTGACTTTCCTATCACTGGAAGGCCGCTACATTGGTTTCTTTCAATATCTTTGTTCAGTCTCAAATTATTAATGAATTATAATTACATTTTTTCCATACATGGATGACACCTGCTGGTTCTTGATGAATCATCACACATACACATTCAGAAAAAACCCACTTCATGAAAAAATCATGCTTATGATTTGTCTGATATGATTTTTCTTATTCAAATATGCCGAATATTCCACAGGTTGTAGAATGAAATAGCAACAGGTAACCACTGGATTCTTATACTTTAACTTCATATGAAGAGCAAACAGACTAATAATATCAAAAATTGGCAAAATTGTGAAGATTGTTAGATTGAAAATTAAAACATATGTTGGATCAAATTAAAAATGTTCTCTTTGCAATTGTGTTCTGATACTTGTGTGTTTGTTGAGGTAATTTAATCCAAAATGCAGATTGTTGTTAAAATGAAATAAAAAGGAACTGCAGATTCATGTTTAACACCAAAGAGAGACACATTAACAAAATGTTGGAGTAACTCGGCGGGTCAGGTAGCATCACTAGAGAAAATGGATAGGTGACGTTTCAAGTCAGGACCCTTCTTCAGACTGTTTGTAGGTAGCGGGCAACAAAAACTGGAAGCAAAAAGAGGTAGGAGAAATCCCGGCTGCCAACAAAGGAGTCCTCACCACCCAATGTTGACCTCTTCTGCTGTCTCCAACACTCTTCCTTTTCTTGGACTCTCCCTTGTGGCCACCTACCCTCTCTGGGGCTTTTTATTTCTAACTGGCAGTCGAGACATCAACCCCTTAGCCACTCCAACGCCTCTGAACCTACAGTAACATCTACTGGTTCTACTGAATGCAACCACATGAACATTGAATTTTCCAATTTTAGATAACTTTGCAAACATGTCCATTCTACTCCCCCTTCCCACTAAATGTCCATTAACTAGCTTTACAGTTCACAACTATGTATCCCATTTGGGCTCTCACTTGTTTCAACATCTAGCCTTTATCATGAAACCCCCTTCACCTGAGGTCATCGTTGTTGGCCATCATTTGTTCAGCGTCTTTTCGCTTCCAGCTTTATTCCCTGCTCCCTTACTGCAATCAGTCTGAAGAAAGTTCCCAAACTGAAACGTTACCTATCCATTTCCCCCAGAGATGCGGCTTGACCCCTTGAGTTACTCTTGCACTTTGTGTTTATATTTTGCACATTGTTGTTTATTCTCAATACAAGCAGAGGCACTGACTTTCAATGTTGCCAGATCACTCTCCTTTTATGACTATTTTTTCTCAACAGTTTCTTAACTTCGATGCAGTCTCAAACTAGAGAGCATTGCAACATCTCATAATTCTTGGTACCTTTCCAAAACAAAAGGGTCTCTCGTGCATTTCGTACTTAGCCTCCTACATTTGGTCTTGTATCAAGGTTCACCATTTCATGCCATTGAGGTGATGAGCATATTTGGCAAATCACGTTTTTATTGATTTTCAAGTCACCTGCAAGCAGTCCTAATAGTCTTCAGAAAACATCTTGAATATGTGCTATTATCCAAGTATTGGATCAACTTTTTTTCCTGTGGCAAGGAGTTCTCGAGCTGCAGCTGTGTTATTCTGTCAAAATTACTGTGTGTTGCAATGACCAGCTCTGTAGAGCCGGAATTGTCCATACTCTTGGATTGTACTACCACTCCTAATGCTCCATTGGCATGCAGAGGAAAGGCATCAAGGAATGCATAGTATTGATTCGTTGATGCTTTCAGATGTTTTTTGATTATAGTTGATTTGCGAACTTGGATTGAATATTGAGTTGTTATTGGCTAACTTCTACCATTTGATCTGAGCTTGATGGGCATCATGTCTTCCTTCAGCTCTGTAACCATTTTGTGATTCTGTACCTGGGGAATTGGAAGTGTAGTTACTAAATGTTAGCTGATCAATTGCCTGGCCAGAAAGGGATTCTGGACTTTTCCTCCTATTTTCTTTTGCTCACCTCCTGCACCACAGACCCTCTACAGGCCAAAGCGATGTGGTTATCAGGTTGTGCAATTTCTAACAGGCCACCATAAATGTGGAAACTTGTCCTTCTCTATGGTGCTGTGCTTATCTGGGGCTGTCCCAGGCAGGTGAGCTCATCAATTTCTGGTCATGGTTGTTGTGGGTGGCAACTTTGTCCTTGCCTACAGGTATGTGAGATTTATAATTGAGTGAAGTGCCAGATGGTGTGAGGGAAGCCAGTAACCAGGCTTTGGTGACTCGGATGAAGGGCACAGAAGACTGCTGCAAAAGAGGTGAGGAGCAACTGTTACTTTGCTGCTGGCAAATGAGCACCATGCCCCTGCGGGGATGCTCATGGACTGGCTGTGAAAGCCCCCGAGATTGTGGAACAACTCATCCTTCAGTTGCAATGCTCCCAACGTGGGGAAGTTGTCAGCACTGCACCACCAGGACACTTGGTGATTCCTTGCTGCCTGTTGTCCTCTGCCAGGGAGAAGGACCTGAATTACTAATCTCATGGAAGCTAGCCTAACCATGCTAGTGCAGTGGTGTAACATATACAAGTATCTCTACTCCAGCTTGGAAATTGTCATTGTAGTGGAAAGAAATGATTGATCAGACATCAATTTTGTTGTTAGTAAACTGAGTGGTTGGGGCTTGGACAGAAAACAAATCCAAATTTTGTAACCCAAACCCAAAGAGACTTTTGGATAGGCCCGTGGATATCCAGGAAATGGAGGGATATGGATCATGTGCAGGCAGATTAGAGGGACTTGGCATCATGTTTGGCAGAGACATTGTGGGCTAATGGCCCTTTCCTGTGCTTCATTATTCTATGTTCTATGTTTTGATCAGCTCTACCTTGGTGTCATCAATGTAGGTACAAGATGTACAAGAGAGGGTTATGTACAAGGGGAAAATCTACAATAAGCTTTGATACATGCCAGACAAATTGAAATGGCCACAGTTGGAATATTGTTACAGATAAGAAGGCGGTGTGGAATAAATTTCTTTACGTAGATTTATTCGAGCACAGAGCATATGTTGCAGATAAATCAGGGACCATCCTTCCCTTTTAAAATGGATAACTACTTGAGGAGAAGAAGTTGTGAGATGGTTGCAAATGGGGAAGTGGGTTTAGCATTCACAATGGGCCAGCACAAATGATTTGACTGACACTCTTCCATTATTTCAGTAAACATCTGTTCCAAGATAGTTCTAGTTTGATCAATGAGGTTCTTGGAAAAATACACTAATCCTCATGCAGCTGCAACCATTCCAGATGGATTTCCTGCCAGAAAACCTTGGATGAGAACTCCAGCGACAGATGATTTGCTTGGATAGCATAAGGGCGGAAGAATTGCGTTATAAGTCAACTGAGAAATCTATTATTAGATGACTTTTCTCTGCTCCTTGAAACAAACTAAAAAAATATTTTGCAAGTCCATTGGTTCAGGTGAATTTATAATGGGGAAACAAGGAAATGGCACACCAGTTAATCAAGCACTTTGGTTCAGGAAAGTGGCCTGACCTGCTGAGTTACTCCAGCATTTTGTGAATAAGCACTTTGGTTCTGTCTTCTTGAAGGAAGACACAAACAATCTCGGGGACCGAGAATTTAGGAACTGAAGGAAATTCACATTTGTCAAGAAATGGTGTTGGGTAAACGGTTGGGACTGAAGACGGATAAATCCCCAGGGCCTGATGATCTGCATCCCAGAGTACTCAAGGAGGTGGCCCTAGAAATCATGGATGCATTGGTGATCATTTTCCAATGTTCTATAGATGCTGGATCAATTCCTATGGACTAGAGGGTAGGTAATGTAACCCCACTTTTTAAGAAAGGAGGGAGAGGAAAAACAGGGAATTATAGATCAGTTAGCCTGACATCGGTAGTGGGGAAGATGCTTGAGTCGATTATTAAAGATGTGGTAAATATGACAGTTGAATTACAAGAGATGAAAGCTGAATTAGTTTCCCTTAAAGGAATGAAGGGGGAAATACTATCTACTATTAAGGATCAGTTGGATAAATCAAAGGCTGAAATGTGTGTAATTATGAATGAACACATGGAGGAAGTAACCTCCAAGTTACAAAAGTTGGACTCTGATTTTTCTGGTAAGCTGAACCACATCACGGCGTCAATAGAACAACATGATGAGGCTATAGGTGAGTTGGAAATTTTAGCCGAGACGAGTGCTGAAACTACAAAAGTAGTATTGTTGGAGACTCAGCGTCTTTCTGATTTATTGATGAGATTAACCGAAAAATGTACTGACTTAGAGGGTCATTCAAAACGACAAAATTTAAGAATCCTTGGAGTTAAAGAAGGCAAAGAAAAAGATAAAAACCTTCGTGATTTTACTGCTGAGTTATTACAAGAAGTTTTGAAAATGGATTCAAAGCCCTTGCTGGACCGAGTCCATAGAGCACTGAGAGCACGGCCAGGTGCTAATGCGCCTCCAAGACATTTGATTCTGAGGGTGCATAATGCTCACGTTTTAGAAGATATGCTGTCAAGAATTGCTAGTAACAGAGCTTTATCATTCCGAGGCGATGAGATTCGCATCTTCAGAGATTACCCCTTTGAGGTGGTTAAGAAAAGAGCACTGTTTAATGAGACAAGATCTATTCTCAAGAAGATCCCAGCGCTCAGATTTGGTATGTTGTATCCAGCAAAACTCCGAGTGACCTACAATCAAAATGAATCCTTTTTTACTGACCATAATAAAGCACTGGAATTTGCTCGGGAGATCGAAAGGTCGCTGAAGGCTTGATTATGATTTCACGGCTATCTTAATTGGCAGACATCTAATTGGACTTTAAAAATATTAAAATTCAAAGATTTAAGTTTAGTGTATATACTATACGTATATTAACCGTAACTAATAATTATTAATTAAAAAACATATATATTCTTATTAATCATTACTAATAAGAAGTTTAAGTAATATTTGATTTATGTAAACCTTACTTTGAATACTTAATTAATACACTTTAGATAGAAAAATCGATTTATTATAGACTAATTAGTTTCGGGCCTGCCCCGTTTATCTCTCTTTTTAAAAAAACAAAAAAAACAAACAATAACTGTGTTAAAAAACGGAGCTAGTATTAATTTTTTTTTTACATCTCACGGAAGTCCTTAGATTTTTTGCCACCTTAGGGTGGCTAACACTAACTGCACTAATTGTAGTTGTAGTTTTAGTTGTCTCTTCTTTTTTCCTGCACTCTTTTAACCTTTTATATATTGATTTTCTTTTTAGATTTAACTTTTATTATCATGTCATTTTTCAGAAATTATATACTTTTGGGAGATATTTCCGGGAGACACTCTACGCTGTACAAAAGATCATCCACCCCTCATTCAAGAAAAATGTTGTAGTCCGGGTGCCAGACCATTTGCTTTATTATAGACCATTTATCGGTTAAGATGCAAGATTCTATTAGGAAAACAGGGGTTAAAGGTATTACATTTTGTAGTTGGAATGTCAAAGGTGTTAATGAACCAATTAAAAGAGGTAAAGTACTTTCACATTTAAAATCTATTGATGCAGACATAATGTTCCTTCAGGAAACTCATCTAAAAAATGTAGCACATAATAGACTGAAAGGCAAATGGATTGATAAAGTATTTCACTCATCGTTTCCCTTTAAATCAAGAGGTGTTGCTATTTTAATTCGTAAGGGTATACCATTTATAAATACTTCCTCTATAGTCGACACTGAAGGTAGATATGTTATATTAGTGGGAGAACTATATTCTACAAAATTGATATTGGTGAATGTCTACGCACCAAATTTTGATAATCCGTTATTTAAAAAAAAAATATTTAATACCATTCCAGAATTTGGACAATATAACTTGATAATTGGAGGAGATTTAAATTGTACATTAGATCCTTATTTGGATAGATCTTCAACTCAAAGGAAAACAAAATCCAAGTCGTGTGAATTATTAAACTCTTATATAAATAGTGCAAATATAAAAGATGTTTGGAGGATTGATAATCCTTCAGGCCGAGAGTATTCATTTTATTCACCTGTGCATAAAACTTATTCAAGAATTGATTATTTCTTGGTGGACTCCAAATTTATTCCTTATACGTATAATTCAAAATATCATAACATTATTATATCCGATCATGCCCCTTTAACATTTAGGGTAAAACTCCAAGGAGTAACGGGGAAACAGACTAATTGGAGATTTAATCCGCAAATCTTAAATGAAAAAGCATGTTATGACTATCTTAAATCGCAATTTGAGATTTTTTTTAACGCAAATGACCTTCCTGAAACACCTGCGTCCCTGCTTTGGGAAACATTTAAAGCGTTTGTGAGAGGATGTATTATTGCTTTTCAAGCGTCTCAAAACAAGAAGAACCGAGCTGAACAGAATGACCTGGAAAGTCAGATAAGACAGTTAGACATAACAAATGCCATTGCTCCCTCTATTGAAATACATAATAAAATTGCAGTTCTCAAATATAAGTTAAATTATATCCTTTCAGCTCATATTTTAAGGCTTTTTCAATATACTAAACAAAAACATTTTGAATTTGGAGATAAACCACAGAAATTGCTAGCACGTCAACTCCGTAAATTAGAAGATGATTCTACAATTCATAAAATTAGATCAGAAAATGGAGATTTGCTTAAACTACCTAAGGATATTAATCAGAGATTTTTGCAATTTTATCAGTCATTATATTCATCAAAAATAACAGATACTTCTGCGCAGATGCAAAAGTTTTTGCAGGAATGTAACCTTCCTGGTTTGAATGTGAGTGATAGAAATTTACTGGGCGCAGAAATAACTATGAAAGACGTTGAAGAGACTATTAAATCCATTAAAAATGGGAAGACTCCTGGCCCTGATGGCTTAAATAATGAATTTTATAAAAAATTCAGTGGTTTGATCTCTCCACGTTTGCAAACTGTATATAGTCACGCCTTTAAACAACAGAGATTGCCACAAACTCTGACTGAATCAACAATAATCCTCATTCCTAAAAAAGATAAGGATTCTGAAGACCCTGGTTCGTATAGGGCGATAGCTCTTTTAAATACTGATCAGAAGATATTAGCGAAAATCTTAGCTCAGAGATTAAGTCTAGTTATAGACAAATTAATACACCCCGATCAATCAGGCTTTATAGCCAAACGATATTCATTTTTCAACTTGAGACGCTTGTTTAATATAATTTATTCAAATAGACTATTAAATGAAGATTTAGCAATCATCTCGCTAGATGCTGAAAAGGCATTTGATCAAGTAGAATGGCCCTATCTTTTCTCAGTGATGGAAAAATTTCAACTAGGTGAAAATTTTTGTGCATGGGTGAAACTTTTATATACATCCCCAACAGCTAGAATATTAACTAATCAAATGCTGTCATCTAAATTTCATTTAGCTAGGGGTTGTAGACAAGGATGTCCACTATCACCACTTTTATTTGCCCTCATTATAGAACCACTTGCTGAGAGTATTAGATCAAATTCAGATATTTATGGCTACAACACTAAACATACAACCAATAAAATTTCTTTATATGCGGATGATGTATTAATATATATTACTAAGCCAGAAATTAGCATTCCGAATTTATTAAATCTCATAACTCAATTTGGTTCATTTTCAGGTTATAGAATTAACTGGTATAAAAGTGAAATTATGCCAATAATGGAGCATAATCCGGCCATACTTCAACAATTTCCTTTTAAAATTGCCTATGAAAAGTTTAAATATCTTGGAATTTACGTGACTAGGAAATATACTTCTTTATTTAAATCAAATTTTCCTCCTTTACTTGCTAAATTACACAGAAATATCCAATTTTGGAAAACACTTCCTATATCATTAGTTGGTCGTAGTAATGCTATAAAGATGATCTTTCTTCCACAGCTACTATACTTATTTCAAGCAATTCCGATCTACCTTCCAAAAAAGTTTTTTAAAAAAATTGATTCAATTGTTACTAATTTTATTTGGGACTACAAGACTCATAGAATAAATAAAAGACACTTATGTAAGTCTAAAATTAATGGAGGAATTGCTTTACCTAACTTTTTATTTTATTATTGGGCGGTTAATATTAAAAATATAACCTGCTGGTTGGATGATTCTGATCAACAACCGGATTGGTTAAAGATGGAGAAAGAGGATTGTTTACCATTCGATATTGGTGCGATCCTCTTAGCTCCAATAAATTTAAATAAAAAAACATATGGAGGTAATCCCATTATACATAGTGTTATCCGTACTTGGAAACAATTAAAGCTTACGTTAAAATTGAGTAAATTATCTGTTTTCCTTCCTATTGCGAATAATCCTTCTTTTAAACCGTCTGTCTTAGATAGAGGCTTTGCTCAATGGAAAAGTTATGGAATCAAAAGGGTGGGAGATCTTTATCATAAGGGAACTTTTCTTTCGTTTCAGGAGTTACAGCAGAAGTACGGATTACATGTTAATAATTATTTTAAATATTTACAACTTAGAGATTATGTAAAATCACACATGCAAGAATATAAGTTTAGAGGTCCAGAAACACTTGATGTATGCCTGAATCGACATTATAACTCAAATAAATTAATATCTTTTATTTACAATATTCTCCTTGACATTGACATTCCGTCATCAGAATCTTATAGACGAGCATGGGAGGACGAATTGAATCAATTTATAATGCAAGATATATGGGATGAAAGTTTACAACATATACATCAATGTTCATTGAATACTAGACATTCCTTAATACAATTTAAAATAATACATAGATTACATTATTCGAAGACGAAATTAAATAGGATTTTTCCTAGTATCTCTCCTATGTGTGATAAATGTCAATTTCAAGAAGCTAATTTAACTCATATTTTCGTAACTTGTATAAAAATGCAAAACTTCTGGTTGGAGATTTTAAAAATAGTTTCTAAAGTTATTAATAAAAAATTAGATATGGACCCAAAATTAATTATATTAGGATTATCAGAACATACTACAAATTTTACAGTAAGTCAGGTACATTTTCTTGATTACAGTCTAATAACTGCGAAAAAACTAATACTTAAATTTTGGAAAAAACCAATAACCCCCACAATTAAAATGTGGACTATGGAAATGACAGAGACCCTGCATTTGGAAAAAATAAGGTTTGCCTTAATCGACAAACCTGAGTTATTTTTAAAAATATGGTCTCCATTTATTGAATTTTTAGAAAAGTAAATGGGTTTGGCACAGGACTAAAATTAAAAAAAATTTTAAATAAAAAGTTGAAACTTGAGTTGGGGGTTGGATGTACAGCTGTGGTTTTTGTCTCCCGGATCTACTCCCGTTAATTTTTATTGTTAGATCCTTTTTTTTTTTAACCCTCTTACTCTCTCTCCCTAAGTTTATAGTTTTATATTTTTATTTTTACTTTCTCTCTTCAAAAATTTAAAAATTGAAGCTATGTAAGAACTTTGTAACAAATGTGTTTTTTCTTATTTCGATTTGTACATATGCTTTTCAAAAATAAAATATTAAAAAAAAAAAAAAAAAAAAAAAAAAGATGTTATAGCAGCACATTTGGAAAGCAGTGATGGGATCGGTCAAATTCAGCTTGGATTTATGAAGGAGAAATCATGCTTGACTAATCTTCTGGAATTTTTTGAGGAAGTAGCAAGTAGAATGGATGACGGTGAGCCAGTGGATGTGGTGTATCTGGACTTTCAAAAAGCCTTTGACAAGGTCCCACACAAGAGATTAGTGTGCAAAATTAGAGCACATGGTATTGGGGATAGGGTATTGTCATGGATAGAGAAATGGTTGGCAGACAGGAAGCAAAGAGTAGGAATAAATATGTATTTTTCAGAATGGCAGGCACTGACTAGTGGGGTGCCGCAAGGCTCAGTGCTGGGACCACTGTTATTGACAATATATATTAACGATTTAGACGAATGAATTAAATGTAACATCTCCAAGTTTGCAGATGACACAAAGCTGGGTGGCATTGTGAGCTGCAAGGAGGATTCTATGAGGCTGCAGGGTGACTTGGATAGGTTGGGTGAGTGGGCAGATGCATGGCAGATGCAGTATAATGTGGATAAATGTGAGGTTATCTACTTTGGTGGCAAGAACAAGAATACAGATTATTATCTGAATGGTGTCAGATTAGGAAAAGGGGAGGTGCAACGAGACCTAGCTGTCGTACATCAGTCACTGAAAGTAAGCATGCAAGTATAGCAGGCGGTGAAGAAAGCTAATGGCATGTTGGCCATAGTGAGAAGATTTGAGTATAGGTGCAAAGAGGTCCTACTGCAGTTATACAGCATCCTGGTGAGACCGCACCTGGAGCATTGTGTGCAGTTTTGATCTCCTAATTTGAGGAAGGACATTCTTGCTATTGAGGGAGTGCAGCATATGTTCACCAGGTTAATTCCCGGGATGGTTGGACTGACATATGATGAAAGAATGGGTCGACTGGGTTTGTATTCACTGGAATTTAGGAGGATGAGAGGGGATCTTATCGCAACATATGTATAAAATTATTAAGGGATTGGACAGGCTAGATGCAGGAAAAATGGTCCCCATTTTGGGGGAGTCCAGAACCAGGGGTCACAGTCTAAGAATAAGGGGTCGGACATTTAGGTCTGAGATGAGGAAAAACATTTTCAGCCAGAGTTGTGAATCTGTGGAATTCTCTGCCACAGAAGGCAGTGGAGGCCAATTCACTGGATGTATTCAAGAGAGAGTTAGATATAGCTCTTAGGGCTAACGGAATCAAGGGATATGGGGAGAAAGCAGGAACAGGGTACTGATTCTGGATGATCAGCCATGATCATATTGAATGGCGGGCCGAATGGCCTACTCCTGCACCTATCTTCTATGTTTCCATCATGCTGTGGTGTCGCATGATATGAAAATAGACAGAGTTGCAATGCACAAGATTGTAAAATAGAAATTCATGATCCATGGTGACATGCGACCCCAAGAATTACCCTCATGGTTCATGTAGTGAAGTGGGTGACACCAACTGCACATAATTCTGCTTAGAATGCCTGATTAGATCAAATTCATGGTCGTCCACATTCAAGTTTTTTACTTGACAGTGCAGAGTTGGTTATTAACACACTAAAGCATTGCAAGCATAACCCCTCCCAATTCAAATAAAGAGAACTCCTCGCATTCCTTTATATTTCAGTCGGCACCATTGTTTAAAAAAAAACTTACAAAAGGAAAGCATAGTCATTGTATACTTTTAGTGATCAGTGATCAGTGATCAGTGAGAGTGATCAGCCATGATCGCATTGAATGGCGGTGCTGGCTCGAAGGGCTGAATGGCCTACTCCTGCACCTATTGTCTATTGTCTATTGTCTATTGTCTATTAAGTACACTGTACAACATTTTTCATTTCAGATATCTAATTGCTATATCATTTGTACATTTAACCATATGTCGGTATTGCTGCAGATAATTCAGATCAATGTAGTTACCATAAATATACACAGGGCAAAGTAGTTATTTTTGTTGAATGTGGGCTTCACTTTGTTGTGAATGTGTGGATTCAAATTCAAATATAGCCACCATGACTTTGTCAAATGTAGAACTTGTCTGACCAATCTGAATAAATTTCTTAAAGGTAACCAAGTATATCGATGAGAGCAGAACACTACATTGTTGAGGTTGAGTGCCCACTGATTGATATGTACATGGTGATCCAATGTTCTGTTTACATGCTGTATGACTAAGTCTGTATCTCTATGGTATTCATGGATCTAATTGCCACCTTTCATGCTCACTTGTAGCATGGAACTGCACGGATGGAAATCCAAATTCAGGACAGCTTTCAATCTTTTCCAAAAGAAGCCCTGTTGAAACTCGTTCTGAGGCCACTCCAGGTACGTGTTCTTATTCATCAGCTTCCTCAATTTGCAAAATCGATCGGGAATAGAATTTTTTGGAATAGGTTCTAACAGGAGCAGGATGAGACTGTCCTTTTTATCATCAAATACCTGTTGGTGGGCAAAGAAAAGTTCATAGTGGCACCATTCACTTTTCACAAAGTTTCTTGATAAGATAAAAATGGTTTTGTAGCTTTTTGATATGCAATCAATGATATTGGTAATGATTGGTTTTCCAGGTTTGAAATCTCTTTCATGGATGCAGATGCGATACGGCGGCTCGTTGTTCTCTAGCTGTGCTAACAATTTGTTCTTCACCCACAAGGCATCATGTTCACTGTATGAAATAAAAGCATTGAACTCAAAATTGTTTTGAACCTGGCTGACATCTAGATTTCTCTTAGCTTTGAGCCAAAGCCAGAGTGTGCGTATGTACCAGGTAACGTTATATTTTATACACAGCAGGACACATACTGCCACTAAAACTGCTGTACATGCCACAAAGATCCCTATAAATAAGGGGATTTTGCACTCGATGGGAGAAAATGTCAGATATTTGATGACTTGATTCCTAAATCTTTGTGGACTGTAACACTGATACTGATGCGGCCAATCAAGAATCTTTGTATCTGTTTGTTGAACATAAGTGGAGAGTGACTGAATTGAACAGGAACATTCAAAGGGGTTATTGCTCATTTTGAGCTCCTTCAGATCCATGGATTGTAATGAGTCCATGTTGACATGGGTTATTTTATTGTTATCAATATGCAGAGTTTTCAGTCCTACAATCTCAGGAAAAGAGACAATGGAATTTTTTGTCAAAAAAATTTCCTGGAGGTTTTTCAATCTTCTAAGGTCTGGCACAGCGGTAATGGAATTGTAACTCAAGTCTAGAGATTCCAGTGATGCCGGCATGCAGTCAAACACGTTTTCTACCAGGGAATTGTGTGATAAATCCATACGTTTCAGTGTTGGAGGCCATGTGCAAGACTGTTCCCTGGCCAAGCGTAGATCATTATGAGTCACATTTATAATGGACAAGCTCTTCAATTTCCTTGCCAATCTACTAAGTTTGTATAGATCTGCAACTTTGTTCCTGTTTAGAACAAGAGTGTTAAGTTTGGGAAAAGGAGCAGAACATTGTTCAGGAACAAAGGTAGGTCCCTGAAGTATGTTGGAAGATAAATCCAAATATCTTAATTCAGTCATGATTTCAGATACCTCACATGGGACATAGAACACGCTCCCCTTCATTATTGTTAATTCAGTCAGTCGCGTAAATATACCAAGAAAATATTCAAGTGAATAAAATTTGTAGAAATTTGGATTACTTAAGTCAATTATAGAAAATTTACGCAAATTAATCTTTTCTACCGGCACAGTCTCTACATTCCATTTGCCAATGCCATCCATTGCAATACTGCTTAAATATAATTCTTTTATATTTGAGTTCAGAACAGTGTTAAAGAGATAAGTAGTCAAAGAATCATCAATGGTAATATTCATTAAAACTAATGTTGAGATATTTGATTTTTTTAAAGGAAAGAATAGATCTTCATCTTTTCCATATTTGGCAAAATCAGTATTTAGAATTTCCAACGTAATGGTCGATATTGGTAAATCCTTAAAAATATTAATCAACAATTGTGGTTGCAGCCCAAATTGTAAATCTAAAGAGAGTTTCTCCATGCTTTGTAGGATATTGAGCGTTCCAGGTTCATATGTCTTAAATTCTCCAGGTATAAAATACATCTCTTTAATTGGGAGTGCATGAAGGGGAAATAAGGAACTGGAGTTTAGGGAAGAAAGCCAAACATTTCCAAAACGTAAAGTGTGTAGTTTCTGCAGCTTGCTGATCTCTGCTCCAAACTCAGCCGTTTCAAACCTGTTGTGGGTAATATCGAGGTATGTTAATGATCGGAGATGGTTAAATGGCAAGTCTGAAATAAGATGCAGCAAATTATTTGAAAGATCAAGATGCAGTAGTTCTGAGTTTTTTGCAAATGATCCAGGTTCTATTTTGGCGATCTCATTGAATTGGAGAAACAGAATTTTCAGCTTGGTCAGATTTTGGAAGTTCTGCTGTTGAATTATTTTGATGTTGTTGTGGGAGAGATCCAATTTCTCTATGTCTGGCCCCAGGATACAAGAGGAAAGTGGATATCCAATTCCTGAACAATTCGTTGAATAGGTTTCTAATCCATCTGATGATACACAAGCAGCAGGTGGGGAAAGATAAGTTAACACGGCAATTGTCCCCAACAGAGTTATCTGCACCATGATGTCTGTAAAGAAAATTCCGTGTCCAAGTTTCAACTCTTGCATCTTCCTTCAATATCCATCTTCAAGGAAGTTCTATCAAAGCAAAAAGTGTTATAATACAAATATTAATGCAACAACAACATATTTATTCAAAGGGAAATGGTGATGATGTTCTCTACATTTTTCTCTTGCTTTGATGGTGAAGGTCACAAATTTGGGAGCTGTTGTCAGACAGCCTGGGCTTGCAATGGCAGTGTATTTTGTGTGCATCCACTGATGTAAAGGTATGCTGGTACAAGTGCTAATTGATTGGGATGCTTTGAGCTGGATGGTGTCAAACTGCTTTGGTTTTGGATCTGCACTCGAGCCGGCATGTTCCTGACATGCGACTTGCACTTGGTGGAAAGGCTTTGAGGTGTTGGGAAGTTATTCATTTGCCTTGGGTTATTTAGCCTATGATGTGCTTTTGCTGCCACGGTAATTATGTGGCCGGTTCAGTTGAGTTTCTGCTCAGTGATAATTGCCCAGATGTTTGTTGGGTGCAGGGAGGGGTGAATTTGTGGAAGGTGAGATTTGGATAAAGGAACCAAGTTTCACAAGTTTACTGGCATGACAAAAATGCATGGAAAAACAAGTGGTAAAGAGGATGACAAGAGGTTGCAGTGGCATAGTGTGGATAGCAGGAAGAAGGTCGCAGATGGAGTAATGTGGGGAAATATGAGATGATTTATCTTTTAAAGAAGCAAAGAAAATATCTTGAGTGACTGCTAAGTATTGCCCTATGAAAAACACTGAGGTAATTTGCATTTACAGCAAATAGGTAAGACGACAAATGGCGTGCCTGCCTCTTGTGCCAGGGGGTAGAAGTACAGCTTATAGACAATAGACAATAGGTGCAGGAGTAGGCCATTCGGCCCTTCGAGCCAGCACCACCATTCAATGTGATCATGGCTGATCATTCTCAATCAGTACCCCGTTCCTGCCTTCTCCCCATACCCCCTGCCTCCGCTATCCATAAGAGCTCTATCTAGCTCTCTCTTGAAAGCATTCAGAGACCTTGCCTCCATTGCCTTCTGAGGCAGAGAATTCCACAGATTTACAACTCTGACTGAAAAAGTTTTTCCTCATCTCCGTTCTAAATGGCCTACCCCTTATTCTAAAACTGTGGCCCCTGGTTCTGGACTCCCCCAACATTGGGAACATGTTTCCTGCCTCTAACGTGTCCAACCCCTTAATAATCTTATATGTTTCAATAAGTTCCCCTCTCATCCTTCTAAATTCCAGTGTATACAAGCCTAGTCGCTCCAGTCTTTCAACATACGACAGTCCCACCATTCCTGGAATTAACCTAGTAAACCTACGCTGCTCGCCCTCAATAGCAAGAATATCCTTCCTCAAATTTGGAGACCAAAACTGCACACAGTACTCCAGGTGCGGTCTCACTAGGGTCCTGTACAACTGTAGAAGGACCTCTTTGCTCCTATACTCAGCTCCTCTTGTTATGAAGGCCAACATTCCATTGGCTTTCTTCACTGCCTGCTGTACCTGCATGCTTCCTTTCAGTGACTGATGCACTAGGACACCCAGATCTCGTTGTACGTCCCCTTTTCCTAACTTGACACCATTCAGATAATAACCTGCCTTCCTATTCTTACCACCAAAGTGGATAACCTCACACTTATCCACATTAAACTGCATCTGCCATGCATCTGCCCACTCCCACAGCCTGTCCAAGTCACCCTGCAACCTCATGGCATCTTCCTCACAGTTCACACAGCCACCCAGCTTTGTGTCATCTGCAAATTTGCTAATGTTACTTTTAATCCCTTCATTCAAGTCATTAATGTATATTGTAAATAGCTGCGGAATTATAGGATTCCTGTTAAAATTGTGCGCTGTGCAAGTGACACAGCATGTCGAGATTTGTCTTGTCGGCAGCGGTTTAGGTCTCTTGTTATGGTGGAAAGAATGTGTGGTGTTGGCCTATAATTTCTAGATTGTGGGGGAACAAGAGCTCATCCTTTCCCCAGAATGAGCAATCTAAGTAGATTGTCAACATTACTTGTCTCGATTTAGGACTGGGGGGACTGTGGGGAGTGGTGGGAGTTGGATGGGTGGGGAGGTGGGGGGAAATACTTTAGAATTTGCTGTGTCTGAGAGCTGGTTATGTGCACGGTTATATTAATGTGGGCATTGGATGTGAGAGTGGGTTTGTGGCCAAAGTGCAGCAGAGATCTTTTGACCGATAGAAGGCTCTGTGGATGGAACCACTCCTATTTCTCATGTTCTTAAAATCAGAGCAGAGAATTTAGTGTATTTTAATTCTATTGAAAACGTAAATTTATATACGAATACACAGATCGAATAAATAAAGGCAAGTAAGTAACCCTGATATAAAATAACATCCTGATAATCCGTGTGTAACATTTTCCGAGTAGCACGTTAATGCAGAGGTGAGGATCCCTTGGTGATATAACACTCCATCTTCTCCCAAACTGGAGAGTGTTTTACATGGTTGTGCAAGGGAAAACTAAGTTAAAGTTATTTTCTCTGCCTCAGAAGGCAGTGGAGGCCAATTCTCTGAATGCATTCAAGAGAGACCTAGATAGAGCTCTTAAGGATAGCAGAGTCAGAGGGTATGGGGAGAAGGCAGGAACGGGGTACTGATTGAGAATGATCAGCCATGATCACATTGAATGGCGGTGGTGGCTCGAAGGGCCGAATGGCCTCCTCCTGCACCTATTGTCTATTGTGATTGTCAGTGCTTTGAATGTACATGACCCAGTGGTCAACTGTTCATGGTTCAGTTGGAAACGTGGTGGAAGATGGAGGATTTCCTGAAGCAAATGGATGAGTGGTGTCACCTGCACCATCATTACATCGGCACTGGAGAGTGTACCATAGATCTGGGCCACTGCACTTAGAACTTCCATACCCGTCATCACTACTTTCTACTTGGAAGAACTGCTAATAGGTTACCAGAAAATACACCTTCAGCGTTCACCAGTGTTTTCCCAGTCTCGCTCGTTACCCTGTCTCCTGCTATTTCTGGGCAGTGTATTCTGTGGTGTGGGTTTTGGGGATGATATGTGGTCCAGTTGGATCTCAACCACAGTGGATGGTGCTGGAGTCACCTCCGGGACACATTGTGCCAGACCACATGAAACTGTGGACTGGGCATCTCCACGGAGACATGCCTGACAATTTTGTTGGCATCAGGCATCCATCAAGTGACATCCTTAACTGGTAAAACCCACTTTCACCCTTACCCACGTCATTACATCTTTCAGCTCCAATCTGTCACCATCTTCTCAGCACAACGTGGCACATGACACCCCGTTTTTTCCCACTAAAGGACTTTCTCTGCTGAATAGAGTGACCTGATAGAACAAATTCAAAGTACCAGGAACTTCCTCAAAAACTCTACTAAAGAATGTGCAAAAAATAAGAGATACTGTTTTTTTAACTTCAGAAAATGTAGCTACTGCAAAACTCATTCAATGGGTTCCTTAATAGTGACATCTCTGTCAAAACGCCATGGCTGACAGGGTGGATCAGGAACCCTGGGCCCGGGGATGAAGGTCAAGCAGCAGAGAAGGGCCGACTCGCAAAGTCTTCAGGTTACACATTCTACCCAGACCTCTCTATGAGCAGCTTTCTTCAACCTCGGATCTCCAAGGCTGTCGGCACTGCGCTACATCACGTACAGTAGGAAGACCTTTGGACACAGTCTCCAGCCAGATCTGCTCTCTCCGCGAATGTCAAGCTCATCGCCACAGAAGGGGCTGTTTTCCTACTGTATTTGTAAACTAAACAAAACTGTAACTTTACTTCCTCAATCTGCAGGTTATTATGGATTACAAGACAAACTACCTCATGGGGAACGTCAGGTGTTGAGGAAATACATGAATGATTCATCCAGAGGTAATCTGCACTGCCAGCGTTTCTCGGCAGCCGATGTTGCCACTCAGCTAACACCAGGATACTTCAAACAATCTTGTCATTATAAATACTCCACTTTGTCATGGGACAACCAATTCTGACTAGCTTTGCCATTGCTCCTGACTGACAGCTCAGCAGGAACAAGGCTTTGAGGTGATGGCATTCTGCATTAAAATGTTTCACTCAGCGTGAAGAATATATGTGACAAATCCATAATCTTGTTGTCCACGTGTGGGAAGGGGAGGATATTCCAGGGGATTGGAATTGTGGCCAACTTCAAGAAAGTAGATAGGTGTGTCTGTCAACTACACGCTGTCTGTTGCGGGGAAGTGATCGCAGTTATCTCCACAACAGCTGTCTCCAGGTGACTAAGGAACTGCTCCTTTAAATTGCAGGCGAGATCCTGCCTGGAGTAACTCAGCGGGTCAGGCCGCATCTCTGGAGAGAAGGAATGGGTGACGTTTCGGGTGGAGACCCTTCTTCAGTGAAGACGGCTATCAAATATGCTGCCTTACTGCCCAAACACGTTACTCAGTCTTTCTTGCTGCGATGTTGCATCTCACCTTCACCAACCACCTGTGGGGCTGCAGCTCATTTTCACAACTAATCACAAATGGCTCAATTTACAGTGAGCGCACTCCAGATCTCAGTGGCAAATCCCTGGCAACCCCCTCCCCGTTCACCAGAGGGACATGTGAACATCATCAGCCAGTCAGTGTCCTGTCTTGGGCAAACACTACTGGTTCTGTTGGTCACGTTGTTGGATGCAGGATCCAATTCAAGGATGTGCTTAAAGCCTCAACATCGCCACCGACACCCGGGGGACCTGTGGCTCAGGACTCCTCAAGGTGGAGGAGGAGGGGGCTGGGGGCTGGCATCGGGAATGGAAGGGCCGCACTTCTTCACACATTGCACGCCCGCTCACCAGACACTACCTGCCCCAGAGGTGGACGGGTCTGCGGTTCCCTCGTTGCATCGGCAGCCTCTGCAGATCCCAGTAACCCGGGTGAAAGGAAGCCACTCTCCCCTCCATCCCCCTCTCCTCCTCCCCCCCCCCCCTCTCCTCCTCCCCCCCCCCCCCCTCCTCTCTCCCTCCCCCTCTCCCTCCCCCTCCTCTCTCCCTCCCCCCTCCTCTCTCCCTCCCCCTCTCTTCCCTCCCCCCCCCCCTCTCTCCCTCCCCCTCTCCCCCTCCCCCTCCTCTCTCCCTCCCCCTCCTCTCTCTCTCTCTCTCTCTCTCTCTCTCTCTCTCTCTCTCTCTCTCTCTCTCTCTCTCTCTCTCTCTCTCTCTCTCTCTCTCTCTCTCTCTCTCTCTCTCTCTCTCTCTCTTCCCCCCCCCCCCTCCCTCCAAACTTTTTCAGTCAGAGAGTTGTAAATCTGTGGAACTCTCTGCCTCAGAAGGCAGTGGAGGCCAATTCTCTGGATGCATTCAAGAGAGAGCTGGATAGAGCTCTTAAGGATAGCGGAGTCAGGGGGTATGGGGAGAAGGCAGGAACGGGGTACTGATTGAGAATGATCAGCCATGATCACATTGAATGGTGGTGCTGGCTCGAAGGGCCGAATGGCCTCCTCCTGCACCTATTGTCCCTCTCTCCCTCTCTCCCTCTCTCCTCTCTCCCTCTCTCCCTCTCTCCCTCTCTCCCTCTCTCCCTCTCTCCCTCTCTCTCTCTCCCCCCCCCTCTCTCCCTCCCTCCCTCTCTCTCTCCCCCCCCCTCTCTCCCTCCCTCCTCTCTCCCTCCCCCCCCTCTCTCTCCCCCTGGACGGCCGATGAAGCAATCACTGGGGACTGATGTGAAGAGACACACCGACTTATCCTGGACACAATTTCTGGCCGACTTTATCCGGACTTCGCAATGAACTTTCCGATCGGAATGAAACAGATACAAACCGTGTTGTCGGGGCTCCCGCGGGGGGTGTTGCAGCTCTTCCACTAAACCGAGTCGCTTTCCTCAACAAGATGCGGAAGCTAACAGTTTTTAATCTACGGGGGCGAAATCCCGGGCGGTTCCAGCACTCGGTTGCATCGTCCAGTCATTGGTCTGCGGCTCAGTGCACCTACACACAGGTTGTCCATCACCTGTGCTTGTTGTTGGCCCTCCAGTAGAGGATCACTTGGTTTGCACCCACCTTCTTCCACGCCTACACCACACCTGTGTACATTACTAGACAATCTGCCCCCGGCTATCGTGTCAAGCAGAGCATTTGTAATCAGCAGGAAACAAGGTGTTTCATGTGAAACGAAGTTTCCTGACTCATGACTTTTTGTCCAACCACTTGAATCTGTGTCCGCGATGAATTACCAGCGTCCCTGAAGCCGATGTCACGGTTCTCAGCTACCTTCTTCTGAATGGTATAAGAAAATAACTGCAGATGCTGGTACAAATCGAAGGTATTTATTCACAAAATGCTGGAGTAACTCAGCAGGTCAGGCAGCATCTCGGGAGAGAAGGAATGGGTGACGTTTCGGGTCGAGACCCTTCTTCAGAATGGTATCATTAAGACGAGAGCACGGCCAGTTGGTGATATTTGCTGTCTCTTTGAGGCAGTGTTTCCTGTAGATCCCTTCAATGGCCGGGAGGTCAGTGCCTGTGGACTGGATGGTGTCCATTTCTTTCTGCATCTGGGTGCTTGAGTTACCAAACCCCACATTGGGATGCACTGCATCATTGCTCTCTCTACCACACACCAATAGAAGTTCTATGGAATATTCAATGATACGCCAAATTTCTTCCATTTTCTAAGTAAACAGTATCTCTGGTCCTACTGAAGCCAGTCAGTCTGGGTGTGTCTGATCGCTGAGCCAGAATAGTCCTCATTGGTCACCCAAGTTCCTGTAGTCCAGTGCTGGGCTTCCCCAGTGCACCATCATTACCAAGAGGCAGCACGATTTCTGTTCTCTACAGCAACAGTCAATGGTTCTCATTAACGACCACGGTGGAACTTCTAGGCACTGACTTTGCCCTCTCTTAATCTATGTAGCAAGTCCCACTGGTGTGGTAGGTATGTGGTCAGCTGGATGCATTGCAGACTCAGATACGTGGTTTGAACAAACATCGACAGACCAGGCAGCATCTGTAGAGGGAGATAGAGGCGTAATGTTTCAAGGCAGAACATGATCTGTTCACTTTCCTCCATGTATTCGATCTGATGTTGAGTTCCTCCAGCACCATGTTTTTACTCAAGACTGCAGCATCTGCAGTCTCCTGTGTCTCCTGATAAGTGGCTTGTTTGATGCTGACATTGGCCTCCATTCCTCATGTTGGGAAGTCTCCGCATGCATCTTAAGCTTGGCAATTTGGGTCACAGTGAGTATCAGGGTGGCAGACAGTGAGCGGGTGGAAGATTGTTGTACAGCTGCAGGCTTAGATCAGTTATTCCACACTTATCTCAGTTAAAATAATCAAGGCCCTGGTTGGCAACATAGTGAGCTTTGGCAGCCAGGCTCCCAGAAGGATAACACAGGAAGTTCTATTCAGTCTGTCGTCTACCAGTCCTATACAAGAGCAATCCAGCCAGCCGGACTCTTCTGGCCTCTCCGCCCTGCCTTGCAGATTATTTCCATGACTTATCTATTTGCCTTTCTAATGGTATAATTGAATCTGCCTCCTCTACTATCCTGGAAGTGACTCCAGACCTAATTCTCTCTGGCTAAATGCTTTTTTCTCCAAATAACTTTAGGAGCACTTGCCTATTACCTTCACTCCTTGGTTCTCCATCGATGGGAATACAGATAATTCTGCTATATCACCATAATTGCCATCTTAAGAAACCCCGTGTTATAAAAAAGCGATATAAAAACAATCTTCTCAATAAGGAAAAGGGGTTAGGAGCTAGAGAGTCTCGGACCCACAATGACAAAATTATTTCTCCCAGGATTTTCAAAACTAAAGGTTTTATTAATGTGTTCAAATTTATTTGTGAAAGCTAAACATACTGAAGGTTAATGTTACATTGTTTAATAGAGTATCATTGCACAACTGTCAATAGATGTGATTCTTGTCGATGTTTATGGTCATCTACAGTGAACCTACCAACCAGTGTTCTAGTGTTCTTTAGAGACGACTGCGTTTGATTACTGGGGTGGGGTGATATGTGTGTGTGTGGGGTGGGGTGGGGGTGGGGGGGGGGGTGCATGAGATGGAAAGGGTCTTTTCCATCAACAATTTATTCCAAGATTGCTTTTTCTGCTTGTCAATTGGATAGTAATTTGTAAGTGGTCTGCTAGTTCCCGATAGAAATCAAGTTGTAACCAATCTGACCTGTGTATACAAAAGTATTCCCTAATTCATCAATCGTGTTATATTTGCCTCGTGGAAACACATTTTGCAGCAGAAATGTCTGTTGGTCTTTTCTGGTTAATGCCTTCTTGAATGGAAACATATTTCTCACATCATCAAACAAGAAAGACCTGTTTTCCAGATTCTCAAGAGATTTAGGCAATTATTAGTGACTAACCAACCAAACCCTTTTACTGGATCATTAGCAGTCTCCTGAAGCTCTTCTTTCCACTACATCCTGCCCCTCCTCTTCCCCATTACAGTGAGAATGCAATGACTCAGCTTTTTCCCCCAAAGGATAGCAGGGAACCATTGAATGTTTTGTCATTTAACTTTGTTTTAAAGTTATATAGTTGAGAAGATTAAATTCCGCAATGGAGGCCTCACCTTCATTCCCCTCCGCCCCCCCCCTCAACGAGTCTCGGGTTCGCCACGATGTAGAGCTTTTCTTCTGTCACCTCTGTGCCTTTTTCTATGGGAAGGAGTCCTCACCACCCAGTGATGACCCCTTCTCCACCGGCCCCCCTCCTCTTGGACTCCCCCGAATGGCCTTCTACCCTCTCTAGACCTTTTTAGTTCCAACTGCTGGTGTGACATCAACCTTCTCAACTTTTCCACTCCCCTTACCTACTCTAACCTCTCCTCCTCTGGACATGCAGTCCTCCGCTCACCCTGCAGAAACCCCATCATTATAACCAAACCTGCCGACAAGGGAGGTGCCGTGGCAGAACTCAGGGACTTCATCAACTTCACCACCAACTTCCATCCTGCACTCAAATTTACTTGGACCATCTCCAACACCCCCCTCTCCTTTCTTGATCTCACAGTCTCCATCACAGGAAATAGACTATCGACTGATGTCTATTACAAACCCACTGACTCCCACAAATATCTCGACTACACTTCTTCCCACTCTGCTTCCTGCAAAGACTCTATCCCCTACTCCCTATTCCTCAGGCTACGCCACATCTGCGCCCAAGATGAGATGTTTCATACCAGGACATCTGAGATGTCCTCATTCTTTAGGGAGTGGGGGTTCCCCTCTCCAATCATCGATGAGGCCCTCACTTGTGTTTCCTCAGTACCCCGCAGCTCCGCCCTTGCTCCCCCTCCCCTAGATACAACCGAGACAAAGTCCCCCTCGTCCTTGCATTCCACCCCATCAGCCGTCGCATACAACACACAATCCACAAATTTCCTCCAACGGGATCCCACCACTAGCCACATTTTCCCATCTCATCCCTTCCCACCCAAACCACCCCCTCCCCAGTTACCTTCCCCTCAACCGCAGAAGATGCAACAACTGTCCCTTTACCTTCTCCCACGACTCTGTCCAGGGACCCCGACAGTCCTGTCAGGTTAGGCAGAGGTTCATCTGCACCTCCTCCAACCTCATTTACTGTTTCCATTGTTCAAGATGTGGACTCTTATACATCGGCGAGACCAAACGTAGACTGGGCGATTGTTTTACTGAACACCTTCGCTCAGTCCACCTGAACCCACCTGATCTCCCGGTTGCTAAAAACTTTAATTCTCCTTCCCATTCCCACACAGACCTTTCTGTCCTAGGTTGCTTCCATTGTCAGAGTGAGGCTAAACGCAAATGGGAGGAACAGCATCTCATATTTCACTTGGGCAGCTTACAGCCCAGTGATATGAATATTGATTTCTCTAACTTCAGGTATCCCCGGCATTTCCTCTCTCTCTATCCCTCCCCCACCCAAGTCACACTAGCTTCTCCTCTTCACCCAACTAACAGCTATCATTGGCCTGTTTCCTTTATCATCGTAACTTTTTGCTTATCTTCCATTCATTTTTTGTTATCTCTCCACATCTCTCATTGTCTATATCTCGTTTCCCTAATCCCTAACCAGTCTGAAGAAGGATCTCGACCTGAAATGTCACCCATTCCTTCTCTCTAGAGATGCTGCCTGTCCCGCTGAGTTACTCCTGCATTTTGTGTCTTTCTTAGGACATGAGCAGTACATTCAAGGTTCTGATAATAAAAGGGAAGAAGTTGTTCTTGAATCTGGTGGCATGACCTTTCAAGTTTTTCTGGCACATGTCTTATGTCAAACTGATACATCTATCTTCCTGCTCCACAGCTGATCCATTGATGGAGATTACTCAACCACCAACCAGGAAACATTGTATCTAAGTGACGCACAATGCATTAACCATGGACTAAGAGATGTGCACAAACGTGAGACAAAAAGTGATGAAAAGAAATCTCTTCTGAGCAGTGGTTATAAACTACTTGTGCAATCGCCATTAGAGAAGGTGGAGAATACGTAGTTAATTACAGCGACTTAGTGACTGATGTGGATCTGAGCGAGTTATTGGAATTAGTGCCGAGATACAGTGAGAAATGTTGTTTTGTATGCTACCGAGACAGATCATACCATACATGAACACAATCAAACCATACACAAGTACAACAGCTCGTCCAGAAGATGAAATGAAACAGAGTGCAGAATATAGTGTTACAGCTACAGAGAAACTGTAGTTTTAAAAATGTGCAACGGCTGCGATGTGGTAGATTGGGAGATTAGATTTTAGATTTTTTTTAGATTTAGATTTAGAGATACAGCGCGGAAACAGGCCCTTCGGCCCACCGAGTCCTTGCCGCCCAGCGACCCCCTCACATTAACACTATCCTACACACACTAGGGACAATTTTTACATTTACCCAGTCAATTAACCTACATACCTGTACATCTTTGGAGTGTGGGAGGAAACCGAAGATCTCGGAGAAAACCCACGCAGGTCACGGGGAGAACGTACAAACTCTGTACAGACGGCGTCCGTGGTCAGGATCGACCCTGAGTCTCCGGCGCTGCATTCGCTGTAAGGCAGCAACTCTACCGCTACGCCACCGTGCCGCCCTATTCCTATATTACAGGCTGTATTCCTATATTAGGAATACAGCCTGATAAGTAAGTTCATTCAATAGTCCAATGACTGCGGGGAAGAAGCTATTCTTGAATCCGCTTTCAAGATTTATATTTTCTGTCGAATGGGAGATGGGAGAAGTGGAAATGACTGGGCTGTAAGTGATCCTTGATTATGTTGGCGGCTTACCCAAGGCAGTAGGACATGTAGATGGGGTTGATGGAGGGGCTGCAGTATGACGTGTAGATGGGGCTGATGGAGGGACTGCAGTAGGACGTGTAGATGGGGTTGGTGGAGGGGCGTCAGTAGGACGTGTAGATGGGGTTGGTGGAGGGGCGTCAGTATGAAAGTAGATGGGGCTGATGGAGTGGCGTCAGTAGGACTTGTAGATGGGGTTGGTGGAGGGGCGTCAGTAGGATGTGTAGATGGGGTTGGTGGAGGGGCTGCAGTAGGACGTGTAGATGGGGTTGGTGGAGGGGCGTCAGTATGACGTGTAGATGGGGTTGGTGGAGGGGCGTCAGTATGACGTGTAGATGGGGTTGATGGAGGAGCGGCAGTATGACGTGTAGATGGGGTTGGTGGAGGGGCGGCAGTATGAAAGTAGATGGGGCTGATGGAGGGGCGGCAGTATGACGTGTAGATGGGGTTGATGGAGGAGCGGCAGTATGAAAGTAGATGGGGCTGATGGAGGGGCGGCAGTATGACGTGTAGATGGGGTTGGTGGAGGGGCGACTCACCCAAGGCAGTATGACATGTAGATGGATTGATGGAGGGGCGGCTGGTTTGCATCATATACTGACATTTCACTGCAACTTCTTACAGTCTTGGGGAGAACAGTTACCAAACCAAGCTATGCTGCATCTTGATAGGATGTCATCTATGGGGCATCTGTGGAAATGGATGTAATTGGGGATATACTGAATTTTCTTAGTCTTCTGAGGAAGTAGAGATGCTTGTGCTTTCATACCATGGCATCTGTGTGGTTGTACCAGGTCCAATTATTGATGCCATGTATTTCTGGGAACTTGGAGCTCTTTACCATCTCCTCTTCAGCAACATGGGGCATGTGCAGCATCTCACGTCCTGAAGTTGATAACCATTAACTTCATTTTGCTGACATTGAGGGAGAGATTGTCATCTTGACACTATGCTATTAATCTCTCTATATCCTTCCTGTACTGGAGATTGCCAGTTGCCAAACAGTTTAATTCTCCTTCCCATTCCCAGACTGACCTTTCAGTCCTAGGCCTCCTCCATTGTCAGAGTGCGGCCAAATGAAAATAGGAACAGCATCTCATATTTTGCTTGGGCAGCTTACACCCCAGTGGCCTAATTATTGATTTCTCTAACTTCAAGTAACCCTTGCATTCCCTCACTCTCAATCCCTCTCCCACCCAAGTTATACCAGCTTCAAAGTTGTCTTATTGAGTCTCATTGTCTGTATTCATTCTTACCTAGGCCACAGCTAACAATGGCCTGTTTCCTTTACCATTGTTACTTTCTTGCATAGCTTTCATTCATGTGTTCTATATTTCTCAACATCACTGTCCATATCTCTCGTTTCTCTTTCCCCTGACTTTCAGTCCGAAGAAAGGTCTTGACACGAAATGTCACCTATTACTTTTCTCCAGAGAAGTTGTCTGTCCCGCTGAGTTACTCCAGCTTTTTGTGTCTATCTTCGGTTAAACCAGCATCCTTCCTACACAGGTTGTCCCAGGGAACAAACAGGACAAAGATCCTCCGTAAAGATGGATGGAGCAGTGGCAGATGGAATTTAATCCAGGCAGATGTCAAATAGTAGCAGGGCATCTGGAGTGAATAGCAGACACCTTTGGAGCTTAGATGTACATTGAAATACCATAACTCAATGAAAATAGAGACACAGGTGAATAGGGTGAATGGGTTTGGTCCAATTAGAGTAAATGGCAGGGACCATAGGAACATTGATGTACAGAGCGACCTTAGGATGCACGTCCATTGCTTAGTGGAAGTGGCGACACAGGTGGATAGGGTAGTGTGGAAGGCATTTGGTATGCTTGAATTCATAGGTCGAGGGATTGATTATAAGAGTTGGGATGTCATGTTGTAGCTGTGCAAAACATTAGTTAGACAATTGTGTACACTCCTGAAGAGATTCAGCCGGATGCTGCTTGGAATGGAAGTCCGTAGATATAAGGAGTGATTGGATAGGTTGGGTTATTCTTATAGACATAGGAGGCTAAGGGGTGACATTAGAGAGACATAAAATTCTGAGGGGGAATTGAATGGATAGACATGGAGAGCTTTTTTTCTTACGCGAGGGTGTCTCGGAATAGAGGGCAGTGGTTTAAGGAGTGATAGGAGAAATTTAAAGGAGAACCCGGCAGTAAGATTTCCACATAGTGGGTGTGAATATTTGGAACAGCTGCCAGACAAGGTGGTGGAGGCAAATTCAATACAATGTTTAAAAGCCACATGGACAGGTACTTGGATAGGAAAGGCATAGAGGGATACAAGCCTAATGAAAGCAAATGTGATCAGCATAGATAAACATAAACATCATGGTCAGTATGGGCAAGGTGGGCCGAAAGATCTTGTCTGTGCTGCACAATTCTATTCTGCTACGACATTCAGATTTTCTATGGAAGTAAATGACACACATTTTTCCATCTTGCATCCCATTTGCTTGCTGTTGGCCATTCGTTTAAATTGTCTGCAAATGTTTGTTTCGATCTTTATTACTATTTCAGAGAGTGAGTTCCACACTCCCACCAAAGTCCCCTCTAACTATTGTATTGACTTATCTTACATCTGTGGGCCGTACTTATTTATGGAAATACATCCTCAATTAACTATGTGGACGTGTAGGGCCCCTGCTGTTCTTTCACATTACTCAGTATCATGCCATTTATCATGCATTCCCTTGCTTGCTTTACTCTCCAAGAACATTTAACATAGAACAGTACAGCACAGGATCAGGCCCTTTGGTCTCCAATTCCAAGGTAAACTAATCTCTTCTGCCTGTACATGATCCATATCCCTCTATTCCCTGTATATCCATGCGCCCAGCTAAAGGCCTCATGTACCATTATTGTATCTGCTTCCACCACTACCCTTGGTAACACATTTCCAGGCACACACCATGCTCTGCGCAAAAACTTTCCCTGCAATCCTCATTTAAAGTTTGCACTTTTCACCTTCAAGCTGTGCTCTCCAGTCTTTTACATTTCCACCCTTGGAATAAGGTTCTGTCTACCCTATCTATGCCTCTCATAATTTTATATACTTCTAGCAAATCTCCCCTCAACCTCTTGCAAATCAGAGAAAGCAACGCAAATTTGTCCATCCTTTCTGTGATGTATACATGCAACAATATGGTAAAGCTGCTATGTGATGTATACATGCAACAATATGGTAAAGCTGTGCCTGCGCATTTGCTAAAATACACAGTTAAAATGTGGATCTTGTGAACAGACGTGTGTTGTTTTGGTCTCCCACTCAATGCGTGCTTTTGAGAATGATACTGAGTAGAACGTATCACTTTCCTTGTAACCAACACCACCTAACCCACGCAGCATTCTTATAAACCTCTTCTGCACCTCTCCAAAGCCAACATTGGCCTATAATTCCTCCTCCTTCTTGATCTCAAACTGCTCTTGTATATTAGTATTCTGCACACTGATCTCACTGTCTTCCATGTCTTTCTCCAATGTGAATAATCTAAGTAAATGACTCATTTAGTACACGCCTCTATCTTCTGACTACAAGTACAAATTACCTCCATTATCCTTGAGAGTTCCAACCTTCTCCCTGCTATTAATGTACAGGTCCACCACTGATTTTGCCGCATCCTTGGTTCCAGAGCCATTCTGCATTATCCATTTTGCCGGGTCAAAGAGAGGTCATAGATTGTAACCCTCCAACATTTGCACAGTGGATTAGGGATATGTTGTATTTTATTCAATTGGAGAAGATTAGGGATACTGTTAGGGAATCAGCTGACAAGTTTATAATAATAATAATAATGCATTTTATTTATATAGCGCTTTTCATATACTCAAAGACGCTTTACAGAGATTTTGAGAACATAGGGAAATGAATAAATAGATAAATAAGTAAATAAATAAATGAACAGAGAAAGGAGACAGAAGGTGAGGTGACCTTCAGTGGTGATCAAGATGGTTATCAACTTCAGGTGAGACTTCAGCGATGTTTTGAATGTGGTGAGTGTGGGGGAGTCTCTAACGGTTTGGGGTAGTGAGTTCCATAGGGTGGGAGCAGCGATGGAGAAAGCCCTGTCCCCCCAGGATCTGAGTTTAGTCCGGATGTGGGGGGATAGGAGATTGGCAGCGGCAGAGCGGAGGGTGCAGGTGGGAGTGTGCCTGTGGAGGAGGTCGGTAAGGTAGGATGGGGCCAGGTTATGGAGGGCTTTGTAGGTTATGAGGAGGATTTTGTACTGGATTCTCTGGGGGATGGGGAGCCAGTGGAGTTTATAAAGGACGGGGGTGATATGGTCACGGATCGAGGTGTGTGTGAGTAGACGGGCAGCGGAGTTTTGAATGTATTGAAGTTTATTGATGATTTTTGAGGGTGCGCCATAGAGGAGGCTGTTGCAGTAGTCCAGACGGGAGGTGATGAAGGCGTGGATGAGGGTTTCTGCAGCTGTGGAGGAGAGGGATGGACGGAGACGGGCAATGTTTTTGAGGTGGAAGAAGTTTACATTGATAGGCAACCTTTTCTTAGTTGTATTGATGCTTTAGGCTCTGATAATTTTATGGTTGAGTAGAGTATTTGATATGTGTGTATGTAATTAAGAGTGGAATTGAAGTATTAGAAAGGTCCCTGATATGTCTTAACATTCTGATTTTTCTGCTTCCCTCTTCTCTGTTTTTATGCATGTTGGTGCCCTAGATAATATGATGTACTGCTTTAAACCTCTAACCATTTATTTAAAAATATATATTATTATTATCTCTATTTATTTATTTATTATTTATTTTTTTTGGTTAATTTTTTTAACTTTGTCTTTTTTAAATTTTTTATGCTTAAGTTTATGTTTACTTATTTACTTATTTTCCTTGCATATCTTAAGTTGTATATCCTCTGAATGGTATTGTGGGTGGGGGGGGCGGGGGGATATCTATCAGTACTAATGTGTTCATGCATTGAATTGTCAAAGCTGTATTAATAAAAAATCAGAAATAAACTTTGTTCAGAAAGAGAGGTCATGGCCTCCGGGTACTGCAACAGTCCACCTAGGCAGCCGAGGAGCCGAGATACAGGTCCGCAGTCGGCCTCGGTAGACAGCTATGGGAATCGATCTTCCAGCTCCGGCCGGGTCAGAGTTCCAGTGCCCCGGCCGCAGGGGGCAAATTCGACCCGACGATCGGCACGGAAATCCCGATGAGGTCAAGGGCCTCACCCGGCCTAGAAGCCACCTTTTCTGAGGGACTTCCCGGGGGGGATTTCAAGTGCACTCTTGTAGATTTGTCTACATTATAGGAGGTGACCACCAGTTGCGGAAAATCGGTGGTGTTCCTGTACATATAAAATCTCTACATAACTAAAGAGTTGCTGCCTTACAGCGAATGCAGCGCCGGAGACTCAGGTTCGATCCTGACTACAGGCGGCGTCTGTACGGAGTTTGTACGTTCTCCCCGTGACCTGCGTGGGTTTTCTCCGAGACCTTCGGTTTCCTCCCACACTCCAAAGACGTACAGGTATGTAGGTTAATTGACTGGGTAATATGTAAAAATTGTCCCTAGTGTGTGTGGGGATCGCTGGGCGGCGCGGACTCGGTGGGCCGAAGGGCATGTTTCCGCGCTGTATCTCTAAATCTAAAAATCTAAAAAATCGAAATCTAGTTTCTTGCTTTTTCTCTCCCTCGCTTAGATAAGTTTAAATGGGTTTGAATCTTACAACATTATGACTTAAAATCCATTTTTGTAATGTGCATTTTAAGATCTTCCTGGTTGTATAGTAATTACACACTGTCCTATCAAGAGAGGCTAGACAGGTTCGGATTGGATTCTTGAGTTTAAGAGAATGAAAGGTCATCTTATTGAAACAAATAAGAGCTCTAGGGTACGTGACATGGTAGGTCTAAAGATGTTTTCAGCAATGAGAGAATGTGAAATACATAGTTGTCAGAGGCTGGTCATTTAAACTTAGTTATGTAGAGATTTTTTTCGCAGAGTTTGGTTATGCTCTAGAATTCTTTATCCCAGAGAGTTGTGGAGCCAAGTTCATTAGAAGTACATAGATTTTTGAAATATTGGAGATTTTTGAAAACGTGAGGAGGATCTGGCAGCCAGAAGGAGTTGAAGCCTGGACAGATCCACCATGATCATATTGAATGGTGAGGAAGGCTTACAAGACTTATCGAAACATATAAGATTATTAAGAGGTTGGACACGTTAGAGGCAGGAAACATGTTCCCAATGTTGGGGGAGTCCAGAACCAGGGGCCACAGTTTAAGAATAAGGGGTAGGCCATTTAGAACGGAGATGAGGAAAAACCTTTTCAGTCAGAGAGTTGTAAATCTGTGGAATTCTCTGCCTCAGAAGGCAGTGGAGGCCAATTCTCTGAATGCATTCAAGAGAGAGTTAAATAGAGCTCTTAAGGATGGTGGAGTCAGGGGATATAGGGAGAAGGCAGGAACGGGGTACTGATTGAGAATGATCAGCCATGATCACATTGAATGGTGGTGCTGGCTCGATGGGCCGAATGGCCTACTCCTGCACCTATTGTTTATTGTCTATATGTCTGCTGCTACATCCTGTGTTTTAATTTAAAAAAAATTATTATAAATAATACAAATAACTTTCAATGAAAAAAATTCCAAAAGGTTTATCAAACCTGATGTCTTTCAAAATCACATGTCGATTCTTTCCAACCTGTTACTGTTTTCCTTGCCCTGTTAATTTAAATGCCAGACATATTATTCAACTTAAAAAGTTAAAGTTATGATGCAAAATGGTTGTTGGAGAGAAGACATTTCTGATACAAATATCAGAATGTAAATGCCTGGAAGAAGTTGGAAAAGAGAGACTCATGCTGTTTATCACCTGACTAAACTTTGACCGGTTGTTTTAATATGAAGTGTGGAGAAGGGTCTTTTTCTTCCAGCCAGGTTTTGGATGGTCAAAGCATAATAACCCAATAAATATTTTAGTAATCTTGGACTGCATCATTTGAAGATAGTGAATAAATGGAGTGCTTACTGTAAAACAAATTAGAAGGATGTGACCTTTATTTCATTATCTGATGTTACACTTTAGTCTTTTGAGGAAAAAAATAAATGCACCAAAGGTAACTGCATATAAAATGCACAGAATTGTTCATATATACATTTCATAAAAATAGAATACATCTTGATATCTGACTCCCAGAACGTGTCGCTTTCTTATACAGTGTAATGACTTTAAATGGTCGGTGGTAATTTGGTCAGAACTTTCCATTGTTGAGAATGATGATTTATTTCCCTTGTTTGAACAGCTGGGCAGTGTGTTGCCTGCTGTCTACAACCTTCAGGTATGTGTACTGCCAAAGCATAGCACCATTTTCACAACTGTATTAGATAATGGCAGATTTTAAACATTTGCTTCCGGTGGACTTGATTCCTATTTACTTGAGTGAATAAAAGTTATATGTTGTAGTGCTCCTTAGTATGGGTATGCAGACACTGCAATATAAACTATAAAAGTAGTCTGATATTCAATGTTTCCATCTGCACTGTATGACGAGGCGCGTACTTTCATCCGATATGTCTGAGGCTCTTGTAGTGCTCTAATTGTAAATACAACTCCTTTCAAGTTCTCATCTCGAATTGCAAAAGGTATCAACGGGTCCTCATCGACAATGTAGAAGACAGTTCTGGGATGCATCACTCCATCATGAGTATAGGCCACCAGACGGATGAGATCCTGGTTAGCAGCGATACCAAACGGAAGGGCAACAAGTTTATACTCCAAGGCGTACGGACTGAGAGCACACTCTAGATCATTGGATGGGCAGTTTTTCAGGCAAAATCTAAAAAAGAAAAATATATTTCAATTCACAAACTCAAAGAATGAGTAAAGCCTTCTGATCCATTCTATCATAATCATTGTGAAAGGTACTCCTGTTCCCAAAATTATTCCAAAGGTTTTGCTGTAGATGGCTCTATCCTTTACGTAAGGAAATCACAGTGGAAAGCAGCTTCTCACATTAGATCTATGTTCACAAGAGTGAAGATAGACACAAAAAGGGCAGCACGGTGGCGCAGCGGTAGAGTTGCTGCCTTACAACCAATGCAGCGCCGGAGACCCGTGTTTGATCCCGACCACCGGTGCTATCTGTACGGAGTTTGTATGTTCTCCCCGTGACCTGCATGGATTTTCTCCGAGATCTTCGGTTTACTCCCACACTCCAAAGACGTACAGGTTTGAAGGTTAATTGGCTTGGTAAATGTAAAAAAAGTTATCCCTAGTAGGTATAGGATAGTGTTAATATGCAGGGATCGCTGGTCGGCACGGACCCAGTGGGCTGAAAGGGCCTGTTTCTGCACTATATCTCTAAACTAAAAGGTTGGAGTAACTCAGCGGGTCGGACAGCATCTCTGGAGAAAAGGAATAGGTAACGTTTTCAGGTAGAGAGTCTACTTCACTGAGAGTCAGGGGAAAGGGAAAGGTATCCCTTTCCCCTGACTCCCAGTCTGAACAAGGGTCTTGACTTGAAATGTCACCTAATCTTTTTCTCCAGAGATGTTGTCTGACCCGCTGAGTTACTCCAGCTTTTGGTGTCGATGGTTTAAACCAGCATCTGCATTTTTCCAACCTACACTTCTCTAGAGTGAACCTGTGCCCACCTAACTCATTAGGTTGGTTTTCACGGAAATAATCTCACATTTTGGACTTTGGTCTCTCTTAATTATCTAATGTCAAATCAGCTTGATCTTATTTTCGCATATTTTCTGTAATTAAACCCAACAACATGTGATTGCATTGTTTTGAAATGAGCTTCTCTGGAATTTTACTTTACATTCTATTACAATTATTTGAACCGGAAAAGAACAATGTCATCATACCAGCCCATAAAAAAATGTTATGTGCACATTTAAAAAAAACGTGCACAGCCAACTCTGTTCTGACAATCTAAACTGATATATGCTCCATATTTTTGAGGAGCTAATGGGTGCTGGAAGAATGGCATTGGGTATTGAAAAATTTCATCCTTTGCGTGGTTTTGTAATTTTCAAGCATTAATAATCCCGATTTTTTGTTGCAGGTATATAAACATGTTTATAGTTATAGAAATGTATAGTAATTAATCAAACAAAAAAACATTTAAAATATTTAATCTGTGACTTGGTCACTGATTCCCAAATTTATAGTTAATACCTGGCTACTGGATGCAACATTCTATGAGAAAACCCAATCTGTTTGGATTTGTTCAGCATTTCTATAGCTTAGTGATAAAATATAACATGAGTTCCTACCTGTGTAGGAAGGAACTGCAGCTGTTGGTTTACACTGAAGGTAGACACAAAAGCTGTCAGAATGTTATGCTATTAATAATTTAGAGTAGTTTCTATTTTATTTGACCGGACAGGCTGCATCTCTGGATAGAAGGGGTGACATTTCAGGACGAGACTCTTCTTCAGACTGAGAGTCCGACCTTGACCTTCATCCCCTTTGATTTCTGTTTTTCTCCATATCTCTGTGTCTCCCTCTCCCCGACTCCCTGTCTGAAGAAAGGTCTTGACCCGAAACATCACCCATTCCTTCTATAGAGATGCTGCCTGTCCCGCTGAGTTACTCCAGCATTTTGTGTCTATTCTATGTCCCTACCTTGTCTCTTCTAGTGAGACTAGAATGTAAATAGAAATATGGTATTATGTGAATCAACATTTTGTAAGAGATTTTAGTTTCCAAGAAATACGTCAATCAATCATTTTGAAGCCTTGATTTACTAACACAATAGACAATAGGTGCAGGAGTAGGCCATTCGGCCCTTCGAGCCAGCACCACCATTCAATGTGATCATGGCTGATCATTCTCAATCAGTACCCCGTTCCTGCCTTCTCCCCATAACCCCTGTCTCCGCTATCCTTAAGAGCTCTATCTAGTTCTCTTGAATGCATTCAGAGACTTGGCCTCCACTGCCTTCTGACGAAGTGAATTCCACAGATTTACAACTTTCTGACTGAAAAAGTTTTTCCTCATCTCCGTTCTAAATGGCCTACCTCTTATTCTTAAACTGTGACCCCTGGTTCTGGACTCCCCCAACATTGGGAACATGTTTCCTGCCTCTAACGTGACCAACCCCTTAATAATCTTATATGTTTCGATAAGATCCCCTCTCATCCTTCTAAATTCCAGTGTATACAAGCCTACCCGCTCCAGTCTTTCAACATACGACATTAACCTAGTAAACCTATGCTGCAAGCCCTCAATAGCAAGAATATCCTTCCTCAAATTTGGAGACCAAAACCGCACACAGTACTCCAGGTACGGTCTCACTAGGGCCCTGTACAACTGCAGAAGGACCTCTTTGCTCCTATACTCAACTCCTCGTGTTATGAAGGCCAACATTCCATTGGCTTTCTTCACTGCCTGCTGTACCTGCATGCTTCCTTTCAGTGACTGATGCACTAGGACACCCAGATCTTGTTGTACGTCATCTTTTCCTAACTTGACACCATTCAGATAATAATCTGCCTTCCTATTCTTACCACCAAAGTGGATAACCTCACACTTATCCACGTTAAACTGCATCTGCCATGCATCCGCCCACTCACACAACCTGTCCAAGTCACCCTGCAACCTCATAGCATCTTCCTCACAGCTCACATTACCGTCCAGCTTTGTATCATCTGCAAATTTGCTAATGTTACTTTTAATCCCTTCATCCAAGTCATTAATGTATATTGTAAATAGCTGCGGTCCCAGCACCGAGCCTTGCGGTACCTCGCTAGTCATTGCCTGCCATTCTGAAAGGGACCCATTTATCCCCACTCTTTGCTTTCTGTCTGTCAACCAATTTTCTATCCATGTCAGTACCCTACCCCCAATACCATGTGCTCTAATTTTGCCCACTAATCTCCTATGTGGGACCTTGTCGAAGGCTTTCTGAAAGTTGAGGTACACCACATCCACTGATTCTCCCCAGTCAATTTTCCTAGTTACATCCTCAAGAAAATTCCAGTAGATTAGTCAAGCATGATTTCCCCTTCATAAATCCATGCTGGCTCGGAACGATCCTGTTACTGCTATCCAAATGCTCCGCAAATTCGTCTTTTATAATTGACTCCAGCATCTTCCCCACCACTGATGTCAGACTAATTGGTCTATAATTTCCTGTTTTCTCTCTCCCTCCTTTCTTAAAAAGTGGGATAACATTAGCTACCCTCCAATCCACAGGAACTGATCCTGAATCCATAGAACATTGGAAAATGATCACCAATGAGTCCACAATTTCTAGAGCCACCTCCTTAAGTACCCTGGGATGCAGACCATCAGGCCCTGGGGATTTATCAGCCTTCAGTCCCATCAGTCTACCCAACACCATTTCCTGCCTAATGTGAATCTCCTTCAGTTCCTCTGTCACCCTAGGATCTCTGGCCACTAGAACATCTGGGAGATTGTTTGTATCTTCCTTAGTGAAGACAGATCCAAAGTACCGGTTCAACTCGTCTGCCATTTCCTTGTTCCCCATAATAAATTCCCCTGCTTCTGACTTCAAGGGACCCACATTTGCCTTGACTATTTTTTTCTCTTCACATACCTAAAAAAGCTTTTACTATCCTCCTTTATATTATTGGCTAGCTTACGCTCATACCTCATCTATTCTCCCCGTATTGCCTTTTTAGTTATCTTCTGTTGCTCTTTAAAAGATTCCCAATCCTCTGGCTTCCCACTCTTCTTTGCTATGATATACTTCTTCCCTTTTATTTTTATGCTGTCCTTGACTTCCCTTGTCAGCCACGGTTGCCTCTTACTCCCCTTAGAATCTTCCTCCTCTTTGAGATAAATTGATCCTGCAACTTCTGCATTGTTCCCAGGAATACCTGCCATTGCTGTTCCACCGTCTTCCCTGCTACGGCCTCCTTCCAGTTAAATCTGGCCAGCTCCTGCCTCTGTAATCCCCTTTGCTATACTGTAATACTGACACTATATTAGGAGAATCAGGAAAGCTATAGGAATAAATGAAAACTAATTTATTAACTGCAGTTCACTGCTTAGATGAAGTGCGGATTATAATCAGTTTCCTTTTTGTCTGTAAAAATGAAGTAAAACAGGGAAGCAAATAATAGCTGTAGAACAAAGTTAATTGCATTGGTGCATCATACCCGGTAACTGGATCTCTCTGGTATTTAGGTGGACAAGGTGTGTCTATGCACTGATAACTGCCTCTCATATTGAAGCACATACGACTGGCTCCACAATGGATGTTTTGTTCTAGACATTCATCAACATCTGCAGAGGATAATAAGGAAATATCAGTGCAATGCAACATCTAAAATATTTTAAATATGTGACGGCCTATTATTGGAACTTAACAAAGAAAATAAACACGTTTTCCACTGATAGGTTAATAGGGTAATTATCATTCATGGTGAATTGTCATGATTTTTCACTGGAATGGGGTGTGAAGATGTAAGAGAGTTCACTAATGAAAGCCACGAGATTGGTGTTGTTGCTCATTGTCAATATAGCAAATATATTTTTACATAGAAAAATGTTGTAAGAATGTTATGCTATTCATGATTTAGAGTAGTTTCTATTTTGACTTATTTAAAACCATCATAATGCTCAAAAGGAAAATAAAATGACTAATACATTGGATTGTTTGTTTTACAGCGCAGGAACAGGCCCTTCGGCCCACCGAGACCGGGCCGACCAGCGATCCACCAAATTAACACTATTCTACACACACACTGGGGACAATTTTTACATTTCACCAAGCCAATTAACCTCCAAACCCGTACGTCTTTGGAGAGTGGGAGGAAAACGAAGATCTCGGAGAAAACCAACGCAGTCACGGAGAGAAGGTACAAGTTCTGTACAGACAGCACCCGTTGTCAGTATTGAACCCAGGTTCTCTGGCACTATAAGGCAGCAACTCTATTGCTGCACCACTGTGACGCACAATTGGCTGCTAAGAGAACCACCTGGAACATTGGCCACGCAGATTGGAAGATTCTGGGCAGAATTGATTTGTGGACAGCATTGCAAAGGTTACAATTAGTCTCAGCACCAGGTAAAAAAACTGGCCAAAGTCCTGTTCCTGATACCAGCAGTGGGACAGCATTAGTAGCTTAGCTTTCACCATCCATGCTGTTCACTTCAACGATTTATTGTGAGCTTCACATACCAATCAGTCTTTTGGTAAAGTGGATTATCCTGCCTGTTAAGTTTAAATATGACTCTAATATTTATGGCCTCAGGTTTTGGTTTTATATGTAAGTTGAAACGGCATTTTTACAGAAGTTGTCCTAGTAAAAGAACTATTAGCATTTGCCTAATGAGCCCACATGTGGTCTTGCAATAGAGGGAGTGCAATGAACCGGATTAATTGATCTGAATTGATTTATCAGACGAGGAGAAATTAAACAGATTGGGTCTATATTCTCTCGGGTTTAGAAGAAGGAAAGGTGATTTCATTGAAAGCTGCCAGATTCTTCTGGGGCTTGAGAGTTGGGCACAGGGTAATGGTTCCTTTAGTTGGGGATTCTGGAACCAGTGACAGGGTGAAAGGTTACACGTTTGACCAGCAGTCACAGTCTCAAATAAGGGGTCAGCCATCAAGGACTGGGATGAGGAGAAATTTCCAATACTAGATATTGATGAATCTTTTAAACTCTGTTCCCAAGAAGGCTTTTGAGGTGCAGTGGCCGTGTGTATTAATGGCAGAGACTGCTAATTTTTCATTTAGATTTTGAGGGAATCAAGTGATATGGTTCGTGTTGTAACTTTGTCAGTGCCGTAGGTGGCCGCTATTTGTATACATTGGGTATGCAAGCAAAGAATTGTGTCTTGTCACATGTGACAATAAAGTATTCCATTCTAATGCAGGCAAATGGCACTTAAGTAAAACGTCAGCTACGATGTTTTTGAATGGCAGAGCATTGACAAAGAGGATGAATAGATTGCATCTGTTTCTATTTCTTATGTGATGTTCTTTATCAATGTGTCAACCAAGGGAATGACCCCCCCCCCCCAAAACAAAATTACAAGGAACTGGTGAAAGGGTATCGTACCGTGACAGGCTTTCCCGTTGGGCATGAGTCTGTATCCAGTGGGACAGAGACATTGGTAACTCCCTGCTGTGTTTTTGCAGTCATGCTGACAAGTTTCCTTTTTTTCACATTCATTAATATCTGCAAATAGAAAAGACAATATTCAAAAAAATCAACAAAGTATTAATCACTACGAATAATTGGCATTAACAAAATACAGGTGGTGTTAAATGACAAATTTTCTGTTATAACAGTAAGTTCTAACTTTCTCTATATTATATGTCTTACATTTAATGGGCATTACTGTAGAGAATGAAATGAGAAAATCTTAATTTTCTCTATTTCAATGTTGCAGTATTGTTTAAAAATATAAAATGACTGAAAAAAAAATGAAATAAATGAAAAAAGGAATGTATTTACTTGTGAACATTTGCCCCTTTCTGAAATCAGAGAACTGGTATTTGTCACTTTCCCTCTTCCTCCATTTTCTTTCTTTTCCTCTGCTTGAGATGTTGAGCTGCCAGCAGTCCTCGACTGCCTTGCCCAAGGTATTGCTCTTCATGTGTGAGAACAGACATTGCCAGCTAGATGTCTATTGTGTATCGCATTTGATCGTGCAAGGGATGTGCACATCATAGACTAGTGCGCAAAAAAGCTGCTGAACATAGTGCAGTGACAACACTGCATTTACAATGCATTTTTGATGGTGATACTACAATAATGAAGAGCTTGTGTTAAAAAAGCAGTCTGCACCTCAAAGTGGGAGTAGGCCACCTTCCTATTAAGTTGAAGGATCTGTCCTTTGGGGTCCACTCATGATGTCCAGGTGGACACATGTAGGTTTATTGGTAGCACATTATTTTGTTTGGGTAGGAGTGGGGAGTAATTACTTTGTTCCTTCCCCCATGTACATCTTTCTACTGGCAGAATGTCCAATCATCTTTAAGGTATGTGTGATGGTCACGGCCATCTCTGACCTGTTGCTGTTGCAAATTGGCCCAATTACTCAAAGGAGCAAATCGCACAGGGAACGGCCACTTTAAAAGCTCTGTCACAGTGGGCAATCTCACTATCCGTGTTTTTTATACTTGTGCGAGCAGTGACCACTGGTCATTTTTGAAGTGCTTGGAAGGCATAGCGTTGTCAGTGCCCATGTCCAAGATGGGTTTTCAGCATAGGTCTCCTGAACAGCACCATTTTACCATGTGTTTAAGTGAATGAGAATTTATAATATTCATCTTTGTTTTATGATTATTAGATAATAGACAATAGACAATAGGTGCAGGAGTAGGCCATTCGGCCCTTACGAGCCAGCACCACCATGCAATGTGATCATGGCTGATCATTCTCAATCAGTACCCCGTTCCTGCCTTCTCCCCATACCCCCTGACTCCGCTATCCTTAAGAGCTCTATCTAGCTCTCTCTTGAATGCATTCAGAGAATTGGCCTCCACTGCCTTCTGAGGCAGAGAATTCCACAGATTCACAACTCTCTGATTGATGAATATATTTAAAGTAGATGCATTATTTTAACACTTCTGTTTTATATTACTAAGTTTCATATTCCTCATGCCAAATGGTTCGGAATGTTGAAATACATATAATTGTTACATGAATATTTTTAATTATAACGTTAAAATGAAAATGTCATTAAATGTCATTAAAATGAAAATATCAGATGGCAGAAGATAAATTACAGTCACATTTTTTCATTTGGTGTGGATCACACTGATGGGATTTGTTTGGCTGTACTGATCGTACAAGTCAAACAGATATTCATATCAAGAGGAAAATACTGTGGCTTTATGAAATCAAAAGACATGACTCAATTCTGGCAGAATGAAAATAACAATCGCAATGAGCATAACCATTGAAGGCACAAGGCAAGTGATATCAGTGAACATAATCAGAAGCAATTTCCCGTGTGCAATGGCACATCAGTTGCACAGCCTTCAAGATATTTTTATTTATGTTTTTTTCCAGCTTCTACTACATAAAACAAAACACAGTGGTCCATTGACAAAGGGTGATGTTTACCTATGCAATTGCCATGCTTTGTCTCATAGCCTTCAGGGCATGTCTTTCTAATGCTCCTGCCAGTCCTCGAGAAAGGCACGCGGTAAAGGCTTCCGGAGCCCACGTGGGATCTATACTGTGAGGTCTGACTAAATTGTTGCTGGTTGAAGTAACCCACTCTGGGTAACTGTGCATAGTTATAGATTCTCTCATAATTTGGTAATCTTTCTAATCCAGCACAGGATTTCCCATCACCCAACAAATGTTGTCCAGCTGGACACACGCACTTGAAGCTGCCAGGTGTGTTGATGCACTGGTATGCACAAGGTTTAGGCACCCGCTCACATTCGTCAAAGTCTGCTCATATGATAGGGTCGCACCATAATATACCATGAAAGGGAAAGAAAAGAGAACACAAAAAACAGGATCAGTTTGGATAACATTGTACGCTACCACACATGGAGTAATTTGATTTTACTGACATGGCTCCGGGCAGGATTCTGAATAAAGTTTCTCTGAACATACTATGTCCAATTTAATGGGGGCATGTATAATAAGGGCATCTATTTGACAATCACATACTAATCTACCTTTACTCTAGAAAACAATACTTCTGTTGCTACCTTCATGATGGAAATGTTAATGTGGATGTTGGTAAGAAATCAATAGATAGTGGTTATGAATATCAGAATATTACTCTTCTGCAAACTTGAGTGACGAACTCGAGATGATATTGGCGAAATAACTATAGGGAGAATCTTGGCTGAATCATTTTATTTTTGAGTAATTATCTGCTCATTGTAAGTGGCATGCATCCTGAATAGCTCTGTAGTCACTTGCAGTTTGTTACATGTGGACAGAATCTCTCTCCACTCTGCTGCAAACTTCCATTAGTATGGCATTTAATTTCTATTCCAAACAGCAACCATGCTGAGTGAGAAGCTGATGAATTACTACTAAATTAAGAGTAGTTTTAGGCAAAATGCAGTTGTGCTGTAAGTTTTGCTTTTTATTATACCTAATGCTTCAGGCTAAATGACAATACCTTTGAAAATTAATAAATAAGTATTGTGAAATCTGTTATAACAGTAAAAACAATACATGATTATTCAAGTAAATTGATTTGAGTTACGTTATAATAGCTGTACTTATATTTTAATAAGTATGAACAATCACATTACTGATCAGTTCAGACTCCATCAATATCTTGGAACAAAGAAGAATGTTTCAGCAAATGACTCAAATCACATTTGGTTGGCAGGTGTTGGAACTACAATAAATAGCAAATATAAATAATTGGTTATGTATTAATCTAATGTTATAATTATCTTAATCATTGTCCAGGGCAGAAACTGGGTGAAACCATGTTGAGTGGAAAAAAGACTGCTGTAGTCTGAATTCTTCCATTTTCTAACAATTTAGCTCATGTGCCACATATCCTTTATGATTAGATTAATATATAAAAATATGTGTATATACATACATATATATATTAATCTAATATATGTATGTGTGTGTGTGCGCGTGTCTGTGTGTGCGTGTATGTATGTGTGCGCGCGTGTACGTGCATGTGCGTGTGCAGCACATGGCACAGCTTGTAAACCCTCGCGATCGCACAGCGCCGGAGACTTGAGTTTAATCCTGACCTTGGTTGCTCTCAATGTGGAGTCTGCATGGTCTCTCCCTGTGATCACATGAGCTTCTTTTAGATGCTCCAATCACCTCCCATAGCCCAAAGACATGCAAGGGGATTGGTTCATCGGCCAATGTAAATTGCCCTGAGTATGTCGGTAAGTGGCAGAATCTGGGGAAATGGATGGGATTGTCGGGAAAAGTTAAAAAGGGATTACAGTATTCTAGGATTATTGTACATGGGTACTTGTTGGTTGGTGTGAATCTAGTATTCCAAAGGGCCTGTTTCTATATTACATCTTTCTATGACTTTAAAGCAGCTTTTTAATTCCTAAATTGATCCAATCATTTTACATGAAGGGTCTCGACCCGAAACGTCACCCATTCCTTCTCTCCTGAGATGCTGCCTGACCTGCTGAGTTACTCCAGCATTTTGTGAATAAATACAATCATTTCACATAATGATTCGATCTTGCATCTGCCGACATACTGAGACAACATTCTAGTTGGTTCTTGTCTGTTTGTCCATTTGACTACATTTTTATTTTCTTTGTTTATTTCCAAATTTAAATTTATTCTTCAGCTATGCTTAATCTTTTCTAGGTGAGATGGTTGAGAAAATTTACGTTAATATTTCTCTAACAATTGTGGAGGCAGATCATGGTATGTTTGGACAATATTCCAAAAGAACGGTGATTGGATATTAGTCTTGTAGGTAGGCAGCAGTTGCTGGAACACATATCGACATGGTGTATGTGTACAAGAGATCTGGGATCTGTGTGAACGGAACATGCATTTGTGTACAGCCTTCAGCCACAAGAATTGTTAATAAGCAGCAAATTCCAAAGCAGTCAATGTAAATTAGAGTTGTGAATTCAAATGTCAACTCTGAAATTAAGTAAACTGAAGATGGAAAGAAAAATCTGAATCAAGAGTGAAGGATAAAAGGAAGAACGATAAAGTAAAAAATGCATTATAACTGCATGCAACTGCATAACTGCATACAATTAAATCTGCAGAAATTGGATTTTACAATTGCAAAGAAAAATTGTAAAGAAAAAAATGTATATAATTTCAGGACAAGAACCATTCGCTATATCTCAGTGTGGAACCTCACAGCAAGACATCTGAATAGCATTGGAGATGCAGGCCAGTCGAACAGCAACTTCTTGATTTTGGTGTTTAACTGTGCACAAGCACTTGCTCTGAAGGAGTAAATTGGACAGAACTCCTTGTGGTGGATATGAGAAAATAACTGCAGATGCTGGTACAAATCGATTTATTCACAAAATGCTGGAGTAACTCAGCAGGTCAGGCAGCATCTCGGGAGAGAAGGAATGGGTGACGTTTCGGGTCGAGACCCTTCTTCAGACTGATGTCAGGGGGGCGGGACAAAGGAAGGATATAGGTGGAGACAGGAAGATAGAGGGAGATATGGGAAGGAGGAGGGGAAGGGAGGGACAGAGGAGCTATTTGAAGTTGGAGAAGTCGACGTTCATACCACCGGGCTGCAAACTGCCCAGGCGAAATATGAGGTGCTGCTCCTCCAATTTCCTGCAAGAAACTCGAGCACCCGGACAAAATCCACCTTGTGGTGGATGCTGTTAACCGCCCGAAGGCTCGCTGGACGATGGGTCCGGGAACCCACCCGAAGGCTCGTCGGTCGGCGGGATCGGGTGGTGTGCTGGAGAAGGCAAGATGTTGTGACACCATGACTTCCCCCACCCCCTGCCAAGACGTTCAGGCTTGCAGCTCAATTTTCCTCCACAAACCACGCAAACCACCAGTCGAGCGGCAGCCCCACAGTGCCAGAGACCCCGGCCCAGACCCGACCCCCGGTGCCCCCTATGACTTGGTGCTCCCCCAGATGCCCCGGCACTCCTGCTCCACCCCACACACTGCAATGTGTAGGATAGAACCGGCACACCCGAAGGAAACCACAGTGAGCACCAGAGGCCAGGATGGGATCCCGGCTCCCAGCGCCATGAGGGAATGGCTCCACCAGTGACCTACACAAGAAGCAACTGTACCACAAACCTGCACGTCTCCGCACCAACACGGTAGGAAACCCGAGCACCCGGACAAAATCCAAGCAGCCACAGGGAGCACCCAAGGTTAGGATGGAACTCGGGTCTGAAGCTATTAAGAAGCTACTCTACCACGGAGCCACTGTGCCGTCCCAAAGTACTGTGTTTACTGCAGTAGTGTAGTGTATGTTTCTTGGTTGTTTTTCCAATAGTACTGTCCACATTAACCCCCCTCATTCAGTGCACTCATTATTCTACATTATGAGCAAATAAGTCACAAAATATTGCAAGTTGTCTTGCCCTGTTCAACAAAAGCCCAACCAAAAATAGAGAAGTGTTCTTACAATTGTACTGGTGAGATATAGCTGGAGAACTCGGCATAATTCAGACTTCCTTATTTAAAAAAGCACATATTGGTATTAGAGACAGTCCAATGAAATTCACTCAGTTAATTAATGGAATGAGAGGGTTATCCTATCAAGATCAATTAAAAAAATAGATCCATATTGTTTGGACTTAATGAAGGGCGATCTTATTGAAACAGCATAGATCCTTGGGGACTTGACAGGGTAGATGGAGAGATGTTTCCAGAAGTGGCTGGATACATTGATAAATGCATGGATTAATTTAGTGACGTTGCATTGCAGCACACCAGGATCATGATTAAAGATCGTAAAGAGAATAGGGGAGACCAAAGTTTATAATTCTATGTTACGTAGATCAGATGAAGGCCGGACATCAAAGGTATTTCTAATCCAAAGAACCGCGCACCTCTGACTGGTTTGTGCTGTGTGTACCAATTTGACAAATTCCTTCATAGCGGGGTTACACGACAGATCACTTTTTCTTACAAAAACATAAAGAAATCAGGACCAGAATGACTTAATATATAGTACCAGTTTTAGCCATCCACAACTATGGACCAAAAGCTTAGAAATTACAATGGCTGAAATAGCATTTGTGTTTGGTTAGTATGGACAAGATGTGCAGAATGGCTTCCATCAATGCTGTAAATCTTTGACTATGAAATTGCTTTCTGTGCTCCCCAAACCAAAAAAGGTCAAAATTCCTGCTAAATTCAGATAAATTGTGTTATTAATTTGATATAACTGTTAGCTAACATCTCTTGTGGACAAAATGCTGGAATCTACAATCAAGGAAGAAATTGATTGTTATTTAGAGAAGCTGAATATAATTAACCAAAATCTACATTGTTTATGAAAGGTAAATCATGTTTTATTGGTGTTCTTGAGGATGTAAAAATCAGAGTTGACAGAGAGGACCATGTGAATGTAGTATGTTTGGATTTTCAGAAGACTTTTGACAAGGTGCAACATAAAAAAACCTGTGCACCAGATGAAAGCACAGAATATTAGGGGAAGTTTGTTAAATGGATAGAGTTGGAATAAGTGTCTTTTTCTGAATATAGATAGATTGAGTGAGTGAGTGAGTGGGGAAAAAACTAACACATGGAGCTTAATGTGTGAAGTTAGGTACCATGGTTAGAAGAATGTAAAGGAAGACCATTATCTAAATGGAAAATTATTGCAGATCCATATATTCTTTAGCATTATTTACAAAAGATTAGCAGGTGAGATGAGCAAACAGTTGGGGCGGTAAATGAAATTACCTTTATTGCAAAAGGGTTGGAGTTTAAAAATAGAGAAGTGTTCTTGCAATTGTACTGGTGAGATCATAACTGGAGAACTTGGCAAAATTCAGACTTCCTTATTTAAAAAAGCACATTTTATTATTAGATACAGTCCAATGAAATTCACTCAGTTAATTAATGGAATGAGAGGGTTATCCTATCAAGATCAATTAAAAAAAATAGATCCATATTGTTTGGACTTAATGAAGGGCGATCTTTTTGAAACAGCATAGATCCTTGGGGACTTGACAGGGTAGATGGAGAGATGTTTCCAGAAGTTGGAGAATCTCAAATGAGAGAACACATTTACAAAATGAGGAAGTGGTCATTTAAAACTCAGGTGGACAGGAAGAACTTCTCGAGAAGAATCTCGAGATTCTCTGCAATTCTCTATCCCAGAGCGTGGAGCTCGCTCGATCATTCAGGGTACGTAAAGACAAAATACATACATTTTTGAAAGATAGGGAGGACCATGAGGAATTGGCACAGAAGAGTTGATACCACGGGCAGGTCAGGTGTGGTTACATTGAATGGTGGGGATGATCTGAGTGGGCAAATTCTGCTCCTATTTTCTTATATTATATTGTCTGCCCAGAGGTATTCTTGGTTGCATTGTACTGCATCGTTGAAGGATGTGAATCTTTAATAAAATATACAAAAAAATATGGGCAACTCTGTCTCCTCCTCCAAAAGTTGGCTGACCCAACAAACTCAAAGAAGAGTCATGACCCAAAATGCCACCTCATCCTTTCTCCAAAGAGGCTGTCTGACCCACTGAGTTATTCCAGCTATTTGTATCTTCAGTTTAAACCAGTATCTGCAGTTTTTTCCTACACCAACTCAAAGTAGTTATGTGTCATTCCCAAGCCTTCTCACCTAATGTGATGAAAATAAATTTATATTCTTTTCCCCTACTTAAATTTATCTAATTTACTCTAAATAAAAATCAAACCTTGACTAACATGCCAGCTTTCCACAGAAAGGACTCGCATTAATTACTACATTTTACTGACCAACACAAGGCCTTCCAACACCCTGAGATCTGTAGCCTCGCGGACAAACACAACGGTAGCTCCCTTGAGTGTTCTCACAGATCTGGTTGTAACGGCACTGATGGGTGCCATCTTTACACTCATTGATATCTGCAGACAAAGAAACAATGAAAACTGCATTAATGTCCAACATTCTAGGTCAAGCTGCATCTTTATTGATGGAGAACGGTGCAATGTTTGCCTCACTTGGAAATGAAAAGTGCACAAAATAGTTATTTTAAACAAATTACATGTTTCAAAAGAAACAATACTTAATTGATGAAGTACAAATGTGGAACATTGGGACTCAATATCTGCACATAGCAAAATACTTTTGAGCACAATATTTTAATCGTGCGTAATGCACACTATTAGAGAAAGGGATTGTTTTCTTTGTGCAGAACGTAACTGCAGTTTGCGCAGTGAACATAACAGTTGTTTCTCTGCTGCATAAAATGGTAAACGTAGAGTGTTCCATGATTTATTACCAACTTAGTTGGTACAGTTGTTTACAGTTAGTGTGACCATGAGTTTCTTTCTTTTTATGTTTGTTCACGTTTAACCATGCCTCTTATTGTTTATATCAACAGAATAATAATAACACGAACATGTTAAGCGAGTATTAACCAGGATTAATGGAAAATGGCCATGTGCAATTAAGCGAGTGCCTTAACATAGTAAAGATAAGGAAATGGTTTTGTTTTTTGGAATTTTATGCATTTAAACAATACCTGCAATTAAGTGTTTTAAAAATATGTGGGATGGACAGGACCTGCCTTCTGATGGTTTGCAAATCAACACTTATTGCCACTTTACCATTTTAGAATGACGTCATCTTACACTAACAGCATTTTCTGGGATATTTTATAAATAATTTTTCACAATTCAGATACTGTACCTCCGTTGGTTCCTCTTACCTGCCATGCTGGGTGCATCCTTATTGAACTTAATTAGATCTGTCATTCTCTTTCAGCATTTCACTCCAGGAATCTGCCAGCTCACAGTATGTTTAATTTTTTCCATCTGTCTTCTTGTGCACATTTTGTCCAGCTGAACAAGTTTACGGGTGGGTTTTTAGATGGACATCTACCATCCTCTTCCCCATCTCCAATCAAAATTACAGGCAGGAAAGAGTTTAGATTCTATCCTTGAACATGCCGTATGTCAAGCTGCAGTTCTCTTGTTGAAATACTGTTGGCATGTGCAGTTTGGGACTGTCCTCAACTTTGAGCATTGAGAATATTCTTGAAAGGATGTTTCATCAAAGAGATGCCTAATGTTGAGGTTTTACGGCTCAAGACCACAGCAAAATTCCCCTGGCCCCACAAACATTTGTAGCTGGCGTCTGCCCTCATCTTGTTTTCCTAGGAACGTCTTGAGGCAAAGCTGTGCATGAACCTGTGTCAGCATGTTAACTCCATTTTTAAGGGAGTTGTCTTCCTTTTGGTGCTGGTGCTTGTGGGGTGATGAGCACCGCGGGGGGGGGGGGGGGGGGGGTGTAATGGCCCATCTGGTGTGGAAGGGTTCATCTATTACTACAACGAGTTCCTCCTCAGGGGTGAAGCTGTTGAAATTTAACCTCTCTGATCCTGATTGAATTTACTGCATTGCTTCATAACTCAGAGGTTAATACCAGGTCTTTGATGTTGCATCCCGGTTCAAGCTAATTGAATATTATAATTCCTTGAGGCATTGATTGTTCTGAGACACCACTGAACTTAATATTTGATTTAATAACCTTTCCAAACAAATCTCCACACCGTTCAACAATGAGAAAGAAACGATGAATGACGGATCTAATTAAGTTCAAACTAAATAAATCCAGTTCCCACATCTGTTAATGCAGAAATCGTATAGCCCTCCTTCCTCCAAACTGCAATAAACCCGTAGAAATTTTTTAAAAAAACAAGCTGCCCTGAACTTACCAATACAACTTTCATTTTCAGCTTTGGTCATTCCACTCGGACACAGATCAATGCACCTGAATCCCCCTCGGGTGTTCTTGCATTGTTGGTCTGGACGGCATACATTTTGTCTGCACTCATTGATATCTAAGCAGTAAAATCAGATCATATTCAGAAGTCTTGCATTTTTTAAATTACAGAAGATTTTTTTCAGATAAGTGTATTTGCTTTGCATTATGTGATTCACAGCTTTATAAATTTGCTTATTTCTGTCTTATCGTCACAATGATGGCTTTTTTTGCAGCTTGCTGACAAATTGGAATACTAATTTTTAACATTAGATTAACTATTACGATGAGCCCTGATTGTTAATGTAAAGTTTCCCCAAGCCTACCCTTTGTACTTACCCATACATCTTCTACCTCTTAGCTGATAACCTCGATTGCATACACAACGGTAGCTCCCAATAATGTTCATACAGCGATGTTGACAGGGATTAGATCCTTGGCATTCATTGATATCTGGCACAAAGAGAAAAGATACTGTACTAAAGCTTGATTACTTCACTTTTGCCAAGGCTACATTTCTATTGTACAAAATAACTACATGCATTGTCATATGATAATTCCCCAAAAATAGTAAGGAAAAAAAATAATGCTTGTGCTGCCAGAGTTCACATCCTCTGCATTCAGTAGTTGACTCAGCTGGGAACTTCTCAGTACACCAACCTGCATGTAATTTAGATACTGTCTTAATGTAACAAAACAGAACTCATTTTATACTGAAAATCTGAATTATAATGAAGAACAATGCAATGGTATGTTTTTTTCACAAATCAGAAGGGGTAGGATAGAGGAAGATTTATTCAACTTGGCAAAGCTACTCCTTCCACCTTTACTCCCTTAGTGTTGAATGGGAAGGTTGCCTATTTAGATGATTTCCTGAGATCCAAGTGAAATAATAGTTTGAGATATATTTCAGTAAGAAATGTTTATTGTGGTTTAGTTTAGTTTCTCCACCTTCCTTGCAACCACACATGAAGCAAATCGCAGAAGGTTGTGAGTATCCCTCCGGGCTTGTTTCAAGGGATGTAAAGTGACTGGAAAGACATTAATACCTTGGCAACTTAAACCGTCAGGAGTCCGCTTAAAACCAATGCTGCACCTCACTACGCAGTGATATGATCCAATGGTATTTTCGCAGTCTTGGCCCGCATGACAAAGGCGACCACTTAAGGCACACTCATCAATATCTGAAAAAACAAGACCAGCATTAGTGGTTTACATTCTAACAGTGACTTACAGAGGGCCCAGATTTCCTGTCCAGGGCAACAGCTGTAAATTTGCTTATCATTGGCAGTGCTAAATAGATGTAGAAGTATAGTTGATCTTTGTGTCCCACATCTGATATACAATTTCTGAAGTTAATGTACACAAATACTGGGGAAAAACTACAGTGGGAAATCAATAATATAATGCCCGTTCAATGTTTTTGGGCAATCATGCCATTCTACCCCTTAGGATTTTATTGACCACCAACTATTTTTTCCCCCACGTATCTAAAAAACCTTTGCCATTTAATTTTGGCACTGAAATTTTCATAATCTGTCTTTACATTTCAAACAATAACAGAGGCTACTTTGGGCAATGGAATGCTTTCCCCATATAGTTCCTTCAAACAGCATAGCTATTATGTTATTGGCAAAATTCTAGCCACCATGTAAGTAATTAAAGGACTATTATGTACATCTTATCCCTGACCTGAAGACCATTTCTTATTTCCCCATTACATTTCCCTCAGCGATGGGTACTGGCAATATATCAGACAATCCCAGCATTGCAGGTAGACACAAAATGCTGGAGTAACTCAGCGGGTCAGGCAGCAAGCATCTCTGGAGAGAAGGAATGGGTGACGTTTTGGGTCGAGACCCTTCTTCAGACTGATCCCAACATCGCTACGGTGGGCATAAGATACTGATGGACTTTTTAAAGAGCAGAAATTCCATAAAGCCCATATGAAATCTGAAAGCCCTGCTTTCAGAACACACTTCAAGCAGCAAGTGCTGAGTTAGAATTGAAGAGAGAGGGATCTACCACAAAGCTGTGCCTTCCAGAGGTGGACCACTGGGCCTTTGCAAGCACATCTCACAGACTAACACTGCCTTCCAGAGGGTAACTTGATGATGATGTTGCCAGATCTCGCAAAGGATTAACGATGAGAAGGAAACCTCTGAGTTTTGAAGCTCTGTTTACTGCATCCATTTCCACAATGTTTATCAACCTTTCTTATGAATTTAGGATGGGATTGTGTGGAGGAATAAAACATGACCAATTTAAAGAATTATTAACTTGCACAGCGCCCAAATCATAGCCAATAAAGAATGGATCTTTTGAGATGGAATTTTATATATTATGTATCTCATTAAACACCAAATTGAAACCAATTCTACTGTGAGCCTTATTAAAGTACACAAGGATTCAAGAGTCAAACTAAATAATAACGAAGTTGCTCTCGTGTTCAATGAATTTTGCTCGTTTAAAAATAGTTTTATTTAAGAATTCATTCTGGTCTTACTGTTGAACACTGATCGGAATTTTGTCCAGCAGAAATCTAGTTTACCTTGACAAGTTCTTCCATCTGCAGAAATGCTGAGACCAGTTGGGCAGGAACAGTAGTATGTGCCCATGGCATTGTGGCATGAATGAGAGCAGGAGTTATGGAGGGAGCACTCATCCTCATCTGTGCAGAATAACAGAGGGCTTTAAGAAGGATTTGTATCATTTGTTCTATTAAAGCATCTTTGTCCAACAAAATAATCTAGTTTATCGATGAACAATAATATTCAACTCACCTGAGCAATAGGGCCTGGCGGAATCCAAAGCAAAACCACCTGGACACTGATTGCTGTGGTCACCTGCATGAAAGAAATAATGTTTAGTTTTGGAGAATGCTGGACTTAATTACTTTTCGCCAATTCTTAAGAAAAGATTGTTTCTCTTGCCAATCCTTAGCAAACACTTCAGCATGGAAATAGGCCCTTCGGCCCAGCTGAACCATGCTGACCAAGATGCCCCACATCCAAGCTAGTCCCATATGCCTGTGTTTGGTCTGTATCCCTCTAAACCATTTCTATCCATGAGCTCAACTACCTCCTCTGGCAGCTTGTTCCTTACACCCACCATCCTCTGCGTGAAAAAGCAGACCTCCCAACATTTGAGTTTACAAATTCAGAATGTTGATGTCCAAAATTCAGAATTTTACATCAAAACTCATAATAGGTGCCTAAAAGTGACCTTGCTGTTGATGTGCCTTGTTATGTTATGTTATTTTATGTTATGTTAAATGTTTTTGTATGTTATTTAAAAAAGCAACACAAAAATAATAATTGTTTTAAAATTCATAATATGGCGCGTAATGCAACTTTTCAGCAAAAAAAAGTTTGCACGCCAAATGCGCGTAAGCGTTGCGCTACATTCACGTGTGAAAAACTACTATTATTTCCAACAGTCTGTCGTTCTTAGACTACATGTACAATGTCAGGCCTATCATGAGTATATTCTACTATTATAGAAAGGTTATTGAACAGAAATACTTTTTACAACAAAGAAAAAAATGTTTTGTATTGTTTTTTCTATTTCGCTTTTTCCTTACACATCCCAATTCTTTTAGTATTGAATAAAAGAACAACGATCATAAAATGTATGACTAAGTTATGAAGAAAGTGTTTAATTTAAAAAACTGCACATCCCTGATTTAATTGAAGACATACTTGCTCCAGTGGTCTTCAACAGCAAATCACAACGGTCCATGCCCCCCCCAACCCTACTCCCCCCCACCCCCTCATTCCCCCCCACCCCCCCCCTCCACCCCTTTCCCCCCAAATCCACTCCCCCACCCCTCCTCCCCTACCACTCTCCCCCTCCCTTCCTTCACCCCCCCGAACCCCACTCCCTCCTCCCACTCCACTGCCCCCTCATCCGCACCCCAACCCCCCCCCCATCCCCTCTCAACATCAACATCCGCAGCGAGGCTAGTCCAGCGGCGAAGTGAGGAGAGGCTAGCGGTGAGGCCGGGCCAGCGGCGAGGCGAGCGGCGGGGCGAGGCGCGCGGTGAGGCATGTGTTTTGCAGAAAAATGTGAGGCAAAATCAGAATGGCGGAAATGAAATAAGAAAGCGGAAACTTTCCGCCAAATTCGGAAGGGTTGGGAGGTCTGACAAAGTTACCTCTCAAATTCCCATTAAATCTTTTCCCTCTCACCTTAAACCTATGTCCTCTGGTTCTAGATTCCGCTACTCTGGGCAAGAGACTCCACTTCCATGCGATCGATTCCTCTCAAGATTTTGTACAGCTCTGTAAGAGCATCCCTCATCTTCCTGTGCTCTAAGGAATAGTCTTAGCCTGCTTTAAACTCTCCCTATAGCTCAGGCCTTCGAGTCCTGGCAACATCCTTGTAAATTTTCTCTGCACCCTTTCCAGCTTGACAACATTTAACAATGATGCCACTTTCAGGGAACTATCTTTTAGTGGTGTATAAGATCATGAAGGGATTAGATAGGGTAAATGTCTTTTACCCAGAGATGGGGAATCAAGAAGCAGAGGACATATGTTTAAGGTGAGGGGGGAATAAGATGCAAGGAACCTGAAGGGCAACTTCTTTACACAAAGGGTGCTGGGTATATGGAATGAGCTGCCAGAGGAGGTGTTGAGGCAGGTACTATCACAACATTTAAAATAATTTGGACCGGTACATGGATAGGATAGGTTGAGAAGGCAGGCAGGTGCGACTAGTGTAGATGGGACATGTTGGTTGGCGTGGGCAGGTTAGGTCAAAGGACAGCATTTCCATGCAGTATGTCTCCATGATTTAATACTTTGTCCGTTGTATACAAATCCCTTTGCTCTACAACACTCGCCAAACTGGGAAGTTTCCCAAAGCTGGGGAAAAAACCCAAAAACTGTATGCCAAGAAAGAGGAAAATGTTAAGTGAAACATTTATGAGTTTGGGCCGGATTACAAACACCGGAACAATTTTTTTACAAGAAAAGAACATCGGGTTGAACTGAACTTTGATGTTTTGAAATATATGAAGGACTACATTGTTCTAAAATATCAACGACAATTCCAAATAAATGGAAGGACCCTGTTTTGTTTAAAAAGAACCTGCTTTCTGTTTCATTACCTTTTGCGATGAAAGCATGGATCTTGTACTCCAGAATTTCATCTAGTGGTCTATATGTTGCCTCAATGGCAGTAGCTTGGAGTGTCTCCACAAGAAATGGCATTCGGCCGAGATTATGATTGTAAGTGATGGTGTGATTCCAAGAATATGGTACACTGGCACCATCTACTGTAAACATCCTGGTGGAGTAGGCATAGATCTGGCCTGGTCCTGTCTGAATATAGTCCTCTGAGTAGTCCTGAACATACCACAGAATTGAATGCACAAATTATGTTTGAGTACGTATATTACAGCAAAGATTTTCATAAAGATTGCTGATGAACAAACACAGATTCATTGATCTTGCTACCAGTACCATTACATCATAAAGCCCAGAATGTGCTGAAATAAATATTGCACGAGATCAGTAGACAGTTAATAATTTACAAATTGGCTGAAAAGTTGAAATATGAATCATCACAAATTGCTGGCTAATTCTCTACTTTTCACCTTCCTTTCTCCAAGTTTAACAAGGAAAAGTTTGTTAACACTCTTTTAATGGTATACTAGACCAAGTGGACCTGTTGGGCACAAACCTCTCCTGCATTGGTGCAGCACCCTCTCCTCCCCCCTCACCCCTCCTCCCCCTCCCCCCATTCCATCTCCATCAACCCCCCCTTATCCTCCCTCCCTCTCCCCCCCTCCCTCCACCCCCCTACCTCCCCCCTCCCTCCCTAGGAGATAGATTTAAACTTTAAAATGTGAATAACTTAAAAAATATAACACCAATTTCAATTAAACCTCTTTCATTAGCACCAAAGGGACAACGGTGAGCGAGGTGGGCCTAACATTGTCGCGCTATCGTGTACCGTTTTGGCTGTAGTTCAGAAACAAACAAACAAACAAATGAGAGTTTTAATATATAGATTTTAATAGTTTCCATTCTCTCAAACAGAAACTTGGAGTCTCAGATTAAGTTTTTGTTGAGAGATTTTAATTAGCATTCCTTTCAGTCTCTTTTTTTCCAGGTTTTCTATCTCTCCATTTGTCTTGTATCTGATTGAACACTGATTTCACCACTCTAAAGGTAAAATGTAAAAATTGTCCCTAGTGTGTGTAGGATAGTGTTAATGTGTGGGGATCGCTGGGCGGCGCCGACTCGGTGGGCCGAAGGGCCTGTTTCCGCGCTGTATTTCTAAATCTAAAAGAAAATCTAAATCTAATACTCTTCAATATCCCATCCATTACTCAGTCGTTCAGTCATTTCTCCCATTATTTACTGAATGCCCAGCAGCCATCATGCTATTAACTTGAACTGGCGGCAACTTGAAACACTTTTTTTGAAAAGCTATTTACAAAGATAATAAAGATGAAGGAGAGCCTGCTCCCTGATATCTGGGCCAATGTTTAAACACTGTTATAATAATGATATGGGGTTTAAGATAGAAGGTAGACACAAAATGCTGGAGTAACTCAGCGGGTCAGGCAACATCTCTGGAGAGAAGGAATGGGTGATGTTTCGAGTCGAGACCCTTCTTCCGACCCGAAATGTCATACATTCCTTCTCTCCAGAGATGCGGCCTGACCCGCTGATTTACTCCAGCATTTTGTGTCTACCTTCTATTTTTACCAGGATCTGCAGTTTTTTTTCTTATTGGGGTTTAAGGTAGACAGGTACACAATTAGCTGTTTCCAGATAATGTATTTTTTGGTCATTAGAGATCAGAAATGTATGGGAATCAGTTGAGATAATTTGTATGCATTCCAATCTTTATAGAAAATCTGTAAAGGCACTCTTTATTCATATGCAACACAGCATCATAACGACTTAAAAGTAGAGATTATTTACAGATAATAATTTGAAATGGATTTTCTTTTCATAAAGATCTTTTGCTTGAAATATTGTAACATGCACCACAAAATATAAAAGCATGATAGACTTTATTATCCCAGTAGTCAGACTCTATTAGAATTTGCATGCACACATGCACGTCAACCTAAGTTCCCTCTTATTCTAACATTATGGAGAATCATAACGTATTTCCTATTGTACCTTCACATTGAGGTTTACAGATGAGGGAAGTTGCAGCACAAATCCTTTCACCACAATGTCCAGTAATAGTGCCCCATCTGAGTCCAGGCCTCTAGCAATGTGCGTCATTCGTAGTATCTCTCCTGGAAACCACAGCAACCAAACCAAAAATAATTCTCACTAATGCAGCCCATGCCAGTGTTAATACTTCGTGATGTGGTAGTGATTTCAATGCTAAGAGGTTACAGGATGTAAATAAATCAGACCTGCTGCAAGCAAACTCTGTGAAATGGGAGCTGGTCCAGATTTCCAAGAACTGAGTAGCATTTTTTTCATCTGCAAAATCAATTCACTGCTACTGATGGACAGCATCTTAAACTGTATTATAAACTGGCCCATTATTCTCGTTTAGTTTAGTGAAATAGTGTGGAAACAGCCCCTAGGGCCAACCGAATCCACTCGATCTCCAATTACTAGATTCATACTAGTTCAATGTTATCCCACTTTCTCATCAACTCCCTGCACACAGAGGCAATTTTACATTGGCTAATTACCCTACAAACCTGCATGTTTGCAGTCAGAAATGGACAATTTTATTTTTATTTGTGATCCAAGGAGGTCTTTAAAAGTATGAAAGGTGTGGATACAGGGGGGGGGGGGGGGGGGGGGGGGACATAGAGAAGAAAATAGTCACCAAGTAATCCATAAGAAGGTTTAGAATAGTTTTCTATAGAATGAGTGGTGAAAATGTGGAACCCACTGTACAAGGAGAAGTTGAGGTGAGAAATATAGATGCATTAAAGAGGAAACTAGACATACCCAAGAGACGGAAGAAAATAAAAGGTTACACTGAAAGATTGAACTGAGGAAGCTTAAATCAAGTTGGGGTTGATTGGACTGAATGGCTGCTTTCTGCACCACATATTTTATATGATCGGACAGAAGGAGCTTTTATTCAAGGCAAATTAAAGGGATGTATTGTTCTCAAAGGACACTGAGACAAAAATAGTACGGGTCCCAAATGTGGTGGGGTTATTCTTGGTCACGCCTTGTCTACCTATCTAGCTATTTCCATGGTAGGTCACTAAATTGGGAAGCCTCTTGTGGAATTTAAAGATCCATATGTATGAGTCATATTAAAAATGTGCAAAATGTCTCCTTAGGGCTACAAATGTCTGAATTCTTAAAAACAAAGCTCAAGGTTAGGTTGTAAATGATCATCTAGATTTGGTTGTGGCAAATGTGACCAAGAAACTCCACATTACATTTAAATCAAACATTAATTTTGGTCATGTTTGAATTTAAGATTGTATTTGGTATCGTGTTAAAATTAATTTTATTTCATAATCTCCGTTCTTTCATTAGAGGACTTTGATTTGTTTTCTTTTCTGGGTTATTGGTCTATTAGTTAATATGCTCATCATTTTTTTCTGTGCCATTTTGATTTCACCATTAAACTCTTTCAAATAAATATCCTATTAAAGTAAAACAGATAGGAAAGTAAAATAAGTACCTAAACTACAGCACTGAAAGTCGTACAAAAGTAGGCATTAAACTTTCCAGTTGCAGAAATCTGAAATGTCCTTATAGTTACATGTGAAAACAGTGAGGCAAAGTTATTGATAGAATATGGTTCAAACATTTAATTTAACACAAAATTTGCTAGTCAGTATAATTCAGTTTCCCATAGTTTCCCATAATTACTACCTCCTTATTAATGAAATAAAACACATGGCCAAATGCTAAGAGTGTGAGTAATTCTCCTAGTTAAGAACATCTGTGTTGAAATAAAGCCAGGCTTTATTAGCAGACAGATAAATTGTTCATTGATAATGAGCTGTTTTAACACACTTCAATTAATTTTAAATAGATCTGTTTACACAAAATAAAGCAGCAAAGGAAGAAATTACCTGCGAATTAACAATAAAAACTTTTGTGACATACAAAATGTTTGCACTTCTGTGTTTAATTGATAATCTATTCATCTAACATTCATATCAACATTTAAAGGGATAAACAACAATTTCGCACTGACCAGTTAGAAGAGAAGTCATTAAGGACAGTGCACCATGCAGTGGAAAGATGATCCACAATGGAAAATGCTTTAAAAAAATGCACTCTTTTTCCAAATTCATAGAAATATTTTTAAAGCAGTCATGAACTTAGCAGATAAATGATTAATCTCCATCTTTATGCACAATTAAAAAAAACCTAAATATTCAACTAACCAGTGGCAAACTCAACCTGTGTCTCCCGTCTGAAAATTCCCTTTGTTAGAGTGTATCCATTGAATGCTTCCCCAATTTCCTTTGCAGTTGTCCAATAAATGGGATTTAAGATTGAAATTAGTTTCCTCATGGCAGGCCCTAAAAATACAGTGAAATATGTAACACACACAGTAAGCACAGTATAATATCACAACCACGCCAGTACCTATACTGTGCATACTGCAATTCTCACACACATGACAGTGTGTTTACCAGGGTCAAGAACTTGTTTTTAAAGGCAATTCATCAACAAGAGCAAACTTCAAATCTTAGGACGTTGTGCAGAAAGGGTCCCAATCCTGTTGCTCATAAAAGAATTGTAAAGTGAGGAGTGGTGTTGTTCACCAACATGTCAAATACATTATTAAATAATGAGGGTTTCCTCTTCAATATTATTACTGCAACAAAGATAACAAGACTGTTAAATTGCAAGGTAACATCCCCTTCTCCTCCCATGTCTTCTCTTGAAATCTTTTTATTCAGTTTCTTCCTCCTACTTCCAAAGATCTACATCTGTAATTCAATTTTATTCTGCAATTTGATTTTATTCGGAGGTGAACATCACTGAAACTGATTTCAAACTCAACTTCTCCACATGAAGCCCATTGAACAGCCCAGACCTTTCTGCTATGTTCATATCTACAGAGGTCTCATTGATCAATAACAATTGATCACTTACCAATGCTTCTTGGCACATTGGAGATTTGTGCTTGTATATTTCGTGTCCCAGTTTGTGAATTCTCATATATGGTGGCATTCAGCAGGGCAACACCAAATTCCACATTATTAATATTTCCTATAACACTTCCCCTGGCTCGCTGAGGACCACCTGAAAGGAAGGAACACAGTTGCTGCACATCACCTGCCGCATGAAAGCAAAACCTAAGGCACAGACTAAAATCTGTTGGTTGGACATTTAATCAAATTTGCAAAGGCTGATAAGCAACAATTCCAAAATTTCATAGGATTACTAGACAAAGTGGACTCGTTGGGCCCAAACCTCTCCTGCATTGGTGCAGCACCCCCCCTCCCCTTTCTCCTCAACCCCCCCCCCTCCCCTCTCCCCCCCTTTTAAACTTTAAAATGTGAATAACTTTAAAAATATAATACCGATTTCAATAAAACTACTTGCATTATTGTCGCGTTTATTTGTATAATAAAGCTCGTACCACGACGTAAACGGAGTATACCTTTAATTAGCAACTCTGTACAGGAGCCGCCTGCTTGTCTGCATGCCCGGGCAACTCCCTCACTGCCACACCCCGGGTCCCCACGTCACCTCCGGCCACCGCATTCCTTACACTCTTATTCCCATAATACCACATCTCCCTTTCTTTGAGAACAAAGGGTGGACTACCTTTGTCTCTGCAGGTCTTAAGGGGTTTATTCTGCCCTTTTGCTGGAAGACCTGTCCCTGATTCAAGCATGCAAAATAGAAATAAAATAACTTCCGCGTTACCATACTGTGAACTATTACTTTAGCAGGCTGTGTTCTTCAAAACTTAAACTCTCAGGTTTCAGGTAAATGTACCAGGTTTACCGAACATTTTCACCCTCTCTTTTCCTTTATTATAGAAAACAGATCAATAAATCACAAATCAAGTCTCTTCGGCTTTCTAACCTCTCTCCCACACCTGGTCCGCACAGTCTCTGTGGTGGGGCCCTCTCTGCTGGGTGATGTTGTTACTGGTGGAGCTGGCTCTGGTGGAGCTGAATCTTCTCCCACCGGTGGCTCATCAGCGTCGACTACCCCACTGTTGGTCTGCAGCGGCACCAAGTGCTGCCGGTTCCTTCTTAGTGTGCCCTGAGGCACCTGGACGATATAAGAGCGAGGGGTATTGTGTGTAGATAGCACTTTGCCCTCGACTCGTGCATCGGTGACCCACACCTCCTCCTCAGGTACTAGTGGCTCCAGATTTCTCGCTCCGTGCCTCTTGTTGAAGGATCTTGCGTCGTTCCACCTCTTCTCCCTTTCCTTGGCCCCCAGCGCGTTGTAGTCAGGCAAAACTGGATTCAGCAGGGTTGGAAGGGCAGGAACAGTAGTGCGGAGGCGGCGCCCCATCAACAGCTCGGCCGGGCTATAGCCGTTCTGTAGAGGGGTTGCTCTGTAGGCCAGCAATGCAAGATATGGGTCTGACGCCTTTGTTAGCAGGTTTTTCACGGTTTGTACAGCGCGTTCCGCCTCACCATTGCTCTGAGGCCACCTGGGGCTGCTCGTGATGTGCACAAAGCCATACTCTGCTGCAAAGGCTTTAAAGTGGCTACCTGAGAACTGGGGCCCATTGTCACTTTTAAGAACTTCCCCAATTCCATGACGAGAAAACATGGATTTCAGGTGTACCACCACATCTGTGGACCTTGTGTGTGACAGCAGCGCAACTTCCACATACCTTGAGAAATAATCAACTACTAGTAGATAAGTCTTGTTTTTCAGCGTGAATAGGTCAGCTCCCAAGGTTTGCCAAGGCCTGTCTGGCATCTCCGTTGGCATCAGCGGCTCTTTGACATTCCTTCTCTCTTGGATGCAGGTTCTACATTTCAGCACCATGTCATTCAGCTGGCTGCTGAGTCCTGGCCACCATACCGTCTGTTTGGCCCGGCCCCTGCACTTTGTCACCCCCAGGTGTCCCTCATGTAGTCTCTGCAGCACATCACCTTGTAAGGCTGATGGGATGACGAGCCTCGTGCCCCGCAGCAGCAGCCCATCGTGCACAATCAGCACTGCTCTTTCAGCCCAGTAATGTCTCAGCACTCCCTGCAGTTGGCTTTTGTCGGGCCAGCCGTTTGTGCAGTACTCCATCAGTGCAGAGCATGTGCTGTCTGCCCGCAGGTGCTCACGTAGGCTGCTCAGATAATCTCCTCTGACAGGAATGTTGCTGATGACAGAGTCTACATAGATGTTGGTGTCCTCTAATAGGCTTGTGTCTGCGTGTGTTTTTGCGGCTCTCAGAGGAGCACGCGATAGGGTGTCGGCTGTCCCCAGGCTTTTGCCAGGGACATGATTGACTGTATAGTTGTACCTCATGAGTCTCATCCTAAATCTTTGGACTCTTGGTGGGAGGTCATCCAAAGCTTTCCCTCCCAGCAGACTCACCAACGGCTTGTGGTCAGTTTCCAGCTCGAATGGTCTTCCCAGGATGAAACAGCTGAACCTTTCACATGCCCATGTCGCAGCCAATGCCTCCTTCTCTACTTGAGCATAACGCTGCTCTGTCGGTGTCATTGACCTGGACGCATATGCCACAGGAGACCACATGGCATCGCTTTTCTGCAGCAGGACTGCCCCCAGGCCAAAGGAAGAAGCATCAGCAGAGATCTTTAGAGCACTGTTTGGGTTGTATAATGTGAGCACTGGTGTGGATGACAGCTCTGTTTTTAACCGATCAAAGGCGGCCTGCTGCTCTGTCCCCCAGTACCAGTGGTTCTTCTTGGACAGCAGGTCTCGTAGCACTTTGTCTTTTTCGGCCAGGTTAGGCAAGAAGCGGCCCAGCTGATTGACCATGCCCAGAAAACTCCTGAGTTCGCTGACATTTTTGGGTGCATCCATTTCCTGTACTGCTCTCGTCTTCTCTGGATCTGGCTTCACTCCATCTGCTGAAATCACATGACCCAGGAATCTGACTGTGTGGCGTGTGAGCTCACATTTGTCCATGTTGAGCGTAATGCCGGCCTTATATGCCTTCTCTAGCACCGCATGCAGCCGCACATCATGCTCCTCCTGCGTCTGTCCCCAGACCAGGATGTCATCCATGTGACACAGTACCCCCTCCAGGCCACCGGTCACTTCTGTCATCATCATCCTTTGAAAGTGCTCGGGTGCTGATGCTATGCCAAAGGGTAGACGGTTAAAATAGTAGCGCCCAAAAGGCGTGATGAAGGTGGTGTATTTGGCAGACTCTTTTGTCAATGGTACTTGCCAAAAGCCCATGTTGGCATCTAATTTGCTGAATACTGTTGCGCCAGCTAGCATGCCCAGAGTGTGCTCGACAGAAGGCAGGATAAACTTTTCTCTGCATACTGATCCATTCATCATTGTGAAGTCCACACAAATGCGAACATCACCTGTTTTCTTCGGCACCACCACCATCCCGGCACACCAATCAGTCGGCTCCTCAATCTTGGTGATTACGCCCATCTTCTCCATACGGTCTATCTCCTTCCTCACTTTTCCCATAAGCGGCAGAGGGACTCTGCGTGGCGTGTGGAGAGAGAAGGGCACAGCCTCTGGCTTCAATTTAATTGAGTATGGCCTCCGAACAAGACCCAAGCCGCTACACAGCTTCGGATATTGTTGTTTCACTGATTCCACGGTGATGCCGTTAACCCTGCACACAAGCTGAAGCCGTTCTATGGCAGGCCTTCCCAACAGTGCAGTGTGCAGGTCTTTTACTATATAAATGTTCTCTATGGCTTTCTTTCTGCCTCTGCGCAGTGTTTCTCTGGCTACACCCAGGACAGAGAGTGCATCGCCCCCTGGCCCAAACAATGGGCGTGTCGACACTGCCAGGCGTTTCACATCATGCCCCCCTGTAATGTCATAGTACACCTCGGCTGGCATGGCGGTGACATCAGCACCAGTGTCTATTTTAAAGCACACTTTTTTTTGTCTCACTTCTAGCTGCACCGTCCACGGGTCTTTTCCAGCATCCACGGCTCCCAGGAAAAAGCTCTCTTCTTCCTCTGTAGTGACAGCATTGAGAGATTTTGCACTGTTTCTGCACACTCTTTCATAATGTCCCTTTTTGCCACAGTTGTGACACACAGCATCTTTAGCAGGGCATTCCCATTTCCCATGCGAGGGCATTTTTCCACATCTATAACAGGCCTTTGAACCTGGCTGAGGCCGTGTATTAAGTCTATTTTTGCTTGGTGTTTGTGCTTGTGGCTGAGGCTTTGAGGGAAATTTGGGTTTTCTGTAGCTTTCAGCATATACTGCATCAACATTAGAGCACTTGCTAGCACCGCTATTTTCTCCTCTTAAGTCAGACCACTGTCGTCTAACTTGTTCAGACTGCCTTGTTTTTGTTATTGCAGTTGCAAGGGTTAGGTCTCTGTCTAGCTGTAGCTTTTCTGACAATGAGACGTTTCTCAGTCCGACCACTAACCTGTCGCGGATCAGCTCGTTCTGTAACTGTCCATAGTTGCAGTGTTCAGCTAATCCGTACAGAGCAGTGATGAAGGAATCCACTGTTTCACCTGGCAGTTGCACACGCTGATTGAACTTGGCTCTTTCATAGATTACATTCTTTTTAGGTACAAAAAATGCATCAAAGCCCGCCTTGACATCTGTGTACTCCCTCCTCTCATCTGCAGTTAGCGTTAGCCCCTTTAGCACATCTTCAGCTTCATCGCCCATGCAATACACTAACGTGTTCACCTGGTTTTCTGCTGACGTCGCGTTTAAATTGCTTGCAAGCCGGAAGCGGTCGAATCTCCTGATCCAACGCTCCCATTCTTGAGGCTTGGTGAAATCGAATGGCTCTGGAGGTTGTATTGTGAACGTAGCAGTTGGTGTGGGTTGCGCCATATCTGCAGGCTCGTCTCCCATCTCGCGCCAAACGATACCCCTTCCTCTTTTTTTTTTTTTTTTTTAAAATATTTTTGCTTACAAGGATCCCACTCTTGACACCATGTCGCGTTTATTTGTATAATAAAGCTCGTACCACGACGTAAACGGAGTATACCTTTAATTAGCAACTCTGTACAGGAGCCGCCTGCTTGTCTGCATGCCCGGGCAACTCCCTCACTGCCACACCCCGGGTCCCCACGTCACCTCCGGCCACCGCATTCCTTACACTCTTATTCCCATAATACCACAATTATCACTAAAGTGACAATGGTGAGTAAGGTGGGCCTAAAATTGTCGCGCTATCGTGTACCATTTTGGCTGAGGTTCAGTCACAAACAAGATAACAAACGAGAGTTTTAGTATATAGATATACAAAAGAAAACTTCCTTGGTTGAAATGCATTGCACAATAATGTTATTAGGTCTAAATAATCACTGTAAAATTCAGAATTGTGTGGAATTTAATCTTACAAAGACCATTCTCTTAATCATGCTCTTATTTTTAAACCAAACTTCCCTCTGACCAGGTTTGTGATCACGCACCAATGGCTGCTCTTGCGATTCACTATCAAGTAGTATTTGACATTCACTCCTGTGCATTTCCTTTAATCATGTTAAATGTGCTATTTAATTACAATCAACCTCTCCAACCCCACAAATGAAACAGCAGGTGGAGGAGAGAAAGTAAATGACTGGATGAAGAACTTCAGGGCTGGTTGACAATGTCGGTCAAAGAAACTTTTAGAAAATGGATTTAACATTTAGGGTAAATCCAACAGAGGAGTTTCAGTAAATGCTTCTGTTGTAGAAATGAAAGCACAGGAGCAGGTTGTTTGTCCTGAATTAATTTCAACAATGCTAAGATTAAAAAGCAATGACATCACATAGCCAACGGCAAAGAAATGTTAACCTCAGTAGCCTCTTTAAATTGGTTGTAGTTATCTCATGAAAATTGTACCAACTTCAAAGCTAGTTTCCTTGACCATTCAATGAAGCAGCTTACAAACCTGGACAAGGTTGCGTTTTGCACCTGGAGACCTGAGAACTATCTCCTGGGCATGAGCGGCCTCCATTCAATGGCATTGGATTGTCACACAAGTGGAGTCTCCTCTGTTCTCCACCTCCACATGTTGCTGAACAATCATTCCATGCTTGCCAAGGGCCCCAGTTTCCATCCACTTCAGGAGTAATCAGAAAGATAATTAAGAATGGTGATTATTAGCATATTTCTTGGTGGTTATTGCGTAACAGGTTTTTTTTTTACAGCAGCATTAACTCCACATATGATTCACATCCAAGTGGTTTTTAGAGCTCTTTTACAGTCGCTCTTCTATCATAGAGTCATAGAGTCATAGAGTCCTACAGCACAGAAAGAGGCCCTTCGGCCCATCGTGTCCGTGCCGCCCGTTACCAAACACAGTCTAATTTTAATCCCATTTTCCCGCATTTGGACCAAAGCCCTGAATGTTGTAACATTTCAAGTGCCCATCCAAATGCCTCTTAAACGTTGTGAGTGTTCCCGCCTCCACCACCACCCCAGGCAGTGAGTTCCAGACTCCAACCACTCTCTGGGTGAAAAAGTTCCTTCTCACATCCCCCCGAAACCTTCCTCCCCTTACCCTGTATCTATGTCCCCTCGTTGTTGAACCTTCCACCAGTGGAAGAAGTTCCCCGCCATCTACCTTATCTATGCCCCTCATGATCTTGTACACCTCGATCATGTCCCCTCTCAGCCTTCTCTGCTCCAGGGAAAACAACCCCAGTCTGCCCAGTCTCTCCTCATAGCCGAGGCCCTTCATCCCTGGCAGCATCCTGGTGAATCTCCTCTGCACCCTCTCCAAAGCTATCACATCCTTTCTATAATGTGGTGACCAGAACTGTACACAATACTCCAGCTGTGGCCTCACCAGTGTCCTGTACAATTCCATCATTACCCCCCTACTTTTATATTCGATGCCCCGGCTAATGAAGGCCAGTAACCCATATGCCTTTTTAACCACCCTGTCCACCTGTCCTGCTGCCTTCAAGGACTTGTGTACCTGTACTCCAAGGTCCCTCTGTACCCCTGTCTTCGCTAAGGTCCTTCCATTCATGGTGTACTCCCTCTCCAAGTTATTTCTGCCAAAGTGCATCACCTCGCACTTTTCAGGATTAAATTCCATCTGCCACTGCTCCGCCCATCTGACCATCTCATCTATATCTTCCTGCAGCTTGCAGATCCCTTCCTCGCTATTCACCACCCCCCCTACCTTTGTGTCATCTGCAAACTTGCTGATCATGTTCTGTACGTTGACATCCAGATCATTTATGTAGATTACAAACAGTAAGGGACCCAACACCGATCCCTGCGGCACCCCACTGGACACCGGCCTCCAGTCACAGAAGCACCCTTCTACCATCACCCTCTGCCTTCTGTCACTAAGCCAGTTTTTTATCCATTTTGCCAAGGTGCCCTGGATCTCATGGGCTCTTACCTTCTTGACTAGTCTCCTGTGTGGGACCTTGTCAAAAGCCTTACTGAAATCCATGTATACCACATCCACTGCACTACCCCCATCTACCTCCTTGGTCACCCCTTCAAAAAATTCAATCAAGTTAGTCAGACACGACCTTCCCTTAACAAAGCCATGTTGACTATCCTTAATTAACCCTCGATCCTCCAAGTGAAGACTGATTCTGTCCCTCAGAATCTTTTCCAGCAGCTTTCCCACCACCGATGTCAGACTCACCGGCCTGTAGTTCCCAGGTTTATCCCTACTGCCCTTTTTAAATAATGGCACCACATTAGCTATCCTCCAGTCCTCCGGTACATCCCCTGTTGCAAGAGAGGCTCTGAAAATTTGTGCCAGAGCCCCCGCAATCTCCTCCCTTGCCTCTCTCAGCATCCTGGGATACATCTCGTCAGGGCCCGGAGACTTATCCACTTTTAAGCCTGCCAGAGCCTCCAGCACCGCCTCCCTGTCAATAGCAATATGCTCAAGAACATCACAACCCTCCTGCTCCATTTCTAAGTCCGCATCACCCTCCTCCCTCGTAAAACCAGATGCAAAAAAATCATTTAAAACATCTCCTACATCCTCTGGCTCCACACACAGCTTTCCACTATGGTCCCTGATGGGCCCCACTCTTTCCCTCGTTATCCTCTTACTCTTGATATACTTATAGAACACTTTGGGATTTTCTTTTATTTTGCCCGCTAGTGCTATCTCATGGCCCCTTTTTGCTCTCCTAATTTCTTTTTTAAGAACCGCCCTACACCTTCTGTATTCCTCTAATGATGTCTGTGCCTTAAGTTCTTTATGCCTTCCAAAAGCCCCCCTTTTTTTCCGAATCAATCCTACTATATCGTTCGACATCCAAGGTTCTTTGGACTTGTTTGTCCCACCCTTGAACTTTAGGGGAACATGCTTCCTCTGTACTTTTTCAATTATTCCTTTGAATGACTCCCACTGTTCTGATGCGGTCCTCCCCACGAGAAGCTGATCCCAGTCCACCAGGGCCAACTTCTGCCGTATCAGATTAAAATCGGCCTTGCCCCAATTTAGAAATTTTCCTCTTTCCTCTGGTCCCTCTTTATCCTTTTCCATTACCACCTTAAATATCACTGAATTGTGATCACTGTCACCAAAATGCTCTGCCACTGACACTTCAGCCACCTGTCCGGCCTCATTTCCCAAGATTAAGTCCAATACCACCCCCTCCCTTGTTGGACTTTCAACATATTGGCTCAAAATGCCCTCCTGGATGACCCTTAGGAACTCTGCACCCTCAGGGCCCTTGACACTTTGGCTATCCCAATCAATATTCGGGAAGTTGAAATCCCCTACTATTACTACCCTGTTGTTTTCACACCCCCCCGAGATTTGCCTACAAATATGTTCTTCTATTTCCCTCTGACTGTTTGGGGGTCTGTAGTATACACCCAGTAAGGTGCATGCCCCTTTTCTATTTCTCAATTCCACCCAAATAGCCTTATTTGAGGAACCCGCTAATATGTCATCCCTTCTTACAGCAGAAATAGATTCTTTGATTAATACTGCAACACCCCCTCCCCTTTTTCCCTGCTCTCTGTCTCTCCTACATTAATGTATACATTATACATTAATGACTTAGACGAAGGGATTAAAAGTACCATTAGCAAATTTGCAGATGATACTAAGCTGGGGGGTAGTGTGAATTGTGAGGAAGATGCAATAAGGCTGCAGGGTGACTTGGACAGGTTGTGTGAGTGGGCGGATACATGGCAGATGCAGTTTAATGTAGATAAGTGTGAGGTTATTCACTTTGGAAGTAAGAATAGAAAGGCAGATTATTATCTGAATGGTGTCAAGTTAGGAGGAGGGGGAGTTCAACGAGATCTGGGTGTCCTAGTGCATCAGTCAATGAAAGGAAGCATGCAGGTACAGCAGGCAGTGAAGAAAGCCAATGGAATGTTGGCCTTCGTAACAAGAGGAGTTGAGTATAGGAGCAAAGAGGTCCTTCTACAGTTGTACCGGGCCCTGGTGAGACCGCACCTGGAGTACTGTGTGCAGTTTTGGTCTCCAAATTTGAGGAAGGATATTCTTGCTATGGAGGGCGTGCAGCGTAGGTTCACTAGGTTATTTCCCGGAATGGCGGGACTGTCGTATGTTGAAAGGCTGGAGCGATTGGGCTTGTATACACTGGAATTTAGAAGGATGAGGGGGGATCTTATTGAAACATATAAGATAATTAGGGGATTGGACACATTAGAGGCAGGAAACATGTTCCCAATGTTGGGGGAGTCCAGAACAAGGGGCCACAGTTTAAGAATAAGGGGTAGGCCATTTAGAACGGAGATGAGGAAGAACTTTTTCAGTCAGAGAGTGGTGAAGGTGTGGAATTCTCTGCCTCAGAAGGCAGTGGAGGCCAGTTCGTTGGATGCTTTCAAGAGAGAGCTGGATAGAGCTCTTAAGGATAGCGGAGTGAGGGGGTATGGGGAGAAGGCAGGAACGGGGTACTGATTGAGAGTGATCAGCCATGATCGCATTGAATGGCGGTGCTGGCTCGAAGGGCTGAATGGTCTACTCCTGCACCTATTGTCTATTGTCCTGAAGATTCTATATCCTGGAATATTGAGCTGCCAGTCCTGCCCTTCCTTCAACCATGTTTCCGTAATGGCTACAATGTCGTACTCCCATGTGTTCAGTAATACCTTCAATTCATCCCCCTTGCTTCCAATACTCGCATTAAATAAATGCCGTTCAGACTTGCCCTACCCCCATTGTGCTGGGGCATTCTTGTTCTGCCTCCCAATCTGACCAGTTTTTTCCTCTATATTTTCTTTCTCCTCACCGCCTATACTAGCTCCATGCTGTATCCCAACCCCCTGCCAAATTAGTTTAAACCCTCCCCAACAGTGTTAGCAAACCTCCCCGCCAGGATATTGGTCCCCCTCTGGTTAAGGTGGAGACCGTCCGGCCTATACAGTTCCCACCTTTCCCAGAAACAGGCCCAATTATCCAGAAAAACGAATCCCTCCCCCCTGCTCCAACTCCTGAGCCACACATTAAATTGCTCTATCCTCCTATTTCTATACTCACTAGCTCGTGGCACAGGGAGTAATCCAGAGATTACAACCTTAGATGTCCTACACTTCAATCCTCTACCTAGTCCTTTTTTTAACTCTCTTCCTAGCCCCCTAAATTCTCCTTTCAGGACCTCTTCCCTTATCCTACCTATATTGTTGGTACCTATATGTACCACGACCTCTGGCTCCTCTCCCTCCCCTTTCAGGATATCCTGGACACGCTCAGACACTAAAGGAGGATGGAAATAATATAACCTCCTACCTAGGCTCTGAATACCTCTGAGAGGGCCCTCTAATGTCAGAGTGAGTCTTGAATGAGCAGTAGCTGCTCACCAGTCAGTGTGAGGGGCTGCGTGGCACATGGCCCTTGTGTTGCCTCTGAAGCTTCTGAATACCTGGTTTTATCTTGGGAATTTGGAAGATACACCCCCTTGGCATGTAGTATCTATACGAGCCCATATGCTGAGAGGTTTTGTTCCATAATGGGTATATCCAGCAGGCTATAGCTATTACTGATCCATACTGATGTGCTGAAAGGTTGAATATTAAAGCAGCTCCATATAGAGCAGGAGGGTAACGCTCTGAAGCCATAGTTCTTCCTGGGATTATATCTATTTTCTTAGGAACAGTAGAAATTTATGGAGTTTGGTATACTCTGCAATTTTGGACAAACATCTTGTGCAATCTGCCTTAAATGACTGTGGCATGCGTCTCAATGGAAAAGCAACACGTCACAAAGAAACAAAGAGTATCCTCAGGCAGGCACCACAATATCCCTTTCACTGTATCAAAAGCTATTGCAACTTTCATTACTACGGTGGTGTTAGTTCTGATGCTGCATCTTGTGCCATATTTATATCTCATACCACTATGCTCAAATCTGTATATTGTTACCACAGCACTTCTGAAATCTGAAATAAAAACAGGAAATGCTGGAGACACTCAGCGTGTCAAACAGCCTCTGTGGAAGGAGAAAAAAATTAGTACTTCAGTTCCAAGACCCGACATTAGAACTGGGAAAAAGAGGTGCCCAGCAGGCCAGGATGTACAACTAATGAGTGAAAAACTGAGCCAAAATCACAGAGAGGTGACAGGCAGGAATGGCCAGTTCTGATATAGATAGAAAGAAAGCAAGTTACCTGAAGTTGAAGTTCGTTATTGAGTTATTGACAAGTGAAACTAATTTAATTTCTCTTTTTTAAAGCCTTAAAATACTAATGTAAAAATGATCAACTGACCTGGGCAAGTATCGGAGTTACACCGGTGAATCTGCGTGTCAGCTCCAGCACATGCCCTTCCACCACTTGCTGCCCGTGGATTGTCACAGGTACGATACCGTCGCATTTGGCCTCCATTGCATGTTCGACTGCAGGTTCCCCAACTGCTCCATGGACCCCAATTCCCATGTACTGGCAAACATTATTAGCATTATTAACATCGCTGTGACGTGCAACATAAGTGTACAGAGAACAGGACAAGTTTGAGCCCTGCTGAGCATCCATGGCTACAGGCAATCTAATTTCTTCGTGTTATTATCCTGTTATTCACAAATTGTATCAATGCTTCTGCATAAACTTATATATTAGATTTGAGATCGTGATTTAATAGTTTTCAAAATTTTATCTGTGGAACAAGAGTCAACAAATCCATATGTGTGAAGATAACACTTTCAAAATGAATTTCTTAAGCAGGGAGGTGAAGCTCTTGGAATGGTCCTTTGGGCAAGGGTAGCGAAGATGATGTGGTGAGAAGCTACATATATTCTTCTTCCATTTGCATTTGTCTTCTAAAGTAGCCAATGCAGTGTAAAATAACAATGGAGGGTAGAAGAGACAGTAAATAACATCAGCTGACCAGTAAGAAGATGTATGGTGTGAAAGTGAGAAACTGAACCATTGACATTAAATCCATGTGTAGGAAAGAACTGCAGATGCTGGTTTAAATCGAAGGTAGACACAAAATGCTGGAGTAACTCAGTGGGACAGGCAGCATCTCTGGAGAAAAGGAATGGGTGACGTTTCGGGTCAAGACCCTTCTTCAGACTGAAGAAGGGTCTTGACCCGAAACGTCACCCATTCCTTCTCTCCAGAGATGCTGCCTGTCCCACTGAGTTACTCCAGCATTTTGTGTCTACCGACATTAAATCCATAATCTCGTCTGTCCAATAAAAGATAGATACGCTGCATCTGAGAGTTATTTTAACTGCCCTTTATCTGACAGTGCATCTATGTATATGCTATGTGATATAACTTGGTTCCAATAAATACAGCATTGTCATATCTTAACCAGTAGATTATTTACTCAACATCGTAATTAATGCAGATGAGCACTACATTATAATTATTTTGAGGACAAAAGATATTTAACAATCATGCAAACACTCTCCAGGTTGAAGAAACCTCCAACCACAGTAATCATTGAGAGGAAGATATTCTACTTAGTCATAGAGTGATACAGTGTGGAAACAGGCCCTTCAGCCGAACTCGCCCACACCGGCCAACATGTCCCAGCTACACTAGTCCCACCTGCCCGCGTTTGGTCCATATCCCTCCAAACTTGTCCTATACATGTACCTGTCTAACTGTTTCTTAAACGTTGGGATAGTCCCAGTCTCAACTACCTCCACTGGCAGCTTGTTCTATATACCCACCATCCTTTGTGTGAAAAGGTTACCTCTCAGATTCCTATTAAATCTCTTCCCCTTCAACTTGAACCTATGTCCTCTGGTCCTCGATTCCCCCACTCTGGGCAAGAGACTCTACGCATCTACCCGGTCTATTCCTCTCATGATTTTATACACCTCTATAAGATCTCCCCTCATCCACCTGCGCTCCAAGGAATAAAGTCCCAGCCTACTCAATCTCTGCCTATAGCTCAAACCCTCTAGTCCTGGCAACATCCTCGTAAATCTTCTCTGAAGCATTCAAGCATGACAATATCTTTCCTATAACTTTCCTATATTTGCCTAATGTCACCTCAGAAGGACAGGCCACATATTCCGTAATTCAGTGGTTAATTTCAGGTTGTCAATATCAGAATGCCAAAGTTCTGTTGGAGTATCAGAATCAATGTGGAATGTTTCACCAAAGGTGTAATAGATTGGACACCAACAATGTGAAAATATAAATAGATCTTTTTGACCAAATGACAACTGCAGAGATCTAATGTTATTTCAGGTTCAGGCTAAACTTAAAAATCTCTGATCTCAAGGTTGAAGAACTGGATGCAAGTGTACCTCCCTTGTATTTCTACAATATTCTGGTTTTATTTCCATTCCATCATTTTTTAATCTTAATTTCCATGTAGGATAAGCAAGTTGAACAGCTGAATTGGGGATTTTAACAACTCAGCTAAATTTGGGTCTCAACCCAAAATGTCACCCATTCCTTCTCTCCAAAGATGCTGCCTGTTCCACTGAGTTACTCCAGCATTTTGTGTCTACCTTCGATTTAAACCAGCATCTACAGTTTTTTCCAACACAGCTAAATTTATTGATGGCCAACAGTCATCATACTCACTAGGACACGGGTCAGTGTTGCAGAAGTCCATTTGTACATCGCTGCCTTCACAGTAGTGGCCTCCATACTGTGGCGTAGGGTTGGAACAGGTCCTGGCCCTTTGGCGTGTGCCTCCTCCACATGACACACTACAAGCACTCCAGCTGATCCAAGGTGTCCATTTCCCATCCACTAAAACAGTGAAAAACCAGATACAACAGATGAAGTTTGTCTCTCATCAATTCAGGCAGCTAGTTTAGTGTATTGTTACGTGTTCCAAGGAACCCTGAAAGCTTTTGTTGTGTGCTAACCAGCCAGTGGAAAGACAATAAGTGATTACAATTGAGCCATTCACAATGTACAGGTATATGATGATGGAATAACGTTTAGAGCAAGGTAAAGCCCGTAAAGGCCGATCGCAGATAGTTCGGGGGTCCCCGATACGGTTTAGAGTAGTTCAGCACTGCTCTCTGGTTGTGGTAGGACGGTTCAGTTGCCTGATAACAGCTGGGAAGAAACTGTCCCTGAATCTGGAGGTGTGTGTTTTCACACTTCTCTACCCAATGGGACTTGCCGATGTGCACAGAGTACAGAGTAAAGGCGACAGCTTTACACTTGACAAACAGACTGTAGTAATCAAGACCCAAATTATATGTAGTGAATAATGAACAACTATGTGCTTGGTTTCAAGTATTTCTAATTGCTTGCATAATTCGCTTATGTTTGGAACTTGGCAAGCATTTGCAAAATATTGTGTAATGCCTTCATCCTTTTCTAGTTGTGTTCATTATTGCTTATGTAGTTATGATGACAGCACTTCGCCCATGGCTCTGGTTTTGGGAGTGCCAGCTGAGGGGAGACACTTTTGTCAGAACAGTTGTATAAAAAAAGAGAGCTAATTCGATTCCACAGACTAAGCAAACTTCCCGATGTTTCCTGGACAGCAGAGTTCTTTGTGCTCATGTGTTTCTGCTAGCTTACCTGGACACATCCTGTTCTTACAAACGCGCGTCTGTGCATCTTGCCCTTCACAGTGTGCCCCATCAAATGACGGGGGAGGATTGTTGCAGAGTCGCAATCTAGACTGAGTACCTTTCCCACAGGTCTCACTGCATGGACTCCATGGCAACCAGGAACTCCAGCCACCGACCACTAGAGGGAGATGAATAACAAGATGCTGGATATTTCAGTCCATAAATGCACAAAATCAGGAGACCACATCTAGAAAAATAAATAGTCTATTGATTAGAACTTCTAAAATCTGTGATGTTATTGCAAAATAAAAACACATTTTGGTCTACTATTTCTGTATATTTTCCTTTGAGCCGGAAGAAAGTCTTTTGGCTCATTGAGTATACTGACTCTCTGAGCATTCCCATCAGCTCATTTCCTTGTGACTGACTCTTTCTTCCTGGCCCATCAACTCTCCTTGATCCTCCTGCCACTCCACCTATTCTAGAGGGTAACATACAGTAGCCAATTCATCTATCCATTTCTCTTTGGGATGTGGGAGGAAACCTACGCAGTCATGTGGAGAACATGAAAACTCCATTCAGGCAGCACCCAAGGTCAGGATCAAAGCCATGTCAGGGAGTTTTGTATAGTAGACACAATATGCTGGAGTAACTCAGCGGGTCAGGCAGCATCTCTAGAGAGAAGGAATGGGTGATATTTCGGGTCGAGACCCTTCTTCAGACTGGTTACAGTTGTCGCATACAACACGTAATCTTCCAAATTTTTTGCCACCTCCAATGGGATCCCACCACTAGTCACATCTTCCCATCTCCACCTCTTTCCACCTTCTGCAGAGACCGTTCCCTCTGCAACTCCCTGGTCAACTCATCCCTTCCCACCCAAACCACCCCCTCCCCAGGTACGTTCCCCTGCACCCGCAGAAGATGCAACACCTGTCCCTATACCTCCTCCCTCTACTCTGTCCAGAGACCCCGACAGTCCTTTCAAGTTAGGCAGAGGTTCACTTGCACCTCCTCCAACCTCATCTACTGTATCCGCTGTTCAAAATGTGGACTCATACATCGGCGAGACAAAATGCAGACTGGGCGATCATTTCACGGAACACCTTCGCTCAGCACACGTGAACCAACCTGATCTCCCAGTTGCTAAACACATTAATTCTCCTTCCCAATCCCACAGACCTTTCTGTCCTCGGTCTCCTCCATTGTCAGAGTGAGGCAAAACGCAAATTGGAGGAACAGCATCTCATATTTCGCTTGGGCAGCTCACAGCCCAGTGGTATGAATTTTGATTTCTCTCACCAGGTAACCCCGGCATTCTCTCTCTCTCTATCCCACCCCCACCCAAGTTGCACTAGCTTCTAATTTTCACCCTACAAACAGCTTACAACGACCTGTTTCCTTTATCATTGTTACGTTTTTGCATATCTTTCATTCATTGTTCTTTATCTCTCCACATCACCGTCTATATTTCTCATTTCCCTTATCCCTACCCAATCTGAACACGGGTCTCGCCCTGAAACGTCACCCATTCCTTCTCTCCAGAGATGATGCCTGTCCGGCTGAGTTACTCCAGCTTTTGGTGTCTATCTTTGGTTTAAACCAGCATCTGCAGTTCCTACTTACACAGTTTTGTACAGTAGCTCTATTGCAACGACTGTGCTGCAATGTGTTACAAGAAAACTACCCCAAAATTGGAAAAGACTTCAGAACGGATTGGCAAAAATAATGTGATTTTTTAACAAAAAAGCAATTTGGGTCTCAGAATAAATGACCGAACATGAATCAAAAGATACTTTTCTTCATTCATACCTATCTTGTGAAACGGACGATGTCCAGTTTTAAAGTACAATGTAGAACACAAGTCAACCATTTTCTCTCTTAAATCACCCATAATGGACAAGAATTGATTGATCAGTTGCATGCTTGTCCCATAGCAATGTGTTTGGTTGTTTTCATTGATTTACAAACATTGCACTAAAATGTTACAAAATGAGCCCGAGATCTGAAAGCTACTCTCTGTACATGGACAGGTAATTCCCTATCACCTGCAACTTCCTAAATCACCACGGATTCCTAATGAAATCTCCAGTCCGTGGATAGGCCACCAACTCCGCTCAAAACAATGTCGGTGAAGCTCAAAAGTTGTTGGGTGGGGAGAGTTTTTGTTACCAAGAAATTGTTGGTTCTATCTCCTTTATAAGGGATATAAAGAAGAAAGATAAAACCATTTGGGATGGGAAACTTGGCAGCTCGGTGATAGCTGGTATCCAAATGTCCATTCTCCATGTTACAAATAACAGAGACCATGTTCTCTCAGATCCAGAGGGCATACCATTCCAGCCAAGTGGATGTAGTTAATGGACTCTGCAGAATTTGGATTTGAACCACAATATGGATAAAGATCATCATGGTATGTTGGTCTAAATGTCTTGGAAGCTCTACTGATAATTCAGATGGACTGGCAGAGATAAAATGTTTCGTAACATTTCAGAATACCGTACTTAGTTCAGTATCTTGATTGAGCATGCGCTGGTCATAGGTCACAAGGGCTAAACATTCTCGCCGGCTGATCTGCTGCGTGTATACAGACCTGCGTTTCATCCGTATTTTCCAGTTTTGCTTCGTAGAGGTAAGAAAATACTGCTTTAAAAAATATGAATTAGGTGTATTTATGGTTAATTTGTACAAGACTACAATGATTTTGTAGGTTTTATTGCTTTATGCTTCGTTGAGTGAGCGAGATCGTGATGATTTTCGTTTGCACTGGAACTTGTACCGGAGTAGACACGGGCGCTGCACAAACCCACCCTCATTCCACACAAACCTCACTCCTCTTCACCCCTACGCCGCTCCTGGGGATGAGCGAGGTTTGTGTGGAATGAGGGTGAGTTTGTGCAGCACCTGTGTCTACTCTGGGCTGCGGCACAAATGACATTGCCTGGGGTGGGAGGGAGCTCTGTAACCCGCAATGAAGCACCAAGTGGGGAGATTTTTAACATGTAAGAAGGAGCTGATTTACACCGAAGATAGACACAAAATGCCGGAGTAACTCAGCGGGACAGGCAGCATCTCTGGAGCAAAGGACCCTTCCTGTAGGGTCTCGACCTGAAACGTCAGCCATTCCTTCTCTCCAGAGGTGCTGCTTGTCCCGGTAAGTTACTCCAGCATCTTGTGTCTACCGGAATGATGTGTTTCTGGGTAATATTATAGGGAGGGTTTGATCAGACAAACGGCTCCGCTGGATGCTGACCTCTGCAGCTGTCTAATCGCTGCACGAACAGCAGCTTCAGGTTTACAGTGGTCATCCATTGACATTCCGGACAGTAGCCACCGCCTGCACAAAGCAGCAATTCATTCACTCAAACGTTTGTTTTTCTTTTGCATCGCCGACAATCCGGAAAACGAAGAATAACTCATGCTTTGGGAAGTGCGACATATTCCTGCTTGACGGTACAAGTTACAATGCAAAAGAAAAACGTAACAATCTTGCTCACTCACCGAAGCATAAAGCAATAAAACCTACAAAATCATTGTAGTTGTAAAAATTAACCATAAATAGACAATAGGCGCAGGAGGAGGCCATTCGGCCCTTCGAGCCAATGTGATCATGGCTGATCATTCTCAATCAGTACCCCGTTCCTGCCTTCTCCCCATACCCCCTGACTCCGCTATCCTTAAGAGCTCTATCCAGCTCTCTCTTGAATGCATTCAGAGAATTGGCCTCCACTGCCTTCTGAGGCAGAGAATTCCACAGATTCACAACTCTCTGACTGAAAAAGTTTTTCCTCATCTCAGTTCTAAATGGCCTACCCCTTATTCTTAAACCGTGGCCCCTGGTTCTGGACTCCCCCAACATTGGGAACATGTTTCCTGCCTCTAACGTGTCCATCCCCTTAATAGTCTTATACGTTTCGATAAGATCCCCTCTCATCCTTCTAAATTCCAGTGTATACAAGCCTAGCCGCTCCAGTCTTTCAACATATGATAGTCCCGCCATTCCGGGAATTAACCTAGTAAACCTACGCTGCACGCCCTCAATAGCAACATGGCTGCAACGTTGCTCATACCTGGACACGGCTGGATGTTGCACATGATGGCCTCCACTGCCTTGCCTTCGCATCGTCTGCCACCAAACTGCATTGATGGATTACTGCATCTCCGGGTCCTTGTCCGGTTTCCCTGACCGCAAGTACGAGAACACTCTTCCCACTGGCCCCACTTGGACCAACTCCCATCCACTAAAAGCATAAAAAGGCAGAAAGATATTTCATCAAAAAAAATCCACAAAAGACTCAACCCACCATGAACATGTGCCAGAGATCATGTCCCCAGGTTATTTTGAAGCAAGTGGTTAGGTTAATGCAAACGAAGAGGAAACTACTAATGTAAAACTTAAAATGAATTTCCTCTCTGACTTGTTGCCCCTCATGCTCATCTCACACTGAAATATTCCAAGGTCCTGCTCCCCCTGGGATATGATTGCAAAGTGAGCGACTGGACTGGTGTCTCTTGTGATCATTGCACGGCACGAGTTGCAAAAGATCCACAAGATCTGGTCTTTTGTATTTTCTTGTTGCAATCATTCGACCAGCGAGAGTATTGGTTCCTGTAGTATAATGTAGTTTATTATTGTAACGTTACCGAGATACATTACTTCCAAGTTTATTGTTGCGGGGAGTGGGTCGGCAGCAAGGAAACAGCTGAAGTAGGTGGCAGGGTAGGGTCAGTAGTGAGGGGGCACCCGAAGAGCGGGGGGTTGGGTTGGCAGTGAAAGGATTGGGTCGGCATTAATGGGTTGGGTCGGTGGTGAGGGGGTGGGTCGGTGGTGAGGGGGTGGGTCGGTGGTGAGGGGGTGGGTCGGTGGGGGGTCAGTTGTGAGGGGGTGGGTCGGTGGTGAGGGGGTGGGTCGGTGGTGGGTCGGTGGTGAGGGGGTGGGTCGGTGGTGGGGGGGTGGGTCGGTGGTGAGGGGGTGGGTCGGTGGTGAGGGGTGGTGAGGGGTTGGGTCGGTGGTGAGGGGGTGGGTCGGTGGTGAGGGGGTGGGTCGGTGGTGAGGGGGTGGGTCGGTGGTGAGGGGGTGGGTCGGTGGTGGGTCGGTGGTGAGGGGGTGGGTCGGTGGTGGGGGGGTGGGTTGGTGGTGAGGGGGTGGGTCGGTGGGTTGGCATAAATGGGGTGGGTCGGTGGTGAGGGGTCAATCCAAAATTGGGGGAGGGGGAGTCGGCTGCAGACTGAGGATGGATTGATATTTGCAGATCATCACCCACCCACAAATGCAGTGGAAGCTCTGAATGAATCAACTGAGAGGTAATTTCAGCAGTGACCATCCTCTTATTTCGCAAAGACATAATTGCACAACTTTTACAACAAATATCACTGGGCTGTCTCAATAGATTTTGCATCCTAACCTTGGTCTTTTCTCTTTTGGAAGTTGGGGCCAAAATACCTTGGTTGTGTCAGCCCGGTGATGTAATTAAAAAGCACTAATTTGCATGTGGCGGTTCACCTTCATTCAGAGTTTTCAGTCATGGTTCAGTGAACTCCCACATAAATGAAGATATTTCACTGAACGGTAATCCTTAGGGAATACTAACAGGGAAATGATCAGTTTAGTTTTATTCCTGTTTCCAATATAGGGATAAGAAATGTAACCATTAACTTTAATTTTAGTTTTAGTTTAGAGATACAGCGCGGAAACAGGCTCTTCGGCCCACCGAGTCTGCGCTGACCAACGATCCCCACACATTAACACTGCCCTTCACACACCAGGGACAATTTACAATCTTTAATGAAGCCAATTAACCTACAAACCTGTACGTCTTTGGAGTGTGGGAGGAAACCGAAGATCTATGAGAAAACCCACACAGGTCACGGGGATAACATACAAACTCCGTACTGACAAGCACCCGTAGTCAGGATAGAAACCCGGGTCTCTGGCGCTGTAAGGCAGCAACTCGACCGCTGCGCCACCGTGCCGCCCTTGAAATTCTAAACTATTATGTAACATTATAGTGTGAAATTGAAACACACCTGGACAAGGTTTGGACTGACATTGCCGTGTTTCTGAGTCAGTGCCCTGGCAATACCGTCCTCCGTTTGCAGGCACTGGGTCTTGACAAAGTCGCAGCCGTTTCCGCACTCCCTGTCCACAGGTCACACTGCATGACCCCCACTTCAACCACTCGGAAAACCCACCGTGTACTGGAGGGAACAGATCAACAGGAATTCACATACCCACACTTCACTTTACTATTCTGTAGCATTTCTTGTATCAAACATGTTTAAATTATCAAAGATACTCTTAGCGCTTTCAGCTTTATTGCTGATGTATGTTTAATTCATGGCTTTTAAGAGGATTAGAGATAAATTAAACTCGATTATCTTTGACATGAAACTTTGATTCTGTTTCCCTTCCCACAGCTGCAGCTTATTCTGCTCAGTATTTCCAGCACCATTTAAATTGTAGCTAAATGATCTCTCATCTTTCACAGGTTCCCACACATCCTGCAACTAAGGCGTTACCCCAATGACTCAATGACCATTCCTTGTGCATTCATCCAGACAGATGATTGGTAAAGAGGGAGCTTGAAAATAATTGTAACGTCATAATATTGTGGTTTAATGCAGTAAAATACCTCAAGGCACAATACTCTGAAAATCCCCCTTGTTCCAAGGCAAATCTATGGTAATTCAATAATAGTCACAGGTAACTTGGCAAAATGATTATCTTCACCTACTTATATGGGCAGAGAATTGGAAGCTTAGTTTAAATGATGGGGAAAGTGATCATTTTTAACATTTTGTGCATTTCTGCTCTTTAGCCTAGCAATAGCACACGTGATCATTCCGAGAGCATTTGTATGTGTTAATGAAAGCATTCAGGAGGATCCACCCAAACCTTGTACAGTCAAGGTGATTTTGACAAGCACTGAACCCAATAGGTTCCTGGCCACACACTCGTATTCCGACGTGTCCTCCTTCTGCACTGCTGCAAGCCGCAGTGAGCCGTTGGATAAAATTGCGATCCTGTCGTTCCCAACGAGTGACCGCCCTTGCCGGGACCATTCCACAGTTGGAAGTGGCTCTCCTCCTGCTTGGCAGTTCAACATCACTGTGTTTCCAGCATCAGTAATGGTATCCATAGGTTCGACTGTGAACACTGGGGAACCTGGAGAAGAAATGGGACCACTGATAGGAACAAAATAAAGAAAACTTGACTCATGCATTTTCTTTCAATTGAATAATCTCCGGGAGGAAGCTAAGATTCTACTGGAGGGTACAATCAGTTGAAAAAATGCATCAAATGATGCCAACATCCCGAACTTCAGAGTACAGATACACGGCAGTGGTTGAAGGAGGAAGAGGGTAATAATGCATACAAACGTCCAAAGAGGAAACATAGCACAGTATAGCACAGGAACAGGCCCTACTTTACGGAACGTAAATACAAAAATGACAGCAGTGTGCAGAAAGTCAAATGCAGATTGCTGAAGACTAGGTAGTAGGGTTGCTATCTCTCTCTCTCACTGACACGCTCCATTTCTCTTTCTCAATGACAAGAGAGTGTGTAATAAACAAAGATGTTTTATCAACATTAAACCATATCTATCAACATAAACACATAGACCATGTGCTAGATGGTCTATGTCCCCCCGCAATAACCTTTTGTGTTTCCTTGGATGTATCTAAGCTGAAGGCATCCTTGCTGTGGCTGCCCCATGAGGCAGTGCAGTCTGCCAATGGTGACTGGATCTCTGGTATCCTGCTCCCAAAAGCTTGTGCTGTCAAAGGTCTTTTCAACTAAATCTCACTGCCTCTAATATAATTATATTATATTGTAACAGGTAACAATATGTAAAAGGTTAAAATAACCTTGTTATTTTAAAAGGTTAAAATAAATAAATAAAATAAAATATAAATAAATAAAATTATATTTATTTATATATATATTCATATGTTGAATTGAAATTAATTATCTTATAATGTTTTAAAGTAGGCAAACATGAGCTTCTCATCCAGGTCAGCTACTCTGAATGGGATGCAATGGGATGCATCCCACAGTGTATCTGACCCTCAGTTTAGTATGTGAAACTGCCCAGTCTCATAGTGCATCAGGCTCTCGTCTCACATACAGTATGTGCACAACAGAAAGTCAGTAAAGTACTGACCACCCGAATCATCGGCTCCCTTTGTACTGTAACAGTTAGCAGTGCAAGGCACTTTGCCAACAATCCCTGTGCCACAGAGCCTACTGAATACCAAAACAAAATTCTGCCAAAACAAAGGTTAGATACAGATAAATAATTGCACAAGTATAAGCCAATCTGGAAGGAATTGCAATGAGGGTGAAAGAAAGTTAGGAAGTTTTTGATTATTTTTTCTAAATAATGGAAGAAAATCTTAAATCCAAATGGGATTAATCGTGGCCTGAAGGAGATGCGTTCTCTGTGAGTCAGTGAGTTATGACTTTAAGTTTTTCTAAATAAAATGATATTCACTTCCATTCACAACAATTTGTTACGATGGGCATAAAATTATGTTACCTTAATAGTTATGATGAATATTTTAATATATGAGCTAATGTAAGTAATTCCAAGCACAGACTTACTCTGCAGAGTCAGGGTAACGCTGCGCTCAACCACACCAGCATCATTAGTAGCAATGCATTTATAGTCTCCTGCATCTTCATTCTAGAAACAAAAAAGATTAAAATATAAAGGGCAAACAAATTTACAAACAAATTCTGTCCACACGGTTTCATTTTCCTTGTACAAACACTATATGGAGGGGAAGAGAAGCTGGAATAGAGGTGGGGCTGGGCCAAAGCCTGGCGAGTGATAGGTGGTAACAGGTGAGAGAGATTCATTGTTTGCAAAAAGTTCATATATTATGTTTTGAAAGTATGAAATGTAATGCCTTGATATAAATTTATCATTTCCCATCTCCATCACTATGAATTTCCTGATGGGAAAATTACTGATTCAAAATCGACTAACTCATGAGCAGATAAGATAATATGGCTCAATAGAAAGTAAATCTACGGCTTTTAAATATAATGGAACATGTTTCTCAAAATAATTGTTATATTAATGACATTTCATTATGGTTTGGCATTAAAATACTGTATTTACAAATCTAAGGAAATAATTTTATTTTTGTAGATTGTTTTCCTAAATTACTTTATGAACAAACTACCACGCGGATTAACCAGTTCCATAATGACTTGAAAGGGTATTTGTGTTGAAATGATTAGACAATCATGGATTCAATAATTCTTCCTTTTCAGTCTCGCTGGCTCACCACGGTGCCGTAGATAGCCAGTGAACCGTTGTGGAGTTGGCGAATCCTGTTGCTGATCTGAATATGGATTCCTTTCTTACTCCACTGAATATTAGGGGGTGGATCACCCCGCACCTCGCAGTTTAGGAGAGCATTTCCTCCAAGAGACTCAATGCGGTTTGGATTGAAATCCCCATCGAAGATTGGAGGCTCTGTGAAGAGAGCGTTGGTACTTAATATTCAACAAAAATAATGTTGCACCTCATACTGGAATCTTACATCGTGGCACCACAACATGACATACAGCATTGATAAATTATGCAGGACATGGCCATTTTCTCTCGACTGTTCCTATGGTAGCATTATGTTGTTATTGGTGTTGATTAATCTCTCATCAGCCTTTTGGGAGGAACATTATTTTTTTCACTTGGATCTCTCTGGGACCAGGTAAATGTCCATATAATTAATATAAAACCTCTGGCTATGACTTTATTTATGGCCACAGTCTCAGCCCTTTCAAACAAGCCATGGTGTGTATTCATTTAGGCAGCATGGTGGTGCAGCACTACAGTTGCTGCCTTACAGTGCCAGAGACCTGGGTTCAATCCTGGCTATAGATGTTGTATGTACGGAGTTTGTGTTCTCCCCGTGACTGCGTGGATTTTCCCTGGGTGCTTCGGTTTCCTCCAACACTCCAAAGATGTGCAGGTTTGTAGGTTAGTTGGCTTCAGTAAAGATTGTAAATTGTCCTTAGTGTGCGGGATAGTGCTAGTGTATGAGAATCACTGGTCGACGTGGACTTAGTACAAGCTCAGAATTAAAAAAAAATCTGAAACTCTAATCATCTTTTCTCTTTACATATGTGAATAGTTCTCAGCTATAAATGCAGGGTTTTCCATATTTGTTTCAATACTTAAAGCACTTGGTTAATGTTAGCAATTTACCTTCTTATTCTGTAAATGTTCTTAAAAATATTCTACTGCAGTGGAGATCAGGAAAATTAGTGAGTTGCATTTATAAGGCTGGGATACGAAAGTAAAGTAAAATAATTCACTAATTCACCTTTGACGTACACAAATCCAATGGCCTTGATGGATCCCACTCTGTTTTCTGCTGTACAAACATATGTGCCTGAATCATCCTTGGACACTTTTTCAATGACCAATTCACTGTGCCCATTAACATCATCGTATTGGGCTGTCGGAACAAAATGTACATATGTCAGTGTAAAGCTGTATGACGTCTTATGCTCCTGAATTTGAGACTTCAACATATTACTCAAAACTTGGTTAAAAGTCGCATTTTTTAGTTTCTGTTTGGAAAGAAAGAATAACAAAAGGAGTTGAGTATAGGAGCAAAGATGTCCTTCTGCAGTGGTACAGGGCCCAAGTGAGACCGCACCTGGAGTACTGTGTGCAGTTTTGGTCTCCAAATTTGAGGAAGGATATTCTTGCTATTAAGGGCGTGCAGCGTAGGTTCACTAGTTCAATTCCCGGAATGGCGGGGATGTCGTATGTTGAAAGACTGGAGCGACTAGGCTTGTATACACTGGAATTTAGAAGGATGAGAGGGGATCTTATTGAAACATATAAGATTATTAAGGGATTAGACACGTTAGAGGCAGGGAACATGTTCCCAATGTTGGGGGAGTCCAGAACCAGGGGCCACAGTTTTAGAATAAGGGGTAGGCCATTTAGAACAGAGATGAGGAAAAACTTTTTCAGTCAGACAGTTGTAAATCTGTGGAATTCTCTGCCTCAGAAGGCAGTGGAGGCCAATTATCTCGATGCTTTCAAGGGAGAGCTAGATAGAGCTCTTAAGGATAGCGGAGTCAGGGGGTATGGGGAGAAGACAGGAACGGGGTACCGATTGAGAATGATCAGCCATGATCACATTGAATGGTGGTGCTGGCTCGAAGGGCCGAATGGCCTACTCCTGCACCTATTGTCTATTGATAATTCAGGATTTTCTGTGATTGGTTTGATGAAAGATTTTTTAAAGTTTTTTGTATTTTCAAAGAAATTTACAGCAGAGAAACATCCTGCTCCCAATAACTATAGTTGGTCCTTGAAGCAGCTGTGTATAGTTCTATTCCCCTACTTATTGCCTGTAACCCTGTAAGTTCCTTACAGTAATGTATCAATAAAACAGACAGTCACTTTATGCCATTGCCTTTGGAACTCTTACCGGGTATAATGTTGTTGTTGAAAGTCCAGGCAATTTTGGGTGTGGGAATACCGTTGGCTGCACAATTCAATGCTAAGTGTTCCCCCTTGTTGAGAGATACATCGCCTGGCAGTTCTGTAAATGTAGGATGGGTGTAGACATTCAGGGTGATGGTCCTGGTGTCACGGCCGGCCACATTGGTAGCTATACAAGTGTAGCTGCCAGCGTCGTCAGGCTGACAGAGAATGAAAGAAAACTACAATTAGACTGCATGAGTCAAAATCCTAAAGTCAGCACATCAGAAAATCCTGATCCTTCCATGTCCCTGCTTCTCTCTTCCCATCAAGTGAACCAGCAAGTGGCAAAGTGGCAAAGTGGCAATCTGCATCACTGATATTTCTAGAGATGCTGTTGGATTGTTGTCCAGCACCACCCAGGTAACAGAGACATTTTCACAATTCATTGAAAAGCCAGGTATGATTTTCTATAGGATTGTTTCCTTCTTACATGTTTCAAAGGTTAAGTCAATGCTGCCAATTTGTTTTGTGGTCAGTTGCAAAAGTGATGCAAAAATGCATCACTATTGCAAAAATGGATTGCTGGCAATGTTCAATGTGACAAAAGTGATTTCACATGTACGGAAAATCAATCCCAAAATGTCATTCCTGAAAGAAGCAAAGTTTTTTACAGTACTGGAGAATCTGGAACCAATTGCTCAACAACGTGTGTGGAATAGCAAAAAGTACAATCATTTGAAGGCCAAGGTCAAAGATCTGTCCGGTGGATAAAATGTGAAGTACTTTGACTTCGTGATCAGAGCCCGAGGTTGATGGACATCCTAAAAAAATCAGCCAGTGTAAGACGTTTGTGAAACAAGTCCCGAGCTTTCTGACTCGCCCTTTGTTCATGGTGCAATGGAGTCAACATAAGAGGATTAAGTGTTGCACGAACCAGACCGGCCATTACACCTCAGCGTCAATAGTAACACTCCAAAGATGTACAGGTATGTAGGTTAATTGGCTTGGTAATGTAAAAATTGTCCCTAGTGGGTGTAGGATAATGTTAATGTGTGGGGATCGCTGGTCAGCACGGACCCAGTGGGCTGAAAGGGCCTGTTTCCTATCTCTAAACTAAACTAAACTAAAGTAATCGCTTGTGTGCATCCCCAGGGAGACGTGGAGTGGCTGGAACGTCCAGCACGCGTACAAGGTGCGTTAACCCTCGGAAAATCCAGGTCGAGTGTTCCTTATAGCTTACATACATTGTGATATTTCCACTATGTAACTATTACACATCTGCACATTTTCAAAATAGGTCACATTATGTCAGCAATTGAACTAAAAATAACCATTGTCCAGCATGAGAAATGGAAGCGGGAGTTATCCTTGCAATCCTCTGAATCTGATCCACCATTCTGCTTGTCCATTTCCCTCATACCCTCAATTCCCGATGTGTCCTAAAACAAGTCACTTTTAGACTTAAATATACTCAGTAATAATCTCAAAAGTGGATGTTCTTTACTTTTCATTTTAAAAATCCCCTAATCTCTCATCACAAACATGATTTTGCATTTCACTACAATCATTAAAATTTTCTCTTCCAACTCACCGCTGCATTTTCCACATTGAGCTCTCCTGACCGCAACAATCTGTATTTTCCTGGAGTTCCCTGCACGGTTTTGCCGTCTTTCTGCCAGGTCAACACTGGCTCAGGAACTCCGTCAGCACTGCAGGGGATTATTCCCCGAGATTCTTCAATCGTGCTGAACTCAGTGGTTGAGGTGCGGATGGAGGGCGGAACTGTAAAGGGCAGATTGAATAACACAGCTTGGTGTAACTTTCATAACTTCATGTAGGGAGCATCATTAGACAGAGCCTAGTCCAATAACTTTATACATGCTGGAGTTTCTGACTTTTGTGGCACCTTTCCACAAACAGCTTATTTTTCTTTCAGTTGATTCTGCTCCATAAAGCCAATGTAATAACTGCGTAGTTTGTAGACAAAAAAAGCGTAATATCACTTTCTAGCTGATGACTGAAAAACAGGAACTTCAAGGATTCTTGTACATTTAATCCCCATGACCCATGAGCTGACCCTGCCCATGCTGAGATAGTGGGGTAGATTCCATCAGGTGGGGTGGGAAAAGTACACCTGATGGAGTCAGTCTGAGGTTTTATCATCAAGCTACTTTTTCCCAGTTGTTATTATGGTACTGTGTACTTCAAATACGCTGTTGACCAGAGGGCTAAAAAATGGCTGAGTCAGGGAAATGCAGGCAAGCTGCAGAGTGTTGCAGCAAACTGGACAGCGTGGGCTTGACTTCTTTAAGACAGGAGGATGATTAATACCGTTGTTGTTACAGTGAAAACAATTTAACATTAATTGTTTTGATCGGTCTGCTTTGGCTGAATTCTTTAAGGAATTTTAGGTAACTCTCAGTGCAAGCATCAAAGAGTGGAGCAAAAGTCAAGAGTATTTTATTGTCATATGTCCCAGGTAGAACAATGAAATTCTTACTTGCAGCAGCACAACAGAATATGTACACCGTAAACAATATAATAAACAAGAGGAAAAAAGTTCAGTGTGTGTGATATATACACATCCTCACAAATACACATAAAGATAGATCATACACATGCACACATACATACACACTAAAACACAAATAGTGCAATAATAACAATAATGGTCCATGTTGTTCAGATCTTATTTGAGGTTGCAGTGTTTAATAGCATGCATGGATTCGACCTGCAGTTAGAGGACCAACTAATCTTAAAGAGGAGGGTGTTGGTGCAGGTAACCACAGAAAGTAACTCTTACTGTGAACTGTCAGAACCATGACAGAGCTGCTGGACCCTGCGGGGTTGGATGCTGTACAGGTGTATCTCCCGGTGTCCTGGGGCTGTGCAAAGGCAATCTGCAGAGCTCCAGTACTGAGGATCCTCTGGCGAATGCTCTCCGTAACCGCATGTCCATCTTTGTTCCAGGTGACTTCAGGATTTGGGTATCCGTTGGCCTTGCAAACCATGGTGACTGATTTATCCAAAGCACCGATATAGTTTGTTGGATGGGCCATTATGACTGGGGCCACTTCAAAATGAAAGGAAGTTGTCAAATATACATCTAAACACATCATTGAAATATTTAGACAGCAAATTTGATTTTTTTTAAACAAAACCTGTGAAGAAAATGGCATCAATTGAGAACCAAACACTAAACATCAGGATCAGGTTTTAAACACAGGATCATAAAGTGAAAGAAACACTGAAGAAGTTCCACAGCCCAACTCCCTGGAAAACGGCTTTATTTAGAAAGGAAATGGCAAGAAAAAAGTGAAATATTATACAATTTAATGCTTTGTGATAATGCGAACTCTCATAAGGCATGGGAGTTTAAAAGAAAAATATTTGTAATATCACAAATACATTGGAACATTTTGAAAAATGCAACCTGATAACTTCATACAGCAGGCACCACTGCATTCTTTACCTTGCACTTGTACACATTGGACAACAGTTGCATGGTGCTGGATATATTATAGCAACATTAATTTCTGTGTTCACAGGTAAAGAGTGACTGGATAAACAAACAAAAAAAAACTGCTGGAGGAACGCAGGAGGGTTTGACAAATTGGGAGTATAAGGATGGAGTTAAAGGGGAAGAGAGTACAGGAAAATTGACGAAAGACACCCAAATTAATGGGACGGAACGTTCAAGAAGGGATAAGAGAGTAAGGTCAGGTGAAATAGGAACCAGTGTGTGAGGGGAGGTGAATACTAAATTAAAAGTGTTATATATGAATAAGCAAAGTATAAGAAATAAAGTGGATGAGCTTGAGGCTCAGTTAGAAATTGGTAAGTATGATGTTGTGGGAATTACAGAGACGTGGCTGCAAGAGGACCAGGGCTGGGAGCTGAATATTCAGGTTTATCTGTCCTATCGAAAAGACAGACAGGTGGGCAGAGGGGGTGGGGTAGCTCTGTTGGTAAGGAATGAAATTCAGTCCCTTGCGAGGGGTGACATAGAATCAGAAGATCTAGTCATTGTGGATTGAACTGAGAAATGGTAAGGGTAAAATGACCCTAATGGGAGTTATCTACAGGCCCCCAAACAGTAACCTGGATATAGGGAGCAAGTTGCATCAGGAGTTAAAATTGGCATGTAACAAAGGTAATGCTACGGTGGTTATGGGAGATTTCAACATGCAGGTAGACTGGGAAAATCAGGTTGGTACTGGACCCCAAGAAAGGGAGTTTGTGGAGTGCGTCCCAGATGGATTCTTAGAGCAGCTTGTACTGGAGCCTACCAGGGAGAAGGCAATTCGGGATTTAGTGTTGTGTAATGAACCGGATTTGATAAGGGAACTCAAGGTAAAGGAACCATAAGGAGGTAGTGACCATAATATGATAAGTTTTAATCTACAATTTGAGAGGGAGAAAATAAAATCGGAAGTGTCAGTATTACAGTTGAACAAAGGGGACTATGGAGGCATGAGGGAGGAGCTAGCCAAAATTGGCTGAAAAGGAACCCTAGCAGGGATGACGGTGGAACAATAATGGCAGGAATTTCTGGGAATAATCCAGAAGATGCAGGATCATTTCATTCCAAAGAGGAGGAAAGATTCTAAGGGGAGTAAGAGGCGACCGTCACGGACAAGGGAAGTCAAGGACAGTATAAAAATAAAGGAGAAGACGGATAACATTGCAAAGGTGAACGGGAAGCCAGAGGATTGGGAAACTTTTAAATATCAACAGAAGGTAACAAAAAAGGCAATACAGGGAGAAAAGATGAAGTACGAAGGTAAGCTAGCCAAGAATATAAAGGATAGTAAAAGCTTCTTTAGGTATGTGAAGAGGAAAAAAATAGTTAAGACAAATGTGGGTCCCTAGAAGACAGAAACAGGTGAATTTATTATGGAGAACAAGGAAATGGCAGACGAGTTGAACAGGTACTTTGATTCTGCCATCACTAAGGAAGACACAAACAATCTCCCAGATGTTCTAGTGGACAGAGGTCCGAGGGTGACGGAGGAACTGAAGGAAATTCACATTAGTCAGGAAATGGTGTTGGGTAGACTGATGGGACTGAAGGCTGATAAATCCCCAGGGCCTGATGGTCTGCATCCCAGGGTACTCAAGGAAGTGGCTCTAGAAATCGTGGACACATTGGTGATCATTTTCCAAAGTTCTATAGATTCAGGATCAGTTCCTGTGGATTGGAGGGTCGCTAATGTTATCCCACTTTTTAAGAAAGGAGGGAGAGAGAAAGCAGGGAATTATAAACCAGTTAGCTTGACATCGGTGTTGGGGAAGATGCAGCAGTCAATTATGAAAGATGTTATTTGAATAGCAGTAACAGAATTGGTCCAAGTCAGCATAGATTTACGAAGGCAAAAATCATGCTTGACTAATCTTCTGGAATTTTTTGAGGATGTAACAAGTAAAATGGACAAGGGAGAGCCAGTGGATGTAGCATACCTGGAATTTCAGAAAACCTTTGATAAGGTCCTACACAGATTAGTGGGCAAAATTAGAGCACATGGTATTGGGGGTAGGGTATTGACATGGATAGAAAATTGGTTGGCAGACAGGAAACAAAGAGTAGAGATTAACGGGACCCTTTCAGAATGGCAGGCAGTGACTAGTGGGGTACCGCAAGGCTCGGTGCTGGGACCACAGCTATTTACAATATACATTAATGGTTTAGATGAAGGAATTAAAAGTAACATTAGCAAATTTGCAGATGACACAAAGCTGGGTGGCAGTGTGAACTGTGAAGAGAATGGTATGAGGATGCAGGGTGACTTGGACAGGTTGGGTGAGTGGGCAGATGCATGGCAGGTACAGTATAATGTGGATAAATGTGACGTTATCCACTTTGGTGGCAAGAACAGGAAGGCAGATAATTATCTGAATGGTGTCAGGTTAGGGAAAGGAGAAGTACAACGAGACCTGGGTGTACATCAGTCATTGAAAGTAAGCATGCAGGTATAGCAAGCAGTGAAGGAAGCTAATGGCATGTTAGCCTTCATAACGAGTGGAGTTGGGTATAGGAGCAAACAGGTCCTTCTGCAGTTGTACAGGGCCCTTGTGAGATCACACCTGGAGTATTGCGTGCAGTTTTGGTTTCCTAATTTGAGGAAGGACATTCTTGCTATTGAGGGAGAGAAGCGGAGGTTCACGAGGTTAATTCCCGGAATGGCGTCACTGTCGTATGTTGAAAGAATGAAACGACTGGGCTTGTATTCGTTGGAATTTAGAAGGATAAGAGGGGAACTTATAGAAACATATAAAATTATTAAGGAATTGGACAGGCTAGATGCAGGAAACATGTTCCCAATGTTGGGGGAGTCCAGAACCAGGGGCCACAGCTTAAGAATAAGGGGTAGGCCAATTAGAACTGAGATGAGGAAAACATTTTTCACCCAAAGAGTTGAGAAATTGTGGAATTCTCTGCCTCAGAAGGCAGTGGAGGCCGATTCACTGGATGCATTCAAAAGAGAGTTAGATAGCGCCCTTAGGGCTAGTGGAATCAACGGATATGGGAGAAGGCAGGAAAGGGGTATGATTGTGGATGATCAGCCATGATCACATCGAATGGCGGTGCATGCTCAAAAGGCTGAATGGCCTACTGCACCTATTGTCTACGTATCTAACCCAGTAGGCAAGGCAGCATTTGTGCAGGGACTAATAGTGTGTTCATATAATTTGTTTTTAAGATTCAACACACACATACACTTAAAACCTTAGAAACTAACGTAAGCAACAAAATTAACCCCACATATCCACATATTCCCCCCCCCCCCCCACCAATATATCTTGTTCATTTCAGAGGGACCACTATAGTTGTGCCCATGTTTAATCTGGTGTGGGGCAGTGAACAATTTTCCAGCAGAACAGCTGGGAAATCTGCGCGTTCACTGCCCTGTTGGACCCCATGAGGAATCCACAGATGCTGTGGAGGGCAGCAGTGAATCCAGGCCACAGAATGGGAGGCATGCTGCCCTGAGAAAACAGCCAACATAATCAAGGACTTTTTTCACCCCTGTCATTCCTTCTTCTCCCCTGTCCCATCGAGTAGAAGATACAAAAGCCTGAAAGCATATACCACCAGACTCAGGAACAGCTTCTTCCCCTCTGTTATCAGACTACTGTGAAGTCTTCCCACAAGCTGGGTTGTAGTCCCAATTTTCCAACCTACCTCATAGTGAACATTGGACTTTTTCTCTGGAACTGGAACTCCACAATGCTGTGAATTGTTTTGTGAACTGTGGTGTTTTTCTCTTTGCACTACCTGCTGTACTTGTGTATGCCTGATTTGTACGCATGTGAAGTGCGATTTGATGTCAATGGATAGCAAGCAATCAAAAGCTTTTCATTGTACCTCAACATACATGGCAATATTAAACTAGTAACCAATAACCTCCAGAATGGGTGCTCTTTCCTGTGACTTACTGGGTTCAATAGCATGTTACCATTTTCTCAGCAGTGTGCCCATAAGCAAAACAACTATTAGGCTGGCAAAACACCACCTGGCGAACAGACCTTTACAGACGTTGAACACATTCAATATCCTTGAAGGAAATGTGGCTTCATGTAATTCAGGGTGGCACAATGATGCAGAAAATAAAATTGCTGTTTCAAAGTAACCAAGACCCAGGTTCAATTCTGACCCTCGTCGCTATTATGTGTGGAGTTTGCACATTCTCCCTGTGATGGCAAATAGGTTTTCCCCCCGATGCTCTGGTTTCCTCCCACAGTCAGGATACAGGTTGGGAGGCTAATTATTTATTATAAGGAGCCCCCAGTGTTTGGAGGGCAAATCTGGGAGAGATTGTTGAGAATATGGGGACAATAAAAAAACAAATGAATGCGGGATTAGGATAAGTGGGTGGCTGAGGTTCGGTGTGGATTCAGCAGGATGATGGGCTTATTTCCGTAACTCGATAACTACATTAATGGGATCAGTTGGCTGTACAGAAGAGGCATTTCTGGCCACAAGTCTGGAAATTAACCGGAAGTATAATATCCCAGCAGGCTCGAAAAGAGCCAAGCTCTACGAATGTCCAAATGTATTGCAGTGCGAGACAGAGAGAAGGGGGAGTGAACGTGACTGGTGACATCTGGTGACTGTACACAGGGGTACATTATTTCACAATGCAACAATAAAATAGGCTCCACTGTCAGAAGTGAATGGGTTAGAAAACTATTGAAGGACTTGCTTGTTCACATGGCATTTCATGTTTAAATGCAGGTCGCTGATTTCAATAACAGAATCAGGCAGAAACATTTGTGCTTTCCCTTTGGAAATGTTTGGGAAGATATTTTTTACATCTACTGTTATCCGCTGCATTCAATATTATTGCCATTTTTTAGTAATGCTATTTCATCATAGAATAATAAATTCTGCAGAAATAAGGAATGCTGATTTTTTAAAAAGATACAAAATGCTGGAGCAACTAACGGATCGAGCAGCATCTCCAGTAAACACGGAGAGGTGGTGTTTCGGGTCAGGACCTGCACTTTTGTCATTAAAGATTGGTGGTGGGGATCTCTCCACTGCAGTGGTTCAATCTCTGGCTTATTATAAACGTGGGTAGCCAGGAGAAGACAACAGTCGCACATTTTGTGACAAAAACAATAAAAGTGAACTGAAATATTGCCTTAATTTGGCACAAACTCACACTGAGATCAGGGATTTGCAGAGTTACTTACCCTGCACTCTCAGCCGGATCTTCCCCAGCGCTGTGCCAGTCGGGTTCTGTGCAACACACATGTATGTTCCTGTGTCCTTCACTGCAGCTCTTGCAATCTGAAGGCCCCCATTAGGTAGCACAGTGTAATCTCCTTCTGCACAACACACAGTAATACCTTGAGATGCACCGTGATACTATGCTGAAGCATGATAGTTATTCTTTGGACCTTAGTACAGAAATGCTACTAATTATTTCATTAATTCTGCGATGGTTATCCAAGATTTATTTGAATACATGAATAAGATGTAGTGCTTGCTTTGACACAAAAAGCTGGAGTAACTCAGTGGGTCAGACAACATCTCTGCAGAAAAGGAGTTTCGGGTCGAGACCCTTCTTCAGACTGAGAGTCAGGGGAAGGGAAAACGAGAGATAGACAGTGATGTAGAGAGATATAGAATGAAAGATATGCAAAAAAGTAACAATGATAAAGGAAATAGGCCATTGTTAGCTGTGGCCTAGGTGAAAACGAGTACGGACAATGAGACTCAACAAGACGACTTTGAAGCTGGTATAACTTGGGATGGAGAGATGGAGTGAGGGGGGATGCAAGCATTACTTGAAGTTAGAGAAATCAATATTGCTACCACTGGCTGCCCAAGCGAAATATGAGATGCTGTTCCGCCAATTTGCATTTGATCTCACTCTGACAGTGGTGGAAGCCTAGAACAGAAAGGTCAGTGTGGGAATGGGAAAGGGAATTAAAGTGTTTGGCAACCGGGAGATCAGGTAGGTCCAGATGGACTGGGCGTAGGCGGTCAACGAAACAATCCCCCAGTCTACGTTTGGTCTCGCCGATTGTGCTTGAATATATCCTGTTTCAATATCCTCAACATTTACAGAATTCAGTAAACCTCATACTAAGACTGGAATTGAAATGCAGCGGCAATGTTACCTGCAGTGTTAATGCTGATGCCTTCTTTCTGCCATGTAATCATGGGGTTTGGTGTTCCAGTCGCCTCACATGGAAGAGTAATGGGATTATTCAGAATCACCTCCAGACTGCTGGGCTGGGTTTGAATGACAGGAGGTTCTGGGAGGGAAATCAAATTATTTTCATAAAGAAACATAAAACTTTCAACCAATGCCATTACACGATGCAAGTTCACCACTGATTTTTCCGACAAGTAATGATCTGGCGCCTCCGTTAATCCTTTCAATTTAATTAAAATAATTTAATTAAAATAATTTAATTAGCTAATTAGTTCACCAGCTAGTTTAATTATTGGAATCAATTCTGAAAGGCAGTGTTTACCTTAATTTCGAAAGGTATAGATTAATCAGTATTATTTTGTTCAGGTAAGATCATGTCTGACCCGCTTGACTGAATTGTTTTGAGAAGGTAACGAGGAGAATAGCGCGTTAGTAGAATGCCAAATGGATTTCAGGGAAGCTTTTGGCAAGGTGCAGCACAGCAGGCAGGTAAGAAGTGCATGGGATTCATGGCAAATTGGATCCAAAATAGGCTGTGGTGTGTTTTTGTGACTGGAATGTTGCGACCAGTGGAATTCCACAAGGCTCAGTACTGCTCCTTTGCTTTTTGTTGTGCATACAAATAACTGTAAGGGGCACTACAGAGAATGTTGCAGGTGACCCATATTTCAGCTACATGTTTCGCAATGGAGAAAAGGTTTTGGCATCAGGAGGAGAAATGTGCTCTGGTCAACTGGGCGTTGGTGGCAAAAGGAATTTAGTCTAGAAAAGTGTCATTTTGGGTTTAAATAAATGCAACAAGGAATTTATTGTACATTAATAAATGGGAGGATGTTGAGGAGTGTGGAGAAACAAAGGAACCTTAGAATGTATGCCCACAGATGATTGGAAGCAGTAGGAGATTAATAAGATGGATAAAAAGGGCATACAACAACTTCACAAAAGAACATTATATCACCTCTTGCATTATTTGTAATCTCTTCCACTTCTATAAACCTCCAAGATATTTGTGCTTTTCCAAATCTGGTCTCCAAATTAAACCCACCATTTGCAGCCATACATTCAGAGGCCTAAGTTTTGGAAGCCTCTCTGAAGGAGCAGGTGTAGGTCATTTTGCCCCTCAAGCCTGCTACCCGTTTAATATGATCATGGCTGATCTGCCCCAGACCTCATCTTCTCTTTTGTCTCAGTTCATCACATTAAATTTCCCCCATCTTTCAAAAATGTATCTACTTCCTTGATCCAGCCTCTTCAGTCCCCCATGATGGACAATTCCACAGATTCTCTATCCTCTGCAAAAATAAGTTCCTCCACATCTGATTTTTAAATGACCAACCTCCCATCTTCTACCTCTTTGAAACTCTCTTGTTTGAAATTCCTTCATTGGTGGAAACATCTTGGAATCGAAACTGAGAGGCCTGCTAGGAATGTTGTACGTTTCAATAAGATCAGCCCTTATTTTTATGGAGCACATTAAAAGGAGGAAAGACGGATAGGGAGGTTGTCGTTAGCGAGGTTTCCAAAACTTAGGCCGCTGAACCTAAGGCTGCAAATGGTGGGTTTAGTTTGGAGACCAGATTTGGAAAAGCACAAATATCTTGGAGGTTTATAGAAGTGGAAGAGGTTACAAATAATGCAAGATGTGGTATAATGGAGGAATTTGACAACTAAAATTTGAGTTTTAAATGTCAGACTGCAGCTACTGAAGGAGCAGGGAGGTAATTGGGGCTTTGGGATTAAGCGAACAAAACGTAGCATCCGTGATGGTGCGGAAATGTCACCAACAGCTCATCCTTGGGCTAACGTGGGTTGCAAATAATCTGGTTCCGTCTCAGCGGCTGTCTGAGAAAAGGCCAGATGCTTATTATTTCAATAAGCAATTATATTTGATCTGAAAAGTATTCACTCCAATAAAGAAAAGCCTTTCCTTCTTAATAGAATAAACAGATTCACGTTCCCTGGTGGAATTGTTCCTTTGAATGTTTAAGTAATTTGGCAGGGCTGTGGTATTGTAAAAAAAAAGAGAAATTAATTTCACAGTGAATTGTGATTTGATTCTTGATAATGGAAGTCCAACATCGAAATACAAGTGCCTACCTTGTACACGGAGGTTGACCTGTCTACGTGCAGTGCCAGCAGCATTCTTTGCAACACACGTGTATTTTCCTGTGTGATTGAGCTCAGCTGCACTGATCTCAATTGTTCCTGAGTTGGCATGAGAGCAAAGATGAATAGATAATTATATTTAACATTTTTTATTTATCGCGTAAATGACCTGTCACAAGATATCATTGTATGTGAAAATAATTGCAAGGTAATTAGCAATGAAGCAAAATACAAAATATGTAAATTTCTCCTTAAAGTTTGAAGTAGATAAAAAAGATGTTTATCAGCAGCCTGACTTAATCTCTTTCATGCATCTTTATATAGTGACTGGTGAGGCCAATCCGGGCCCGGAAGGCACGCCCACACGTAGGACACAAGTGGATGGGTGCTGCAGTGGAAGTGGAGGTAGCCCGGGCCTTGCGCGCGGTGCGTTTCCTCTGGGCCTCTGCATCTACAAAACATCTACAAAATACCCTGCCCCCACCTTTCTTTACTCCTCCCCCCACACACACTGCCCCCCTCTCCCCTCCCCTGAGCCATGATTGACCTTGTTTCTATCTCTTCCCTCTCCCCTCCACCCACATTCCTACACAATTTGCACCTTATCAACCCTCTCGCTTCACAATTTGCAACTCCCTGATCCTTTTGTCTCACACCTTGTGCATGTTCATCTCTGACCTTTGTCCAACCACCTGCCCATCAAACCCCCCTCATCTTTGTTCACCTATCACCTGCCATACATTGTCTAGCCCCTCCACTCTTCCGGCTTTCTTCCACCCCACCTTCACATTCAGTCCGAGGAAGGGTCCCGATCTAAAAAGTCACCTGTCTATGTTCTCCAGGGATGCTGCCTGACTCGGTGAGTCACTCCAGCATTTTGTATCCATAACGATTTAAAAAATAATGGAACCATTATTGTTGGTCTCAAAAGGCTTGTTCACTAAAACTTCAGTCATTTGCCCTGCCCAATTCCCAAGAGTAGGATAAGCTATGCCCTCTTCCTTGTAGGGCACTCTGTATATTGTCTGAGAAAACCTTCTTGAACACACTTAACTAATTCCACTCTATCTAAAACCTGAGTGCGATGGCAGTCCCAGAATATACTGGGAAAGTTAAAATCCCCCAAGATCACCCATTAGTCTTGCAACCGTCTGATGAATAAAAATAAAAACTTTGGGTTGGAAGCACCCTAGAGATAACATCCCACTTGTTCTGAGAGTTAGTGTTTCAGAGATGTTAAATAAGGTTTCAAATATAGTTCTGTGAATCAATGATTCCATGAAAGTTTAAAGTGACAGGGTGACTGGAGGTAGGGAGGTCTCATTTGCCAACCTTACTGATGGATTTTGCAAAGCAGTCACCCTAGTGTGGAGGGGACCATATTGTAAGTGGGAAGTACAGTTTAATAAATTAAAAGATGTATGTGTAAATCACCCTTCCATCTTGAAGGGAATGAAGGAGTAAAAATGCAGGTGTTGTATCTCCAGTGTTTGCAAAGCAAGTTATTGTGGAAAGGAGAAGAAATTATATATGGATAAGCAAGAGCCACAGCGGAAATGGTCAAGGCAAATGCTGAAAGGTAACGAGGGGGAAGATATTCCTCGTGGTGGCATCATGGTGGAGGTGCAGAAGATAATTTGTTGCGTATGAAGGCTAGTGGCCAGGGAGATGAGAGCAAATGGAACTATCAGAATTTGTGAAGGGAAGGTGGTTAAGATTTCTGCAGTAGTTCTTAGTTTGATGGTTAATATTGGCTGATGTCTTATCCCCAGAAATAGAAGGGCCGCAAAGATCAGAGAGGGACCACATGAAGGTGAGGGAAGAACAGACATTGGAAGTAAAATCATGGAATTCTCCTTTTTAGGAAATGGGACTGATCAAGAAAAAAATTAAATAATAACTTTTTGGCTCCAAGAAAATATGAATATAATGATTATCTATAGTGGGACACAAAATCAGCTCTGATAAATGGTAGCCCAATTTTCTCTTTCAGATGTTGCCAGTCATGCTGTACTTTTTTTAAATTTCCAGACATATGAGATATGCGTTCACACTATTACCTGTGGAGAGAATGAGGTAGCCTTCACCTTGAGCTGACAGCCTGAGCCCATCTTTGGTCCAGTGAATGCTTGGTTCTGGGACACCAGAAGCAGTGCAAGTAATGACGGCTGGGGCCAACCGTGTTACCAACAAATCTGTCGCTTCATCCGCAATTGACGGAGGAACTAAATAGAAAGACAGTTAAAGAGGACCAATAGTTCTACTGAATACCATAATCAAACACAAAGACAACTGACACTCTTGCGGAGAGGCATTTTATTCGTAGGCTTCAATGTTTGTGAACCTAAGCTCCAAACACAAGACTCCCATCACTTATATTTCCATTTTCTCTCTGACATGAATATTGCAATGATACTAATGCATTGATGAAATTCATATTTTTTCATGGTTAGAATTAACAAGTCTTTTCATTAATTAGGAATTAAGTGGAGCTTAACTTAACCTGGAAAATGCACAAAAACACACTCAATAACACACACGATCACACACACACAAGACTTGCGGAAGTCTTTTTATTCTCATTCAAGATTTTTAACTCGTTATTCCAAATGCAGAAAAAAAAATCTCAACAAAGTATCAATGTAGATAAAGGAATCCAACATCAACAGATAGAATTCACACTAATAGATGATGTTTGTAAAGGGGAACCCGCTAAAACTATGATTTGTGCAAAAGATGTCATGGCCTGATAAACCATGCATACAGAAGTTTCAATTTAGCATTGTTTAATATGGTAGTTCGAGTGTGGATGAGGGTGTAACATTTATAGAAAGCGAATAATTTGACAGCTGTGCCAATAGAAAGCACAAAACAATGTATTAAACAGCATTGTGCTATGAATGAGTATCAAGCTTTCCATTGTGAAAAATCAGCTGCACCATAATTGAAGAGTTCACCTTGGACAGTAAGTTGGATTGCTCTTTGATCTTTCCCTGCATAATTCGAGACTTTGCATTCATAATGTGCTGTGTCTTCTACAGTCGGTGAGATGATTACAAGAGAACCAGAGGAAAGCAGTCTAAAGAAAAAATAATAAAGAAATGATCAAATAAACATAAAAAATAGGTGGAGGAGGAGGCCATTCGGCCCTTTGAGCCAGCACCCCCATTCATTGTGATCATGGCTGATCATCCACAATCAATAACCCGTGCCTGCCTTCTCCCCATATCCCTTGATTCCACTAGCCCCTAGAGCTTTATCTAACTCTCTCTTAAATCCATCCAGTGATTTGGCCTCCACTGCCCGCGGTGGCAGAGAATTCCACAAAATGGTAAACCTTTTCTTTTATCTCATTGCTTTGGTTACTTAATTTAATTTGTTGTACACTATTTTGTTTTAGTTTATTTTAGAGATACAGCACAGAAACAGACCCTTTAGCCCACTGAGTCCACGCCAACCAGCAATCCCGCACACTAGCACTAACCTACACACACTAGGGATAATTTACCAAAGCCAATTAACCTACAAACCTGTACATCCTTGGAGTGTGGGAGGAAACCGGAGTTCCCAGATAAAATCACACAGGTCACGGGGAGATCGTACAAACTCCATACAGACAGCACTGTAGTCAGGATCAAACCCGGGTTTCTGGTGCCGTAAGGCAGCAACTCTACTGCTGCGCCTCCGTGCCACCCTAATGCTCAAAATGCAGCCCTAATTTTTCAAGATGAATCTTTCCACTCAACGGGCTGTTGCATAATTGCATCTTCCTTCAACCAGAAAGAATGGGTGGACTAGGTCACGGCTCTGCATCCTCAGGCTGAGTTCCATGGTCTCTCTACAATGTGTATGGACTTCTGCAGAGTGCTGAGCATGTTGACACGCTTAGAGTAAGTGTATCCAAACTACAATCCAGTCTCTATACCTGTCAATCTTGACAATCCCAATCATCTACCCATAAAAAGCAGGGAGTGCACAACACTCCCACAAGGCTATGAATGCTGAGTGGCATGTGGAGCATTGGTCGTAGTGGGCAATAAAGGAGGGAGAAATGGTTCACATTATAAATGCCTCTAAACATGCATAACTACCACTTGACGCACACAACCAGAGGCCCAAAAAGTATGAATAGCTCTGAATGATCAGATTATATCCGTTTATCCAACAAATCACAATGCAACATGATGCTAGGTAGTAATTCAAAATTATTGTCAAGCTCCCATTATGGTTTAATACCCCTCCAAAGTAACATTTTGCTACTATCATAATAACAAAAGGACAGAGGAGTTTTGGCATTCTGGACAAGAGAAGACCAAACTAAAATTTTAAAGTGGTGATAAAACTTATCAAAATTGGATTTATTAAATTCATAAATGATAAAGTGGATAGATATCCACAGATATAATAGTCCCATACTATTATATCTTATATCTGGAATTTGTAAACCTCAGATATCTATCCACTTTATCATTTATGAATTTAATCAACCCAATTTTGATAGCTATTCCTGCACCTGGCAAGCCCCTGATTTCTGGAACATTCTCTCTTCACGTCTCTGTCTCTGTACTTCGCCATCTAACGTAAAAAAACCTCTCTTTGCCCGAGTCTTTGGTCCAAGATTTGATGGGCCTGATTGCCTGTCCCTGACATGTAATAATTCCATGGGTTCATCACTGCCTGAAGGTTTTGGCTGTTGCCAACACTCGACGGCAGTATCAGTATCAAGGCCACATAAATGGAAACGTATTTTAGTTTAAACTTACAGGAGATCTGAGGAACAATCTTTTCAGCCCAAAGCTGTTTGAAATCTGGAACACACTGGCAGAGTGGGTAGTAGAGTCAGGTACTCTCCCAACATGTAAGAAATATTTAAATCAGTAAAGCATAGTAGGATAGAGAATAAGTGCTGATATATAGGATTATAGATAGGCACTTAATGGTTGGCTGAAGGTTCCTGTTTCTGTGCTGTTTGGTTTTATGAATTTTAACAGTAAAACCTGGCACCAAATATATTGCTGTAATAATATAGTCATTAATATTCATAATTTTTAATAGCAAATTCATTCAACACGCCCAATTGGATGATTTCAGGAATGACTGTTTTCTGCGATGATAGCATGTAATCACCTGTATATATTCTGATGTTGATCAGTGTTGAGCAGCCGCCCATTCCTCTCCCAGCTGACTGTGGGCTTTGGGATACCAGTGGCTTCACAAGCCAGAGTGGTCTGCACATTGACGAGAACAGTGATGTTGTTGAGGCCAGAAGCAATGGACGGAGGAACTGCAAGAGATCAGGGAACATGTTTCTTACTTGGGTAAAAAGGATCTAATTAATGCCCAAATTCATCTGTGTGTCCCAGTTGCATGAACAGATATGTTTGGGCTGTTGGGTTGAAGATCAATCATGAACAATAGGATGGTAATTTAACATGTACTGTTCATCCATATTTGCCTCTGCATTAGAAGAGAATATGAGATATTGAATGTAGGCGGCTTTGTTTGGCATTTATTATACAAGGCAATTAACTAGGAATACATTAAATGCTGTACATTCAATATTAAAACAGAAAATGCTGGCCATGCAGCATTTGTGCAGAGATATAAACATAAGAATTCATCCCAGTGACTTTTCATCAGAACACAGAGTACAAAGTATGCCAGGAAAATGAAGCATAATTCACAACAGATCTGAAGTATCTGACGTTCAAAGATTAAAGTTGATTGACACGGAGATGTATTCGGGGACAATTAATGAAGCTTGTGTTCAAGGGTGTAAAGTATATTTCCTCATGTAGAAATATATTTTCCATGTATTAATTATTTACAATTACTTGGAAAGTGGCAAGTATCTTGAGGTTCTTCATGCCATTCTAATACAAAATACAGAAGTTGCTTTGCCATTTTTTGTTTCGTGACATAAGAGCAGAGATAATGGATTGAGACGGTTGATGAACCATGACTGTAATGAATGGCACAGCAGACGCGAAGGGACGAATGGCCTACATTAGTTCCTATTTTGTTACGTATCTATGTTAGTCTGGAAGCAGACAAAGCCATGGTAAAAAGTGTACTCGATAGGATTATGGCCTGGATTATTAAAATTCTTTTACAATGAAAATTCGCTGAAGACATTAACGGACGATTCCACATCAAAATAAGTGGTTGTCAAAAGAAAGTAGAATCTCTGTGTATATAGGTTTAGGAATCGCAAGACAATTTACAGAAAGCAAATGGGTTCCAAGATGTTGCCAATAATTTGCGTCAATGATACCAAATGCACTTACCGTAGATTTGTACATCAATTCTCCTACGGGCTGTTCCTGCTGCATTGGTCGCCATACACAGATAACGACCTGTATCTGTTACCTGAGCTGAGCTGATATGCAATGAACCATCTTCTAAGAAAGAGTACCTGGGGGGAGGAAAAGAATTGGATTTAAATGAGACTTCTTTTATGTATCTTGAATAATAGAGTATAGAAGTTGGGAGGTCATGTTGCACTTGTATAAGACGTTGGTGAGACCAACATTTAGAATATTGTGTTCAGTTCTGGGTACCATGTTATAGGAAAGATATTGTCAAGCTTGAAAGGGTTCAGAGAAGATTTACGAGGATGTTGCCAGGACTAGTCTGAGTTATAGGGAGAGGTTGAGTAGGCTGGGACTCTATTCATTGGAGTGCAGGAGGAAGAGGGGTGATCTTATAGAGGTGTATAAAATCATGAGAGGAATAGATCGGGTAGATGCACAGTATCTCTTGCCCAGAGTCGGGGAATTCAGGACCAGATAGGTTCAAGGTGAAAGATAGGTTCAAGGTGAAAGGAAAAGGATTTAATGGGAATCTGAGGGGTAAATTTCTCATACAGTGGTGGTGGTGGGTGTATGGAACAAGCTCCCTGAGGAGGTAGTTGCTGCTGGGACTATCCCAACATTTAAGAAACAGTTAGACAGGTACATGGATAGGACAGGTTTGGAGGGATATGGACCAAGCACAGGCAGGTGGGACTACTGTAGCTGGGACATGTTGGCCGGTGTGGGCAAGTTGGGCTGAAGGGCCTGTTTCCACACTGTATCCCTCTATGACTCTATGACTATTGCCTTTTTAGTTACTTTTAGATTGTAACAGTATTTCTCAGGGCATTTATTCAACAACATTTTACAAGGCTTATGATTGCATACAAGTCTTGCTGGGCAGCTGCTGTCTGGATAGATGCACATTAGACTGATGGGATGCAGATATGAGCTGGTGATTTTCAACATAATGTGGGCATTTGCTAACTCGAGGTCATGCACTTCCTGTGATGATCTAATACGTCACATTTTACTCTTTGCTTTAAGGGTTCTGGATGACGGAAAATAGTTCTGCCACCCAACTCCAATCCAGAGGTCTTAACCAATAATTTAGTGTAGACAGGTTCACGTATCACCATGAATTTGATAATTTAAATTGTGTTTTTGGAAATATAGAAAAAGCTAGCTATCATTAAAAGTACTAAAGTTATCACTAAAATCGAACCAGTTGGGCCACATCTTCTCAGGGAAGTTATTGTGCTACCTTGTATATGACCAACATAGCTGACTTTACCCTCTGCAGTAATTTTACAATTCACTGGTTTATAAAAAGCTGCCATAAAGCATAAGGATTGTGTTTGCACTAAATGGATTGCTGTGATTCAAGAAGGCAGCATCGCATTCTCTTCCCTAGACTGCTGGGAATGGCACTTAAATACTAGTCTGGCCAGCAGTTTACAAGTCGTATGGTTGTAAATAATATTTTGTAATTGATAGCTTCTATTAAAAAAAACTGGAGAAGGGAAGTATGTGCATAGACACCAAGCATTGGCTGGACATTAATGACTACAATCCTCAAAGGACCAATAATTCCACTTTAACAGGACATTATTGTGGTTAGGATGAATTTGGCTATTAATACTTTCTCTGGATGAACACAGGGAACAGGGCCATACTCCGTTTGATTAGCAGCTTCCCAACAGGCAGGAGAAACAAAAACTAACCGACCAAAGATTGGGTGGCAGGAAACGCTGCAAATGCTTCCTAGATTGTATTGTTATCTAATGCAGCTACTGAAGGAAACATAGAAACATAGAAAATAGGAGCAGGAGTAGGCCATTCGGCCCTTCGAGCCTGCACCGCCATTCAATATGACCATGGCTGATCATCCAGCTCAGTAACCTGTACCTGCCTTCTGTCCATACCCCCTGATCCCTTTAGCCACAAGGGCCACATCTAACTCCCTCTTAAATATAGCCATTGAACTGGCCTCAACTACCTTCTGTGGCAGAGAATTCCACAGACTCACCACTCTCTGTGTGAAGAAATATTTTCTCATCTCAGTCCTAAAAGACTTCCCCCTTATCCTTAAGCTGTGACCCCTGGTTCTGGGCTTCCCCAACATCGGGAACAATCTTCCCGCATCTAGCCTCTCCAACCCCTTAAGAATTTTATATGTTTCTATAAGATCCCCCCTAAGGAAGGTAGAAAATATAGGCTGAAATTGGTTTTTTTTAAATGTGCTCAGTATTTCTCTAGAGAAGCATCTCCAAGTACAGTACAGAAAATGTAATTCCTGACCGCAGGTTGCTCGCTGAGAGAATGGCACCATCCTTTCTCCAGGTGACTTGGGGCGTTGGTACCCCGTTGACCACACATACGAGCACTGCTGGCTGGTTCATGTGGGCAGTCACCATCTGTGGACCTCTGATCGTTGGAGCAACTGCATGTTCAAAGCAACAGAGCATCAGTACCAGTTTAGCATGTTTAAAGCTACATTTGTAAACTTTTTTTTAAAAATTGTTGAAAAAATAAGTGCCCTTCATTCTGAGCAAAGACAATATTGTTTAGATGATATTGTATACAACAGAATGCCTGCACCTTGCGTTTTAACTATTCATGCAAGTTATTTTATTTTACAGTTCAGAAACTTTTGCCAGATGGTTCACAGCTTTGTAATTAAAATGGCACCGTCCAGATAATTCATCTTGAGAAATATCAAACAATGCACAAACTGTCCACCTGAAATTTGAAATTTGAAATTTGAAATCTGAAATTTCTCAAAGTTTAGCACTGAAAACTTTGAATAATGATTTCTAGTTTTTAATTGTAATGATGCAGCATGGAAACAGGCCCTGCGGACCACAGAGTCCATGTCGACCACCAATTACCCATTCACACACGTTTCACGTTATCCCCTCCCTCACACATAAGGGATAGTTTACAATGGCCAATTAACTTACAAATCCGTATATCTTTCGGATATGGGAGGAAACCAGAGGACTCGGAAGAAACCCAGGTGGTCACAGGGAGAATGTGAGAACTCCATACAGGCAGCATCCGAGGTCAGGATCAAAGCAAATCTCTGATGCTGTGAGGCAGCAGCTCCACCAGCTGTGCCATCCTTGGGTTCTTAGACTCTCATAACTCTGGAAGTGCAATTTATCAGTGAGCTAAATCTCAAGTCATCCTCCTATGAATCATGTATACTCATGGCATCAGTTCAAAATCCAGATATCAGTTGAATTTCATAATTCATCCAACTTTTCTGTGATAATCAATGGTGCTAATACTGGTTGTGTTTGTCGCAAGTTGGAAAGGCTTTGAACATATGCACTCACCATTCACTGCTACAGTAAACTCTCTTGTCATTTTCCCTGCAATGTTGCTTGCTACACAAACATATCGAGCTGCGTCCCCAAGCTCGGCATTATTAATCTGAAGGTATCTTCCACTGGACAGGACACGCAGACGAGCGGTGGCCTGCAGATTGAAGTAATTAAGCATAAAGATCACGAGTGTTATGTACCTGGAGCAGCACAAGGGCCTGAAGTCATGGATGGGAGCCAGGCACTGGCTGCTCTGAATTCTCAGTATCATCATATTGCGAGAGAGAATTGAATTAACTAGCCTGCTGCAGACTAGTTACAGCAAGCCACCTTCACAGTTAGTCCAATTAATTATGGTTTTGCCGAACCCTTTCATCATTATTTGAAATTGCTTATCCCATTGCTTGTGGTATTATTCTTACAGATGGATTTAATGATGGCACTTCCAACGTGCAATGTTCACTACAACAAAATAATCGATGTTTTGTAAGGACCCATCAGATATCCAAAACCCTAAGTTTGTTTCACCCTCTGCAATAGAGCCATTTGCCCTAATCGTGAGAAGAATAACAAATTTTTGTTTTTGTACAAAGAGAAATCGGTATTAGAGCGGACCTCAATCAATTTATCCTACTGGTTAATAGTGATTGCCAAAACATCCATTATAAATGCCCGATGAAATCACACCCACATTTCTGTACAGTCCAGTCTCTGTATCCATGTAAGCATATACTTGCAATAGATTGAGTGCAATGAAGAATTAGATTCCGAGGATAGAGTATTGTACTACACGGTGGGATTAAGCAGACTGGGCCTATATTTTCATGGGTTCAGAAGAATATGAGGTGATGTCACTGGAACATGGTTCCTGGTGCCATCGCAACAATCAATACTCTTAAGACAGTGGAACTGATTGTAGAATTTAGGAGAGCTCCCCCTCCCCTCCCCCCACTCACTATCAACAACACCACAGTCACATCTGTGGAGTCATTTAAGTTCCTTGGAACCATCATCTCCAAAGACCTTAAATGGGGGGGCCACCATCGACTCCACAGTCAAAAAGGCCCAACAGAGGATGTACTTCCTGCGGCAGCTGAGGAAACACAATCTGCCACAGGCAATGATGGTCCAATTCTATACTGCCATCGTTGAGTCCGTCCTCACCTTCTCCATCATGGTCTGGTGTGGCTCAGCCACCAAGCATGACATCCGGAGGCTGCAACGAATCGTTCGATCAGCTGAGAAGGTTGTAGGCTGCAACCTTCCCCCCATTGATGAACTGTACACTGCAAGGGCCACGAAGCGAGTGGGTAAGATCATCTCTGACCCCTCTCACCCTGGCCACAAACTCTTCGAAGCACTTCCCTTTGGAAGGCAACTCCGGACTGTCAAAGCAGCCACAGCCAGACATAAAAACAGCTTTCTTTCTGTGAATATTAGCTCTACTCAATAACCAAAGTCTGTAGACTCTTTTTGCTCTGGTTTATTTCACTCACACGTTTAAACCGTAATGTTGTATTCTTAATGCTTTAATGTTTTATGCTTTATTCTTAATTGTTTACTGTATGTTCGTGTTGTTACCTGTGAGCGGAGCACCAAGGCACATTCCTTGTATGTGTACGTAATTGGCCAACTAACTTATTCATTCATTCATTCAAGATCTTTCTGGGGCACAATAGGGTATCTAGAACCAGGGATCAAATTTTCTGAATCTGATCAGCCATTTAAGGCAGAGATGAGAAGAAATGTCTTTGCCTAGAGGGCAATGAACCTATGGACTTCTTTACCAAATGAGCTGATGGGGCTCAGCCGCTTCGTGTGTTCAAGACTGAGATTATAATACTTTTATTATTCAAGGATTCAAGATATCTAGGCTTAATGCATAAATGCGGCACTGAGCTAAAATATTAACAATTACCTTTTTGAAGAGGGATAGGTAGGAGGGCACAGATAACGTATTCATGTTTCTATTTCTAATACTCTGTGAATCCAGCTGCAGAAATTGGCTCCTACCTTTAATGGTTTCCCATCCTTTAGCCAAGCTAGTGTTGGAGGTGGTACAGCATCAGATTTGCACTCCAGGATTACCTGTCCATTCTTTAGCACTGCTAAGTCTTGTGGTCCACTTTGACCAGCGATGTTTGGTGGGACTGCATCAAAAGTATAGCATCAATTTAAGTCCACCACAACAACAAAGTCTAAATAAATTCTAATACAGTAAAACTCTTGCTATTATGACCATACGTGGAGAGAAGGTGTCTGTTGTTAACCATTGTCTGCTGTAACCGATTAAGGAGGTAACCCACGTTGTTACAAAGTCTTTGTCTTTGCAATGTGGGGGGAAAGAGATAACCACTGTGGTAGTTCTACCCTTGTCCACTAGGGCCAATTCCGTGTGTTTCGGATGGAACTATTGCAGTGGTTCAAGCTTTTCTCCCTCGTGGTGCATGGGTGTTCAACGTTTGGTGCAGACTCCATGCTGGATCTCGAGTCTAAGCTTATTGGTTCAAAAACACTATTCACGCCACGCACCTGGTGGTCATTCCGTGAAACAACAAACTCGGTCTAAAACAGATTTGGTCCGCGATAAAAGAAATCTGTCATAAAGAGGTCTGTTAAAACAAGGGTTTACTGTATACTCATCAAGGTACAATGTGCTTGAGGTTTTGCAAAATGTTAAGGTTGTTGTATAAACTTATATTAAGGGCGGCACGGTGGCGCAGCGGTAGAGTTGCTGCCTTACAGCGAATGCAGCACCGGAAACTCAGGTTCGATCCTGACTAAGGGCGCCGTCTGTACGGAGTTTGTACGTTCTCCCCGTGACCTGCGTGGGTTTTCTCCGAGATGTTTGGTTTTCTCCCACACTCCAAAGACGTACAGGTATGTAGGTTAATTGACTGGGTAAATGTAAAAATTGTCCCTAGTGTGTATAGGATAGTGTTAATGTGCGGGGATCGCTGGGCGGCGCGGACTCGGTGGGCCGAAGGGCCTGTTTCCGCGCTGTATCTCTCAATCTCTAAATCTAACTAGGATACTATTAGCACATGTGTTTTTCAGGTTGTCTTCTATTGATATCCGAGCTAGTAGTTTGGACAGCAGGAGGCGTAGGCTACAGTAGAATCTGGCTGCACACCGACTTATGTCTCATTCACGTGAGATCTCCAATTTAATCAAACCTTCGCTCAATGGCCCATTACCCAAATAGAGTCCCTAACATGTGCTTCACTCTATCATCAAACAAATGTACTTGTGTAATTTCCTTTTACAACTTTGTAAGAAAACAATGCAGAGTCCACAAAAAATAAATACAGATGGAAAGATACTCAAATTGGCAATAATAATAAACACATGTATTTTCGCAAGAAATTTTCTCTCAATTTAGGGGCATTAGAACAAGTAGTTCCATCAAGAATCTCTAACTGCGGAGGATGTACATCTGTGGCACATCTGCTGTTGTCCACAATGGATTTATTAGCTTTAGAAATAAGAACTATGGCACACTAAAAATGAACATTCTAATAGTATCTTCAAGCATTAATTTAGCCGGGATGGCATGTGCTTGATACTCCTTTACATTAATTGCTGGTGAAGTGAACAGAACTAACACCAAGCAGAATGGACATTTCTTCTATGCCCTGGGTCAGTAGACAGATCAGCCCATCTGAACAGGCAAACAATCCACTTGATATAAAAATAAAAGCACTTTAAAATTTCCTGTGTTTGTTCAATTTGCAAACATTCAATGCCTCGTTGCACAGCCTGCAAATAATTAGATCTAGTCAGATGTACAGAGCAATTCAGTAAAAACGTGCCATTGAGTAAAAAGCTGCACCAGTTAGTCAGAATGTGTAGAGACTGTAATGTCAAGACCCATGTCTGGTGTGCCCATGGACTGTAGACTTACCATGCACCCTCACCAAATACTCTCGGTCATCATCGCCTGCCGTACTGGATGCCAGACAAGTGTATCTACCTGTATCTTGCACCTGGAGGAGGAAAAAAACAAACACATAAATGCCTTAAACTAAACTACATTTTCATAATGGCCTTTTTGCATTGTTTTATAATTTTCTGCATTGCATCAAAAGCAAAAGCAAAAGCAATAACTGGGAGGTAAAGTTGCTGAACTGACAATGCAGTGATGTGAAGATGTTAGTCTCACATCACTTTTGTGAAACAATCACTGAGCCAGATTCCTGTGGTTTCGCTGAAGATTTATGCAGAAATGATAAGGAAACACCTGTGACCAAAGACTGAAACAGAAGTACACCACCAGGTTGTACTGCATAGGTTGTGCAGCACTGTACCCAAATGTATCAGAAGTATTTTTCTTTGAAAATATTGCAATAAACCAGTACCTTAACTTCACCGTGTCTACATTCGAGAAAAGATGCTTACCATGCAATAACCAGCTCTGTATGAATGGACTATTTCATTGTTCTCTCATTACTCTTGAAATTGGCAGATTTGAAAATGATTGATTTTCATCTTTACAGGATAAATAGAGAAGCAAGCAGGACATTTTAAAATTGGAAACCAGAAATCACACGATGCAGGATTTCTGTGGATCAACGTGGAACATGAATTGGGCAGATTTTAATCAAATTGCATTTATTTGTAACTTAGAATACAAATCTGGTGGTTTTAAGACCAGTGACACCAAAATAAACGATGCTCAATAGTGTCCGATCAATCTGCTGGACAGGCTTCAGTTTTGATAATGATTTGTTAAGAACCCTCAGCATGCTGCCATCCATCCATTTACTATCCATGTGTCTGAGAAAAGCACTCTTTGCAAACAGTGGAGGCGATGAGAAGATCAATGCCCAGATCATATGGTTTTGCAAAGTTTATAAAGCAAAGCTTGACCTTTGAGTCGCTGCTTGCAGCCTACCGACAGCAAAAGAGTGCATTTCCCTCTACCCCACCAGGCCCTTTACGAACAAATGAGTGGGAGTGAATACACCCAAGGGAATTATGTGCAGGGACATTTTCAGAAGGGAGAGCAGCAAGCAGTAAGCAACTGTAGGTTCGAGATACTTGATAGGTAGGTCCAGTTCAGGTTTGAAGGGATGAAGGATGGACATTAGAATAAAAGGAGTTGGTATATTTGGTGAGAGAGAGAGAGGAGAAAGAGTGTTTTAATAGAGATGCCAGTCTCAGACCTCACCCTCCATTAATTTACAACTTTCCCCCATTTTATTTCTGTCTCTTACCCAGCTCAAACATCACTCCACTCTTAGCCTCTCCCTTTCACAGCTCAGATGGAGAAGCAGCAGCAAAGGAGGACTCTACCATGAAATGCCATGTCAAATAAGGCAGGTCTCCAGCCATTGTGGAAAATCTGGCTCCCAACATTGCAGGTTTGTTAGGGATTGGGATTAGACAGGACAGGGGCCAGTGCCACAAGGAGCAAGCCCAACATCATGGTGGAGAGGTGGGGGCAGAGGCACAGGGAAGAAATTTGTTTGATGGTAGATAAGGTTATGAGGTCATAAGTGATAGGCCTAGAATTAGGCCATTCGGCCTATCAAGTTTACTCCGTCATTCAATCACGGCTAATCTATCTAACCTTCCTAACCCCATTCGCCTGCCTTCTCCCTATAACCTCTGACACCCGTACTAATCAAAAATATATCTATCTCAGCCTTGAAAATATCCACTGACTTGGCCTCTACAGCCTTCTGTGGAAAAGAATTCCACAGATTCACCATCCTCTGACTAAAGAAAGTTTTCCTCATCTCCTTCCAAAAAGGACGTCCTTTAATTCTAAGGCTATGACCTCCAGTCCTTGACTCTCCCACTAGTGGAAACATCCTCTCCACATCCACTCTATCCAAGCTTTTAACTGTTCTGCCTGTTTCAATGAGGTCCCCCCTCATTCTTCTAAACTTCAGCGAGTACAGGCCCGGTGCCAACAAATGCTCATCATAGGTTAACCTACTCATTCCTGGGATCATTCTTGTAAACCTCCTCTGGACCTTCTCCAGTGCCAGCACATCCTTCCTCAGATATCGTGCCAGAAATTACTCACAATATTCCAAATGCGGCCTTACCAGCGCTTAATAGAGCCTCAGCATTACATCCCTGTTTTTGCAAACAAGCCCTCTTGAAATAAATGCTAGCATTGAGTTTGAGATGGGTGGGAGGGGGAGAGTGCCAGACATCTGAGACAAGATGACAGTGGGGTGTGGTGGGAGGGGCAGGTTATGCCTCCAGTTGATGATGCAACCTTTTCTTTAGGTAGATTTAACAAAATATACATTTGTGTGTCTATAACACAATGTGTAATTGCACCTCCTCTTAGCGCTTTCAAAATAGTTTTTAGAATTAAATAACACACTAGACTTTAACAGCTTAAAGGCATACCCTTGAGATTTGCAAATTTTAATTCCAGTTATGCAAATGAAAATATTATTTCGTTGTGAACATGAAAACATTTGATGATAGCTTGTTTAATTAGATGACGTGACTCAGTCAAGGCTACTAATTCACTCCTTTCATAAGCAAGGTCTAGTGTACAAGCAATGCTTACAATGAAAAGCATCACATCTCTTTGTAATTATTGGTAGAAATTTTACAGAACTTTACTTTAGACTTTAGACATAGAGTGCAGGAACAGGCCCTAAGGCCCACCGAGTCCACGCCGATCATCGATCTCCCTCTACACTAACACTATCCTACACACTACGGACAATATGACTTTGAAGTGTGGGAGGAAACTTAAGCACATGAGAAAACCCATGTGGTCACAGGAAGAAGATACAAACTCCGTACAAACAGCACCTGTAGTCAGGATCGAGTACGGATCTCTGGCATTGTAAGGCAGTAGCTCTACTGCTGCTATGCAGAAATAGAATGGTTGAGACAACTTGAATTGAAGCTTGTACTGCACCTGAGCATTCTCTATTCTCAGCACTTCACCACCATGAAGAACAAAAACAGCATCTGTCAGAGGCAGTGGACGTCCATCCTTAATCCAGGTCAGTTTAGGAGTCGGGATGCCGGTGGCAACGCAGTGAAGTTCTAAGGGGTTGTTCACAACCACAAAGGCTTCCTCAGTAATATCGGAGCCATTGATACGAGGTGGATCTGTAATATATCAAAAAATAAAGTAGGCTCTTCATTCAAGCTCCGTGCAGGAGTGATGCAAATGATTCAAAAGAAGGCAAACACATGGAAAATGTATCTGAAATAAATAAATAGAATGAAAATTCAAAACAGATAATGAAAATGAGTAACAAGTTTTTGACTGGGAAATCATTTCCCTCTGTAAGCTGATTCCTCTTCACACAATGACTAACTTCTGTCACTCTCTTTACCATTCACCATTCTACCCTTCTGCAACGCTTCTTCCCAGTAGATGCCGATGTACCTGTGAACCCTGGCCACAGGATTGCTCTGGAGACCAGGTTTGTGATGTCTCTCTCACAAGAGGATGGCTGTCTCCATCAACTACCCTTGCATGGCCAATGTCTAGACTTGTTTGTCATGCACACAATGCACAGCACACGAACAGGCCTTTTGGCTCTGCCGTTCTTGATGGCGAGTTAGGTTTGACTTACCCAGCACTTTCAAACTGAAGTGCTTGCTGACCTCCCCAGCTTCATTGGCCGCCACACAGGTGTACTTTCCACTGTCTTTCACCTCAGCTGCAGAAATGTGCAGCAACATTCCCTGGTTTCCAACAGTCATGAGTGGGCCCAGCCTGAGAGGCTGTGTATCTTTCAACCACGCTAACGTTGGAGTTGGCATTCCATCAGTGATGCATGTCAGGGATGCTGGATTCCCCAGTACTATTGTGATGTCTTCTGTGCCGCCAGCACCATCTAGCCTTGGAGGTACTATGGGAGGTAAAGAAAACATTGGAGGCAATGAATCATTCGACCAAACTCTGCTCGTCCTGCATGTGCAGACGATGCAGGAGATTTTTCCTGTCTGTAGTTTAGTTTAGTTTAGAGATACAGCGCGGAAACAGGCTCTTCGGCCCACCGAGTCCGCACCGACCAGCGATCCCCGCACATTAACACCATCCGACACACACTTGGGGCAATTTACACTTATACCAAGCCAATCAACCTACAAACCTATACGTCTTTGGAATGCAATCATATTTGCAATTTCACCGTAGAAAATAATCTGCGCCTTTATTCTTTGGTAATAAGATTAAAGGCAGAGATTATTTTCTAAATTGAGAGAGAATCGCGAAATTCGAGGTGCAAAGGGAATTGGGAGTGCTGGTGCAAGACTCCCAAAAAGTTAATTTGCAAGTCGAATCGGTAGTAACAAAGGTACATTCAATGCTAGCATTTATATCAAGAGGACTGGAATACAAAACAGAGATGTCATGCTGAGGCTCCATAAGGCGCTGGTCAGGCCGCATTTGGAGTACTGTGAGCAAATTTGGGCCCCATATCTGAGGAAGGATGTGCTGGCTCTGGAGAGAGTCCAGAGGAGGTTTACAAGAATGATCCCAGGAATGAGTGGGTTAGCATATGATGAGCATTTGACAGCACTGGGCCTGTACTCGCTGGAGTTTAGAAGGTTGAAGGGGACCTCATTGAAACTTACAGAATAATGAAAGGCAGAGATAGAGTGGATGTGGAAAGGATGTTTCCATTGGTGGGAGAGTCTAGGACCAGAGGTCACAGCCTCAGAATTAAAGGGCGCTCTTTTCGAAAGGAGGTGAGGAGGAACTTCTTTAGCCAGAGGGTAGTTAATCTGTGGAACTCATCGCCACAGAGGGCTGTAGAGGCCAAGTCAGTGGATATTTTTAAGGCAGAGATAGACAAATTCTTGACCAGAATGGGTGTCAAGGGTTATGGGGAGAAGGCAGGAAAATTGGATTCGGAGACAGAGATCAGCCTTGATTGAAAGGCGTAGTGGACCCGATGGGCAGAATGGCCTAATTCTACTCCTCTAACTTGTGAACTTGTGAGCCAGCGACCAGGGGAAAGTTTCCTGATACATTCAAACATCACACCCACTAAACCAAGTCCAAACACATGATAATTCCTCCTCCATTGCCAGAGTGTGACCACACGCAAACTGGAGGAACAGCACCTTATATTCCAGTTGCATAGCTTCCCCTACAACTCCCTCTTCCCCTCTCCTTTCTCCCCACCCATCCCGCTCCCTTGTTCCCAATCTAGACTCGCACCGATTTCTGCCCTTTCCCTCCACCTACATTTCTTGCTTTGACTTCACAATTCTCAACTCTTCTATCATTTTGTTTCACACATTTTTTGCATCTCTGGCCTTTGTCAAACCATCTGCCCATCAAACCCCCACCCCAATATCAATAGTCAATAGTCGTTTATTTGTTACATACACATAAATGTGTAGTAAAATGAAACATTACCCGCAGTTGAACAATAAGACCAATAAGATTAATCAATAAAAATGCAATAACACATACAATCACAACTAACACCAAACAAAAAGAAACATCCATCACAGTGAGTCTCCTCCAGTCCCTCCTCACTGTGATGGAAGGCCAAAATGTCTTTTTCTCTTCCCTGCCGTCTTGTCCCGCGGTCAGGCTGTTGGAGTTGCCACGTCGGGGCGGTCGGGGCTCCCGATATTGAAGCCCCCGCTGGGCGGTGAAAGGTCAACGGCCTATTTCAGGCCGCGCCGGATGGTGAAAGGTCCGCGACGGGCCGACCCAAGCCCCGCGATTCGGGGCGGGCGAACACGTTGCCTCTGCCGTTGCCGGAGCTCCCGATGTCGGCCCCCATCCAGGGGCCTGCGGGCTTCCGACGTCCACGCGGCCCACGCCGGAGCCTCCGGAGACGAGTCGCAGCCGCTCCCGCAGCATCCGCAGGCAGCCAGCGCCGCAGATGGTGAGTCCGCGCCGCGGGCTCAGCGAACTAGAGCCCCAGGTGTTCCCAGGTGAATGGCCGGTGGTAGGCCGCAACGGGAACGGAGACACGACACAGAAACAAAGGTCACGTCTCCGTTCGGGAGAGAGAATGTTACAGTTCCCGTTCCCTCCCACCCCCCCCCCAAACATAACATACAAACACTACACCATATTAAACTAAAATTCAGACAAAAACAACAAAAAACACAAAAGACAGACGGACTGCAGGCAAGCCGCAGCTGCAACGGTTCACCTATTACTTTCCACACTTTGTTCTGCCCCATCTCTCTTCTAGCCTTGCAACCCCCCCCCCCCCCCCCCATCCACCACCACAATCAGACAATTAGTCTGTATAGGGTCCTGACTCAAAACATCACCTACCCATATTATCCAGGGATTCACATTGAAAGATGCAAAGGAAGAAAGAAGGACTCTTAGATCGTGGGACAATCAGAGAAATAGCACAAGCAGAGAAATAGTTGCAAGATATGTTTTTGACCTTTTTGTGGTCAATAATGCAAGAATCCTGTTTCAGATACTTCATTGCTGCCCACCCTTGGGACAATCTCATTTGTTAATGAAGCAGGTCAATGATGCTAAATTTGCAGTGTAAACAAATCCCTTTCAACCGTACATCATTGTAAATGCACATGAACTGCAGCCCAAAATAAAGATGGTATAAAACAATCCATGATCCCTGTATTAAACTCACCGTACACTATTACGCTGTAATGCTTGTTGTCCACACCGGCTCGATTGGAAGCCACACATGTGTATGTCCCACCGTCTGACACCTGCGCCCGCACAATTCTACAACAGAGTAATGTAAAGCATTGATTATCAAGCTTCAGCTTGAAGTTGGGCAGTGATATTGTACAATGCTATTTCCATATTTTTTAACATTGATGCTACTGACTCAAGTGACTGTCAAGCACCTTAGTGGGATTACTTAATCTTGTCCCAAGTTAATTTATTTAACGATATCCCATTTAAAACCAGAAAATAATACATCTGAAGAATTCCAGAGTCAGGATATGGATTGATCCAAAGCATCCAGTTACACTTTACTTTTTGGGCAATCTGAAGCCCATATTTGTAATAGTATCTTTTATTCTAAAATTCTATATTCGAAAATAACTATGCAAAATCTAAACAAAATCAAAATTGCAAACTCAGATCACTTGGCAGATGGAGATGGAGAGTAAGAATTTCATTGCCCTGATTTGGAACATATGACAATAAAACACTCTCGACTCTCATTTGTTTCTTAATGACTTAAAGATCAGGCAGTATTTTTTTTTATCAGGATAGATCTTTCTTTTGGCTTTTAGGTCCTGCCTTCTTTCCACACCTTTGGAATATTTATTCTTTACATGGAATTCTATATTCTTATTATTTGTGATGAAGAATAAAAAGCTTTCTAAATGCAAAATTGTACTTCAATTAACTGGACTTGCCACACAACTCATCTGTACTTGGTTCTTGATCCTCCAAAATATTCCAAATGGAATTTAAACTGGAGGTGGCGGAGTATGGACTTAAGCAAGAAGGGCTTCTTGGAGAAGAGCTGCCTTAAATTTAGTTGTGGCTGGTTGAATAACTATAGTAGGGTGAAGACTATTCCATGCTTTAATTGTGCGAGGGAAGAATGAATTGCTGTACACATCTGTCTTGATAGCTGGTATCTCAAATTGAATCGAATGCCCTCGTCTACTCCTGATAGGTTTGGGTTTGGTGTAGTTGTGGTAATCTATGTGGAGCTGACCATTTAACATTTTGTAAAAACAGGTCAAACGGTGGGCTTTACGTCTGTCTTGGAGAGTGTTCCACCCCAATGAATTTAGAAGTTCGGTAACACTCGCTTCTCTCTCATAGGTATTTGTAACAAAACGAGCTGCCTGTCTTTGGACACGTTCGATGGAAGAAATGTTTTAAATTGTTTATGGGTCCCATGCTGCAACTGCGTAGTCCAAATGTGGTCTAACAAGGGTGGGTGCTAACCAACAGAGTGATAATTTATTTGTAGGAACTTAGTCCGTTGATATGAACGTACAGATACATAAACCTGTACTTTAAAAATGACAACTGCTTGGGTCTGTTCCTGCTTTAGCGGGAATGTGGTTTGATCCCCATAATATGAGAACCTCTTTTAGCCCTGTCCATGAGTCCTGGGAATGCGGCCTGAATGCAAAGCGAGATATAGATGTTTCTGCTGCCATTGCTGCGTTCCTAAAGATACCTCACTCCAGAAAAAATCACGTTATAAAGTCATTTGTGTCAATGGGGGAAAGAAGGTTAGGGACTAGAGTTTCAGATTTGCAAAAACAAAGTCATACATTGTTCTTGAAGGATTTTCAAAACTAAAGGTCTTTTCCATAGCAATGTTTATTTTACTGTGTATAAATGTTACTGTTTATTTTAATGTTACTGCAAGTTAAAAAATATTAAAGGCTGCATGTTGCATCATTTAATAAATTATCAATGCACACATGTCAATAGATGTGTCACATGTATTGACATGTGTGCATTGATAATTTATTAAATGATGCAACATGCAGCCTTTAATATTTTTTAGCGTGCAGTAACATTAAAATAAACAGTAACATTTATACACAGTAAAATAAACATTGCTATGGAAAAGACCTTTAGTTTTGAAAATCGTGCCAATTTCAATGGCCATCCATTGGCCATCAGACGTCTTCTTATGGGATAATGGTGTCATTACCACAGTGAATGGAAACATAGAAACAGGACAGCCTTTTTTCTATTTGGCAATTTCCAAAGTAACTTTTAAGTGGTTCTCTAGTTCCTGATTGAAATCACATTACAACCAATTTGGCCTGCTTAATGCAGATTGGGTCCGCTAATTCATCATTTGTGATATTTCCAATCCATGATAAGGAAACAGGTGTTATATCAGAACTACAGGAAGGAACTCCAAATGCTCATTTGCTGATTCTTCACATGTCGTTATAAACCTTCTGCCTCTCAGCATCCTCAGAGCAAATCGTGACTTAATGCACTGCCTCCAATTCAACCTTTCTTGGGATTATCTTCCTCAAACTGAAAAAGTCAGAAATGGCAGAACCTTAGCCACCCTCTTTTAACTGACCTCGATGGCTCTGAGTAGCTTCAATATCTGCACCAAATGGGGCTTGGCTCTGCAGTTAACAAATAAAAATAGTTTTAAAACATTGGCTTCATGGTGAGACCGCACCTGGAGTATTGTGTGCAGTTTTGGTCTCCTAACCTGAGGAAAGACGTTCTTGCCTTAGAGGGAGTAGAGAGAAGGTTCACCAGATTGATCCCTGGGATGGCGGGACTTACATATGAGGAAAGATTGGATAGACTGGGCTTGTACTCGCTGGAATTTAGAAGACTGAGGGGGGATCTTATAGAAACATATAAAATTCTTAAGGGGTTGGAAAGGCTAGATGCGGGAAGATTGTTCCCGATGTTGGGGGAGTCCAGAACCAGGGGTCACAGCTTAAGGATAAGGGGGAAGTCTTTTAGGACCGAGATGAGAAAACATTTCTTCACACAGAGAGTGGTGAGTCTGTGGAATTCTCTGCCACAGAAGGTAGTTGAGGCCAGTTCATTGGCTATATTTAAGAGGGAGTTAGATGTGGCCCTTTTTGCTAAAGGGATCAGGGGGTATGGAGAGAAGGCAGGTACAGGCTACTGAGCTGAATGATCAGCCATGATCATATTGAATGGCGGTGCAGGCTCGAAGGGCCGAATGGCCTACTCCTGCACCTATTTTCTATGTCTATGTCTATGACAACCTACCTCAGAACTTTGCCAGCAGAGAGCAGTCGGACCTGAGATGAAATGGCAAGAGGAAGCCCATTCTTTAACCAGTTCAGCTGTGGAGGAGGTGAGCCGGTAGCCATGCACTCAATGTTAATAGAGTTGTCCAATATCGTAGTGAGTTCCTGGTTCTCTTCCTGATTACCATGAATGGTTGGTGGAACTACAGCAGAAATAATATTAATATATTAGGAAATATGTGTGACTTACTATTTTATACATAGTCCATTTGGAATCCCCATATCGTACAATAAAGCTATTGAAAACCAAAAGATTATTTTCTACATCTTTGAATATTTGATTGAATAAATACTATGAATAAATGTAACAAGATAGACTGAAAAAAGTAAATGCAATAGGTAATGATAATATATTAATATTGTTCATTAGTAATAAGGCATTACAGTAATCAAGCTGCTTGATATGAAAGCATGTATGAGTTTTTTACAATCATGTTGGGTTAAGAAAGGCTGTAGTTTAGCAATATTTCTGAGGTGATAGAAAGCACACTTTGTTATCTTAGTTATGTGAGATTTAAAATTAAGATCATTGTCAATTTTTACCCCCAGGCTTGTGACTTCTTGTTTGACATAGGCAGTCAAATTTCCCAGTTTACCGAGTAACATCTCTCTCTTGGGTTTTGATCCAGGTAATAAACATTTCAGTCTTGTCATCGTTGAGTTTAAGAAAGTTAGCATTCATCCATTTTTTAATGGAAAATAGGCAGGAGGTCATGGAACTTAAGGCATTTGCATCAGTGGATCAATCGACAGAGAGGTGTAACTGAGTGTCATCGGCATAACTTTAAAAATTTACATGATGCTGTCTGATAACTCCTCCTAGCGGCAGCATATACAAGGAAAAGAGTAACAGGCCAAGGCAGCTACCTTGTGCTACACCGAAGGGTATATCATGCAGCTGTGACACATAGTCCCCAAGGCTAACAAAGTACTTCCTTCCACTTATATCTGATTGGAACAACTTACTACCTGATCTGACAGGCTGACCCAATTTTCTAGGCGATCAATAAGAATACTGTGATCTATGGTGTCAAAAGCTGCTGTGAGGTCTGAGAGGATCAGCACTGGGACTCTGTCCTCGTCAGTGTTAACTCTAAGGTCACTGACTATTTTTTACCAGGGCAGTCTCAGTGCTGTAATTTGCTCTGAAACCAGATTGAAATTTCTCTAAAATGTCATTTTGATTCAGAAAGTGTTGTATTTGGTTGAATACCAAATACTTTGCTGATAAAGGGTAGATTTGATATGGGTCTGTAATTACTCAGTAGCCCACTGTCTACATTTGGTTTCTTTCACAGAGGCTTTACGACAGCACTTTTATAAGCATCTGGGAAATTGTAAGATCAAAACTGCATAAACTGTTAAAAACATTCTTTAAAAACTTTGTTGGAACCGCTTCGAAATGATAGGTAGTGAATTTGCTCTCAGCCACAATTTTACACAGTTCTGATTGATTAGTAGGACTAGATGTTACAATCCCTAAGGTTTGCACTACAATTGACTGGTGTTGTTCTTGGGGGTGACCACTAGGTAATGTTGCTACCATTCCATCACATCTTCAGTTGTGTACCTCAACGTCACTGGGTGTTTCGGCCTTTTATCACAAGACACCCTCAGTCGAGGCAGGCCTACCGCAGGGTGATCAGACCTGGGTGTGTGTCTTATGGTTAGCCTCAAGATGGTCACGTGGCAGCCCAGACAGTATCTTTTCTTTTCAGCCACAGCCAGTGACTGCTCCGTTCGGCGGCATTTGCAAGTTCTTTGATTGCCCTCCTTTGGGCCTGCCCTCTGACTCCTCAGGAGCATTGCAGGTAGAAATACTTATGAAACTGCTCATTTTTGCCTGCACCTTACTAGGTCGGCAGCAGAGGGCAGTAGAATCTAAAGGGATACCAGCTCTGATAGCCTGAACCTTATCTTTAAAATAATCGGCAAACAGCTCACATTTTTCAGCAGAGCTTTGGCTTAAAAAATCAGGGGTTGAAGCAGAGTTTAGTAACCTGTCAATGGTGGAGAACAAAATCTTACACATAGATTCTCCTTTGACTCCTCTCACTTTCTCCAAGTTAGTGTAAACATGGGCACTCACGTGGGCCGCAGATTTTTGGTCAGGTACGTTGAATAGTCCTTGTTCGAGGCATACACTGGCCCTATCCCCCAACTCTCTCTTTACAGCGATGACTGGATCGGAGCTACTTCCTGTACCCGTGAGGAGCTCATAGACTTTATTAACTTCACCACTAACTTCCACCCTACCCTCAAATTCACTTGGATTATCTCAGATACCTCTCTCCCCTTTCTTGGCAGATGATCCACATAATCCCACAACGTTAGAAAATACGCCATTACCGAAGGGCCTGTTTCTGTGTTCACACAAGTTTTACTGCTATAGCTTACCATGCCAGTCAAGGCTTACTTTGAGGTAATTATAGATATTTGTAAATAGTATGAAAGACTGCTACACCCGTCAAAAGTGTGACTTTTCCCATTGGTACAGAGGACCAGGAAACCTCACAAGCAGCACAGTAGGTGGGGTCAGTGAACCCAGTTCAGACCAGCATTGAACTTGACCTCATCTGCATGTTGCCACAACATTATTTATTTAGCTACCTGAAAATCTTGTCTCCTCTGTCTCTCTCTCTGCCTATTTTATTTTAAACAAACAACAGAGCTTTCAGGAAGTTTTTAGTTTGTCATTTCCATTACTCACCATAAACATTGAGGTTGAAAATGCGATCTTCCTCACCGGCAGAGTTGGTGGCCACGCAAGTGTATTTACCAACATCTGAAGTCACTGTCCCATTAATGTGGAGGGTGCTGCCATCTGCACTCACTCTGGAAGAACAGAACCACAACACATTTATAAATCACAACAGCAAGCTTTTCTGCAGTGAAGTACACAACATGAAATGTTTTGCACAGCTATGCCTGACCTCCCCTGTAATTACTGCAGTGGAAACCACCTTGGCAGTTGTTTACACAACTTCTCTGGTCTCTTGCCTGGCTCATGGCAGGAGATTGAGAGAATATTGACAAGAATTCCATTCCACAATGTTTTACAGCTGGCTATCCTGTTCAAAATCCATAGAAAACAAGTTTAAATGTACAAAAGGACATAAAGTGCTGGAGCAACTCAGCAGGTCAGGCAGGTCTGGAGAATGTGGATAGGTGACATCTCGGTTTGGGACTCTTTTTTAGACTGATTGTGTGTGTGGTGAGGGGAGGGGGGGGGGGGGATGAGAAAGCTAGAAGTGAGGAGAGGCAGGACAGAGTGTGGCAGGTAAATAGGTAGACACAGGCAAGGTAATGCAAATGACTGTCACCTCTGGTGCTGGAAACAAATGAAAACTATTTGATGTGAAATGAATTTTGGTTAGTATTTCATGGTTACCGTGAGATTCAAAACTCTGATTAAGTGATAGTTGACACCAGATTGTTAGGTTTACTGAGATTGTCAACAATCATGTGTCACAGAATCTCATGCTATGTTATTTGGGCTCTTTGACCAACCACTGGAATACATTAAAATGAAGCTTTAATCTGCTCTGGGCCTCCATCATACCTTATTTACTTGAGAATGTAACTGTGCCGGGCTTCAAGGAATGAACTATTGTATTTCATCTCAGGGCGCTGACATTTTTGATTAAGTTGATGGATGGAAATACATGAATGGCAATGAAAAGAAACAAGATATGTGTAGAGAACGTTAACTTGCTAGGGGGTTGGGGCCTCTAAATACAATTTATGTTATATGTTTAGACACAAAACATACATTAACGAGTTTGATAACTACCTCCACAATTTTGAAAGGCACAAACAAAGATTAAAGATCCAAAGTTACCTTACTCGTTTAGCATCCGCATCATTAAGAGGTTTGCCGTCTTTAAGCCACTGCACTGAAGGTCTGGGAATGCCATCAGCATCACAAAGCAGCTTCACGCTCTCACCCAGCAGAATACTGACGTCACTGGACATCTCTGAACCAAAAATACTTGGAGGGACTGTAACACAACAGCCAGAAAAATCTTTGTAGAGAGCAAGTAATCCCACATGGAATTATAAGTTCAGAAATATGAATCTTAATAAAATCCCCATAGGCAAAGGGAATGAAATTATGGTGTTTTTAGAAACAGTACCTTCAATAGATCAGATACCTTATGCAAGATCGCAACTTCATGGACATCACTTCTTTTCTTAACCTCAATTTACTTCCCTTTACATTAAGGTACTAGGTTGCTCCTCCACTTACTAGGATTCTCCAGCAAACCTTCTTTGACTTGGACTGCAAGCAATTTCTGCTTCAGTTCTTTTATGTGATCTTATTTGGTTAGAGCTGCTGCTCCAAATTGGCCCTCTGCTCAATTGTCTCCATTCTCTCTGTGATGATGAGCTTATGAAGCCATCTGATCTATTTTAGCTTTTCAATAAATATAAATGCATTTGCAATATAAAATATTATATTCACTGTTAATTTTTTCATCAGTAGATTTTCTTACCACTATTTCATGCTCTCGAGTTTACCAGTTTCTCGTTTGCCATTATATGTTAAAATAATTAAAGTATTTTTTAACTGGCGTTCTGGACTGGAATGAATTGGTGAGATTCAGGTATAAAATATTTATTTCAGCAATAACAGCTGCTTATTTTACACTAAGTGAGTTTCTTCCTATTGAAGTCAGCCAAATCATTATGCCTTGCTTCCTCCCTTTATTACCTAACACTGGTCATTATATTAGATAATCACATTAATAAATTTGTAGGAGAAAAGTTATATTCATGGACTAGTAACTGTACTGAAAATCGTGTTCTTCCTCTTTTAAATGGCCACAGAATCAACACTAATACAATATGTGCAATATTGTTAACATAAGCATTTCAAAAAAATGCCATGCAGTAGCAGATTTAAGCAAGATAATTTAAGGCATATCATATCATATATCATATATATACAGCCGGAAACAGGCCTTTTCGGCCCTCCAAGTCCGTGCCGCCCAACGATCCCCATACATTAACACTATCCTACACCCACTAGGGACAATTTTTACATTTACCCAGTCAATTAACCTACATACCTGTACGTCTTTGGAGTGTGGGAGGAAACCGAAGATCTCGGAGAAAACCCACGCAGGTCACGGGGAGAACGTACAAACTCCTTACAGTGCAGCACCCGTAGTCAGGATCGAACCTGAGTCTCCGGCGCTGCATTCGCTGTAAAGCAGCAACTCTACCGCTGCTCTACCGTGCCGCCCGTAAGCAGCCAGATTTTTACCCAGATCCTGAAGTGCATTCCAGCTCTGACAAAGCAGACTCCAAAGATGAAGATGGAGAGGGGGAAGTCTGAGGTTAGAGGTGAAAGTTCGGGTTGAGTTTTGGAGTTCAGGGCACAAGGTTGCTCAGGAAGACTCTTTTTAATTGTTTTGTTAAATTTGAGCAAATAATTTGAAGAGTACAATGGTTGAAGAGTTTATTATGATGCAGATAGTGGAATCGTATACAGTGCAGGAATTTTTTTTAGGGTAAGATGGAGGTTAGCTAGCAAAAGTAGCACTGGAGAAACTTGAGGTAATGTCAGTCGAGGTGGAGGCTGTGGGGCAAGGATGATGCCTGCTGATGCTGCAGAAGTAGGGACAGTAGATCCTGATGGTGGGGAGATGTGGTGTTTGAGGTTCAGCTTAGAGGTAGTGATTGGATGAAAATAGTTACCAGGGTAAGGTAATAAAGTGACTCAGCCATGTATAGTGACAGAACATGATCGTTTGTATTTAAACTGACACCTTTCTGTATTTACCATTCATAGATGTTAACAAGAGAAAGATCTGAAAAGTTAGGATTGTTTTCTTATGTATTGTTTTTCCAGCACCTGCTTACGTGACTGTCTTTGACTTGTTTTTTCTACTTATGTTTCCAAACGAAGCAAACCGATTCAGATTGAGCAACCAGACTGATGTGATGATCTAAAGATAAGTTCAAAGCAGCAGGAACAATACTCGGGAGACTTGGCTCTTACGCACCTTGAATTGTCAGGATGTAGGTTTTCTGAGCCACTCCCTGCACGTTTCTTGCCAAACATGTGTAGGAGCCGCTGTCTGCAAGCTGAGAGCGAGCAATTTGCAGTTTGCTGCCGCCAGACAGAACATGCATCTCCAACGACTCAGCATTTTCTGAAGCAAAAGGAAACACAATAAAAAAAAATTCCATAGTTTCTCTTGTTGAAACCCATTATCCATTTTAGTGAAATATTAGGAAACTGAATACTCAAACAGCTCAGATTCATAGTTAATTAATGATTTTGGCCCCTAATGATTTTCAATCTATATCTAGCTTGCATGATTTACTGAAAATACATTGAGCAGAATTTCTAAACATAAATTGTGTATTGTAAACATGCCTGCAATCTGTATAAATTCAACCAAGAAGCAAATATAATCTTTTTTAAAGGGTATTATTAGTTTTAAAGTGAATGGTAGTTAAGCACTTAATTCTGCTTGTTTTCATTTATAGCATTTACAACATTAGAGAATAATGTAAATAGCACATGCAAACCAATTTTACAGCAAACAAATAAAACGTGGAAAATATTTAAAATACTCTGCTGACCAGGCAGCAGCTGTTGAGAGAGCAACAGCATGAACCAATCAACTTGATGACCATTCGTCAGAACTAAAATATTGGGTACAAAATATGAGCCCATTTTTAAAATAAACCATGCAGTGCGGTGGAGATCAGGTTAAGCCCGACTGAGCACAATGCCCAAGGATCCTTGGAGAAACTATTCACATGTTTCAGCAAGATGGTCATTCTCCTTCTATAAAACTCACTCCAATGATCAGAGTGAAAAACAAATTCCCCAGTGAGATTTTCAACTTCACTAGTTTGGATTGCAGCCATTCTTATTTGATCACTGAATTATCAGTTTTAGTAAGTTATTTTTTGTTGCTGTTTAAAGGGCTAAGACTCAAACTGCACCATTTGTCCTCACTTTGACCTGTGATCCACTATAAAACCTCACTACTGCCCCGACAGCTTTGTGCCCATGGAGGTCAGTGTCACATTTGCATCCACACAGAGACACCAAGTTTCCTGCTGCTGCTTGTCTCTGCTACATCTCACAGTTTGCTGTGCACTGCTGGAATAAGGAGGACACCCAAACTCTTCACTCAGCAAGAGAAAGCTCCTGATGCTTTTCCTTCAGTCCACAGGAGCAGGTAGGGTACAGGCTCCACAAAGGCATCACAAACTCCTTCCGTGACCTTGGAGATCTCCCTGGCAAACTAGGTTTAGGTTTATTATTGTCACCCGTACTGTGAAAATATTTGTTTTGCATGCTATCCAAGTAGATCAGACACACCACAAATAGACACAGTCAAACTCAAGTACAATAGATAGAGCAAAGGGAAAGATTCTGAGAGCAGAATATTGTTTTCCGCATTGTAGCGCATTGTAGAGCATCAGTTCGATAGACAGAGTCCAATGTCCTCAATGGGTAGAGGTGAATCGGACAATGGAAGGAAGGCTCATGGAAGGATCGTTCAGAAGCCTAAGGATGAGAGGGGATCTTATAGAAACATAAAGGATGAGAGGGGATCTTACAGAAACATAAAGGATGAGAGGGGATCTTATAGAAACATAAAGAATGAGAGGGGATCTTATAGAAACATATAAAATTCTTAAAGGATTGGACAGGCTAGAAGCTGGAAATATGTTCCTGATGTTGGGGGAGTCCAGAACCAGGGGTCACAGCTAAGAATAAGGTGTAGGCTATTTAGGACTGAGATGAGGAAAAACTTTTTCACCCAGAGAGTTGTGAATCTGTGGAATTCTCTGCCACAGAAGGCAGTGGAGGCCAATTCACTGGATGTTTTCAAGAGAGAGTTAGATTTAGCTCTTAGGGCTAAAGGAATCAAGGGATATGGGGAAAAAGCAGGAACGGGTACTGATTTTGGATGATCAGCCATGATCCTATTGAATGGCGGTGCTGGCTCGAAGGGCCAAATGGCCTACTCCTGCACCTATTTTTCTATGTTTTTTCCATGTTTCTAATAATAGAGGGGAAGAAGCTGTTCCTCCTGTCCTAATGCTGGTTGGGAGCAAGGAGAAAAAGCAATGACCAGGGTGGGACAAGATTTTGATTTTGTTGGCTGTTTTTATGAGGCGGTGTGGTGTAGATGGAGTCAATAGTGAGAAGTCTGGTCCTTATGGTAGACTGGACCACATCTACAACTCTCTGCAAGTTCTTGTAGTCTTTAGACGAGAGATATAGCATGGAAGCAGGCCCTTCGGCCCACCGAGTCCTTGCCGACCAGCGTTCACCCCATATACTAGCACTATCCTAAGCACTCAGGACAATTTACAGAAGCAAGTTAACCTACACACCCAGGCAGAGAGATAGTTGATAATTAGAAGTCTAACGTAGGAGTCCTTGGTGTCTAGGTGTTTCAAAGATGAGTCTAGAGTCAAGGAGATGAAGTCTGCTGTGGGGCTGTGACAGTGGTAAGCAGACTGCAGAGGATCAAGGCAGATGGGGAGGTTAGAGTTAATGTGTACCATCACCAGTTTCTCAAAGCAATTCATGATGGCAGATGTCAGAGCCATTGGACGGTAGACATTAAGGCACGCTACCTTACTTTTCTTCCGCACTGGGATGATAGTTGTCTCTTTGAAGCAAGTGGGGATCTCAGAATGGAGTCGTGAGAGGCTGAAGATGTCTGTGAATACCTCTGCCAGTTGACCCACACAGGTCAGGATGACATGGCCAGGGACTCCATCCAGACCAGTTATTTTCTGTGGATTCACTCTCAAGGACGATGTTACATCTGCCACAGTAACCCTGACATTGGCGGGATGGGCAACATTCCACAACTGATTGTCTGTTCCAAAGTAGGTGAAGAATGCGTTGAGCTCATTGAGGAGGGACCTAATGTTGCCATTGACTTTTGCTTTGTAGCCTGTGGTTACAAGTGTGCCAATCTATGGGGTTTGCATGCCATTTCCTCAAGTCTCCGGGTCAGTGCAGAATTCCCTCTTGACATTCTTAACGGCGCCGTGATGGTCGTAAATAGATTTCTAGGGATCACTCTGATGGACAAGTTGTTTGACTCGAATGCTGCAGACTTGGACTTCACCTGGGGAGGACCTCATGCTCATCCATGGTCACCAGTGGGGAATGCACATGTCATCTTCTTTGGTACACAGTCCTCTACACACCTGCAGATAAAAGTCTGTGACAGCAATGGCATATTCATTTAGGCTAGCCACAGATTCCTTGAATATGGACCAGTCCAGTGACTCAAACCAATCGTGAAGGTGTCACGCGTTTCCTCAGACCAGCACTGCACTTCTTGCAAATACTGAACCTTGGGCGAGTTTCTGTGGTCATTGTACACAAAGAAAACAGCTCCTGCAGGCTGTGCATATTCCTGATACCTCCGACATCCTCTCCCATTACTGAAACAACCACTCATGCAGTGGCAACATTCCCCTGTAGCTGAAAGTGTTGCTTGTACCGTGGCACGTCTCCAAGAGCTGCTTGCATTCCGAATGTTGCAAGAACGTGATTCAAATCAGAAGGAAATGTTGTGCGGCTCCAGTGCAGTATTGCACAGGGAAAGTGACAGTGCTCTTCTGTGAACCTTGCAATGAAAGGTTTTGCTCTTCATGACACAATAGACAATAGGTGCAGGAGGAGGCCATTCGGCCCTTCGAGCCAGCACCACCATTCAATGTGATCATGGCTGATCATTCTCAATCAGTACCCCGTCCCTGCCTTCTCCCCATACCCCCTGACTCCGCTATCCTTAAGAGCTCTATCTACCTCTCTCTTGAATGCATTCAGAGAATTGGCCACTTTCACAAGCATCATGCCATTATTCATCGATGCTATTTTAATGCCAAAATAATGTTGTGTGTAGCAATTTTTAGGCCCTAAACCTGGTTCCGTTTATCGCAGATTTGCCAGTGTGTTGCTTATTTGTGCTGTTTGCTTCTGGATGCACAACAAGCAGTTTAGCCAACTTTTGATTCAGCATTATTTATGTAACTACAGGCCAGATTTAGCATTCCAGGTTAGAGCAGTAACTGTGATATGTTGTTCTTCGAGTTTGCGTTTGGGGAAGGCCAGGGACAGTCAGGTTGGCGTGGGAATGGGAAGCGGACAATGACCTGACGTGCAATCGGAAGCTGAAGGCTGCCATTTGCAGACAGAGCTGGGCATTTGGCATTTGCTCAGCAAAATGGTCACCTAGTCTATGCTTGGTCTCAAGTCTCAACTCATATACTGCTTGTGTAGTCTCCAGCCTAATGGTATGAACATAGAATTGTCCAATTTCAGGTAGCCCACTCCCCTCATGTTTCTTAACCACACCAACGAGCTAACTGAATCATCAAAGTCAAAATAAAAAGCTGTATTCAAATATATTGTACTCTGTATTGTACAGCATTGCAGTGTGAAATGAAAGTCTTAAACATTTTAGCAGAGATTTACATGGAAACTATTTTTAACATTCCAAAAAAAGTGAAATAAATAAAATCTGTGGCATGGACATTTACTAGATGTACTGGAGTTAAGTAAAAGGATGCCTCTTGTTTAGATAATGTTCTATTTGTGTTGGTGTTTAGATTATACCACCAGGGGGCATTGTCTACCCATTTTAATGCGAGCAAAAACATGAACTTGACATTGAGTTGAGTGCCAAGGTAGCAGCAGCATCTCACCAATGGTTCTCCCATTCTTCAGCCAAGATAACGTCGGTGGAGGAATGCCAGTAGCATCGCAGGCAAAAGTGACAGGATTGCTAATAACCTCAGTGACGTTTTCCTCTGCCAGGCCTTCAATTCTGGGTGGGACTGCATGAGAAATAGAACAGTTAAACGACGTATAATTACATCTTCATGTTTTTCCTGGCAAATGCAGAGTGTAACAAAACTTCCAATTTATCTGCCTGCACTGGAAAACGGCCAGGTTTTGCAAACTTGTTATTTTATCCTGCTTCTTGGCTTTTGCATTTTAAAAAGAGATACTTAAGACTGTGAATGGCAATTATTTTGCTGCAATACAGTTTGACATAAATCTGCACTGGAGGTGAACCATCTACCCATGAAGGTGGTTACCGCTGTGAAAACATACTTTGTCACTCACACACAGGCACACACACACACGCAGGCACACACGCACACACACGCATGCACACACACACACACACACGCACACGCAAGCACATGCAAGCACACACGCACGCACACACGCACGCACACACGCACGCACGTCTGAGCTGCTTTAATTTCATCCTATTAAATCTGGAGGGGATAAGAGAACTCCTGCAAGCAATGAAGCATCGAGAGCAGCTAATTTAATACAGCGGTGGGATTAATCTGGGGTCTTTACTGAATAAAGTTAGAGATATCTTGGCAACTCAGGAGTTCTTCAAAAAGATAGCAACAGCCGTTTTAATGGGAAAAGCAGTATAAAATTGTGTATGATTTTATGCTCTGCTGACATACTTTGGCTTCGGCATACATTTTATATTTTCGCAAGACTGAAAAAAGAATGACTACGACAATGATGTCCTTCAAATGTGTCGAATAAAAGTTCTGTTTTGTGCACAAGGAATGAATTGCTCCTTTGGAGAAACAATAATGGTAATGGATAACTTCAAAGAAAGAACAATTTTCCATGCCCCAGTTCTGGCACTGAATCACTTCACCATTTGAACTGCCGGAAAAAAAATCCAATGTTAACTCTTGAGATTTTACAATTTATTTCATAATTTTGATAAAATGCATCGACATAGTAACACATTTAGACTTTGTAAGAAGGGTCTTGACCCGAAATGTCACCCATTCCTTCTCTCCAGAGATACTGCCTGTCCCGCTGAATTACTCCAGCTTTTTGTGTCTAACACATTACTTCTGTCTGTCCACTTCACATGTGTAGAGATTTGTCTCAGGACTTGGAGAATGTGGACGCTGAGCAAGGAAAGAGCAATTAAATGTTGGCCTTGCCAGTGACGGCACAACATGTTCTTAAGTTGGAATGTTGCTCATTCTGAGCTCAGAATATGTTATGTCGAGCTCAGGAGTTGAAGTAAATCTATTGGAACTTGAGCATACAGGAGGAATATTCAGCGCACTACTGAGGAAATCTTGCACTGCTGGAGTTAAGGTATAAGATTTACAAACATTTTAGCTGAACTTTTCGATATAAACAACATTAACTCTCTGGGTTATGTATCTGCAATTTACAAACCTATTTTTTGCAATAATGTATAGCATGCCACTATCTGCCCAAAGAAACATACAACATAGAAACATCCACAATGGATTTTGCCCAGCTCTTTATACTTTAGATTTTACTTTAAACCTTAGAGATACAGCGTGGAAAGAGGGCCTTTCGGCAACCAGTGAGCACCCCCGTACACTAACACAATCCTACACATTAGGGACAATTTACAATTTTTGCCAAAGCCAATTAACCTACAAACCTCCTGTGTGCCTTTGGAGTGTGGAAACTGGAGCACCTGGAGAAAACCCACACAGTCATATGGAGTACGCACAAACCCCCTACAGACAGCACTCTTAGTCAGGATTGAATCCGGGTCAGTGGTGCTGTAAGACAGCAACTCTACCACTGCTGCTGTGCCACCCATTATGAAGCTTTACTCAATGAAAGGTTTTCAGGTTCACAATGGTTCAAGAAACAAATGTGCTATCTTCTGCAAGAGGTGAAATTGGAGGATTGGGCATCTACTCGACTGTGATACAAAGTGCTGATAGTCCCCTGGGACCTGGGGAAGTGCATTACCTAAAGAGATGAACAGATTATTGGGCCATCTCGACCAGAAACGTCACCCATTCCTTCTCTCCTGAGATGCTGCCTGAACTGCTGAGTTACTCCAGCATTTTGTGAATAAATACCTTCGATTTGTACCAGCACCTGCAGTTATTTTCAAAAAAAATTATTGGGCCAGATCTATTCCCAGTTTATGGGGCCTGGCCATGTATGTATTTGTTTGTTTATCTGCTTTGGGATGACCAAAATCATGCAAGGCTTGAAATTATTTTTTTATTTTTTATTCAGGGAAGAACTGGAAATGGCTTGTATATTGTTGAGCTCCATTTACTACTCGGAGTGCTGTGTCATTGGAAGTACTGGTGTTGGGAAAAAAGAGGTTAACTTAATGTTTGGTTTGACTTCCAACTTTGATGTTTGTTTGAAACATGCTTCAATGTATTCAATTCCTTGTGAGGTACTTTGACCTGCCCAACAATTTCCTTAGTGAGATATACCAGACTTTGAAGCCACAGTGGAAGAACAGACAGTTGGTTTGTTTAGGGAAGAATACGATTTTCAATGATGGAGTGTGGATCCAAATATAACAAGGGTATATATATTGCAGGAAATTGGTGTGGGCATTGCGCATCTGTCAAGATAATTTGTAGTTTATGGGAAGAAATGGGAGGCAAGGATCAGAGATAAGGACCTGTAGCTGTACAAATCTGAGAATAATTAAACAACAATTCTTATTTGCATCCCAGTTGTTATAATGAACAATAGACATTAGATATCTTAAAAATGTTTTGCATCCCACATTTTCAGCATGCAATTTTCATCTCTTTGTTCCTCCAGTAATTTTAGAATTCAAACATCTTGTTTGAATCCTGTTTGATCTCAGATATTCCTCTGATATACCAAAATCCAAAATATTGTAGATGCTGGAAATACAATATAAAAACTGTGCCAAAAATAAATCAGCAGGTTAGGCAGTAACTGTGGAGAGAGAAATAAAGTTAATGTTTTGGCTCGACAATTTTCCATCAGAATTAAATGCTCTGATGAAAGACCAACGGATGTTTTTCCCGGCTTACTGAATATATACAATATTTTATTTTCCCTCCATACATCATGGCCTTTTCCATCCTCTTTCAGCCAGCAATTGTGTCCCGCAGTCTCTCCTCATCTTCACACTTTCACAGACCCTCCCCGTCCTTCTCTCCGACTGTCTCCCTCTTCCTCCGCAAGTTAAAAACATGTTTTATTTCTAACTTTCCCCAGTTCCAATTAAACATCATCAACCTGAAAATCTGACTATTTCTCTCCCCAGAAATGACTGCTGAGCACTTCTAACATTTTTTGCTTAGATTTCATATTAGCCAAGATATAAAGCTGGACATTGGATATTGACAATAGACAATAGGTGCGAGAGTAGGCCATTCGGCCCTTCGAGCCAGCATCACCATTCACAGTGATCATGGTTGATCATCCACAATCAGTACCCTGTTCCTGCCTTCTCACCATATCCCTTGACTCTGCTATCTTTAAGAGCTCTATCTAACTCTCTCTTGAAAGAGAGAATTCGCCTCCACTGCCTTCTGAGGCAGAGAATTCCACAGATTCACAACTCTGAGTGAAAACGTTTTTCCTTATCTCCCTTCTAAATGGCCTACCCCTTATTCTTAAACTGTGGCCCCTGGTTCTGGACACCCCCAACATCGGGAACATGTTTCCTGCCTCTAGTGTGTCCAATCCCTTAATAATCTTATATGTTTCAATAAGATCCCCTCTCATCCTTCTAAATTCCAGTGTTAATCTAATCAAAAACTATCTCTGCAGGAACATATAAGGCATAGCTTATCCAAAACTGCCAAAGATAAATTTCTGCTCTTGAAACTTCATACGACTAACACCAATTGACAACAGACTCCAATTGACAACAGACTCCAATAAATTGCCAGTTTTCCTTCATATAAAAATAAACTTGAATAGCTATATACTCCATATCCCCACAAAGTCTACTTCTAAACAAACTTACCATGTACATTGAGGTGGAAATTCTTATCCACTTGCCCAGCAATATTTGTGGCCTTGCAGACATACTGGCCTGTGTCTGAAACCTAAGTGAACAAAAGAAAGGCAGAAATCTTCAAAAGAAATACTGAAAATAATAGTTTTATAAAAATTATTAATTCACATTATTAATTATTAAAAAGGGCAATGCGCATGTTCAAGTTGGTAACCAATTTAACAATGCAATACCTTATTCAATTATAAATAATAGAACAGGTATATTTCTTCAAGTTGGCTTTCCAACTGTGCGGTTATTCCAGTAATATGAATTTAATGGGTTTTTTCAGTTGGACAATATTTTAATGTTTTGTTATTCCAATAATACAAATTAAATTAATATTACTGGAAGGACGCTACAGTTGGAAAGCTGGCATGAAGGATTGCTTATATCTATAAATTCATCCGTGCCTATTTAGTTAATCTGAAAGAACAGACTGTTAATGCTGTAATATACAATGCAACTGAAAAACGTTAAAATCTAAAAAAGTGGAAATGAAAGTATTTGAAGTTAAAGGATCTAATCAGCAAAAATCAAATTTAGAATTTATGCCAGGAACTTCTGTATATGGAAATTGATATACAAAGAAAGTTCTAGCTTTTACATGGCGACTGTAGACTTGGTGGCAATGCCTGCATTCATTTGAATCTGTCTTGTGAAGTTCACAGATTGAATTTTCCATTTTTCAATAATTGAGTTTCATTTACATTTTAAATTGCATTTCAAATTTCCTCTCATCTTACGGATTTTCCATCCTGACTTCCTTGACTCACAAAAATACATTGCAGTTTTCTGTATTAAATGCAAGTTAAAAACATCCCACTGATCATCTAATTGGAAGCCAAAAGTAGAATGTCTGATTTATTTTGTTATTTATGACACACTAATTAAATTGTAGGAATGCACGTCTTTAAATTTGAAAATTTAGCTTCAGTAGTGTCTTTCTAATTATGGAGTGAACTTTATTCTGAGAGAGGAGGGACTTAAATAAGGGCGGCTTCTTTTTGAAGCATCCTTAAGTCCAACATTATTGGAGAGTACAGCAAAACTGAAAATAACACTTTAAAATAATTGCATCAATGTCATTCTGCTGAGACGTGCAGATATTGATTATGACTGGGGAACGGTTAAATGGGTTTGACACTTAGTAATTGAAGGCATGAAAAAGAATAATTACCAATGGATATGGAACAATTTGATTACATGTCCCATTTTCCACTTGATTTCCTTTTCAAGGATTGATGATAAATTGACAATGAAAAATAAACTATTCATTATTGAAATGCACACCTTAATTATCTCAGTTTACTTTCTGACTGGAATCCTCTGTGTAATTGAGAAAAGAAAGAAAAATATTTTCTAATTAAATAAAACTTATTTCTAATCAGTTCAAGGTCAAGTTAACATCAAGTGACTTGGACATTAGGCAGGAGTCCAAGGCTGACCACAGCAGACACAGTATCTGAGGTGGTCATATGCGAGATATGCATTTGGGAAGCAGTTGGGTATTGCGCTTAATTCTTTAAATGCAACGATATAAGTAGCCTATGTGTTTTGGATGAAATGTTAAACAGAGGTTAACAAATAGGGTAGTTTTCTCTGTCCAACATTTACCCATCAATCAACACAACTGAATTAAATTAGCTGATCATTTGTCGCACTGGGAGTGGGTTCCTATGGAACACTTTAACGTTTAGGGTCCTATCATGGATGAATAACATGAGTTTAGTGTAAAAGGTTGCAAATGGTCAGCCCACACACAATTGGCTGAAGGCACAAAGGCTCATTTCCTTGCTCTATGACCCTATGATTTTTTTTTTATACCTATTGCTTTTGTAGCAAGAAAAAGGTTTCCATTCAGATTCAAATTTTGTTAGTAATACAGAAATTTTCTATCAAAAAATTAGATATTATCCATGCAAGATAATTAGTCTAAATGAAGATGGGATGTGATACTGTATCTTCCAGAAAGAAAGTTTAGACAGTGAGGCCCTGATGCGCATTATGCTCATGTTTGACTTTGAAAAGCCTTACCTCAGCTTTTGTGATCTCCAGAGTTTGGCCGTTGGCCAGAATGCGAATGTTGCTGGACTGGATAACTGGACGGCCATTCTTAAACCAGGTGACAATGGGTGGTGGTACTGCGTTTGATTCACACTCTAGAGTGGCTGTACTCCCAGTGCGAACGCTAACTGAGTGTGGCGAATCCCCTGACCGGTCCTTAATAGTTGGTGGAACTATAAGAAAAACAAAGCTTTGAAACATAGAAACATAGCAAATAGGTGCAGGAGTAGGCCATTCGGCCCTTCGAGCCTGCACCGCCATTCAATATGATCATGGCTGATCATCCAGCTCAGTAACCCGTACCTGCCTTCTCTCCATACCCCCTGATCCCTTTAGCCACAAGGGCCACATCTAACTCCCTCTTAAATATAGCCAATGAACTGGCCTCAACTACCTTCTGTGGCAGCCTTGAATGTGGTATTAACTGTACTGCGCCTCAAAAGGACTTGGATGGTGATAATTTGCAGACAGGCTTTCAATCATGTCACTGCCTAAAGCAGATTCACACAGGTTGGATGTAAGGTACTATCTCAGACTCCAAGAGCAATATGGAAACTGCAACGTCCTGAATTTTTCTATTGAGATCCATGCTGGAGGATACCAAAGTAGAAGTGGTGATCGACGATGTAATGCTTTGTTTCCAATAGCTTGTCAGTTAGAAGGGAAGACAACAACAACTTCCATTCACAATGAAATGCTAACATTAAAAACATCCCAAACAGCTCACTGGAGAAAAGACGAAAGAGGACTGGAAATAGAAGCAGCTGGAGGCCATAAAGCCCCTTGAGTCTGCTATAATACCATCAAACTTTAGTCAGATCTCTCCAGTTCCCTAATCTCCTCAAGGCACTCAGTGCTCAAAACACTTATCAGTCCTGGTCTTAAATATACTGCATGACAATAGACCCACAGTTCTCCGAGATGGGAATTTCCAAAGATATACAACCTTTTGAAATGCAGGAAGTTGCCATGCATGCATGATAAGCTGTTGGAAAATTGAACGGTATTCTGGCCTCACTGTTTTCGGGTTGGACACGACAGTGACCATGCAACTGGGGCTATATCCGGCACGCAGTGTGTAGTATACGATTTCAAAACTGATAAATCCTAACTGCACGGTGGCGCAGCGGCAGAGTTGCTGCCTTACAGCGCTTGCAGTGCCAGAGACCCGGGTTCGATCCTGACTACGGGGTCTGTCTGTAGGGAGTTTGTACGTTCTCCCTGTGACCTACGTGGATTTTCTCCAAGATCTTCCAAGGTTTCCTCCCACATTTCAAAGACGTACAGGTTTGTAGGTTAATTGGCTTGGTATAAGTGTAAATTGTCCCTCGTGTGTGTTAATGTGTGGGGATCGTTGGTCGGTGCGGACCCGGTGGGCCAAAGGGCCTGTTACCGCATTGTATCTCTAGACTAAACTAAAGATACTTTGCATGGAAATGGTGCAACATAGGTTGTTTCCTTGGTTTAATCATAATCCTCTGGAGACAGGATTGAGTAGGATGGGTCTTCACACTTTGTACATTACGTGAATAGAAGTGAACTCATTAAAAAAATATAAGGTTCTGAATGAATGATACAATCTATTCCAAGGGGCCATTTCATCACGCTGCAGAGTCAAGAACTTGGACCAGGGGATAAGCGGCGTAGTACTGATGTTGTAAGAAATTTATTTCTTGAAGAGATTTATTTCCCAGCTGCTGTATTCTCATTAAACATGACAATTTAGCTTCTATTAAATAGATGGACATGCTGACAGATTAGATGGCAGATTAGAGGCTAATTTCCCCTCAAGGATGGCCTATAACGGGTTGACTACATGAAACCAAAGGGCTCCTAACACAACTGACAATCTGCCGGAATGTTTTTACAGTACTCAGTTCGTAAATATGTGTTAAAGATTTTCATGATGTGACATTCTAATTCAAACCATATTCCAAGTTTACAGAGAAGAAATAAACATGAAAACAAAGAGCTGCACCATTTATGTACAATGTCTCAAAATGCATTTCTCGGAGTGTTCAGTCAGTTACCTTCCCGTTACCTTAACAACGCATCTGATAATTTACAACTCTAATTATTTAGAAAGAGCATTTCTAACCAATTGGTGTTTATTTGGATTAAGGCAGGCCTCCCGACAAGAGCTGGAATTGAGCCAGTCACATGTAGATTGTCAACAGTTTGTAGAAAGAGCAAATCGAGCTTCACTTCATTATTCTGGCTCCACAACCAGGTGCACTATATTCTATTACAGGCTGATATTAAAACCATAAGGTGTTATTTCTGCTTTACAAACCAGACGTGTGGGATAGCTGTCATTATAATGTTTGTGTGGGCCATAAAGTAAAATGAAAAATCTATTTAAAAATCCTCATATTCCAATAATATTTTTATTTTGTACAACTCTACAGCTAAATACATGTCTAAAATCACTAATGTTTAATTCTATATAAGAAGCCACAATTAAGCAACTAATTCGACGTATTATTAATGTATATATCTGTACAACTAATATAATATTAGTATTTATCAAAATTTGTAAGAAAAATCATGAGGAAAAATTTGACATTATTAAAAATCATTGAAACCAATTGCTGGCCAAGCTGATATATTTTTACTTGTGATACATATAATTTAGACCACAGTCTTTAATAGTTATCGGAGATGACTAGAAGTTTGTGTATTAAAATAAAACTGCTAGTTAGTAATTCACAATCGATTAACCAAACTTAATATAAACAGCAGTTTCAAGAAATATTTCATTGTTTTAGTCCACTCGTACAAAATACCATGGCTGTAATCAGTGAGAGGAAATTGGGCAAAGCAAAATGATGGTTAGATTGGGTTTAAAGGCTGTTTAGTGTGAGAAGGGAAAGATTAGAGGAAGCAGGTTTTAAACAAGTCCATTATAGTTAAACCTCCTGCTGAATTTTGCAGATGCAAGTTTAGTCTACAACTCAATTGCATTGATTATTATTATCTATGTGCTAAGTAAAAGCAGGACGCGGTTGCCTACAAATTTGGTCGTGTTATGAATGGGAACAGTGTTTTGCAGAACTAACACATATACAGTGATATTTTCGTATGCAGGAAATTATAATGCTAATTATACACACAATTAGATATTTTGGATTGGGTGCCAATTACACATAGATTGTAAAGTGATGAATAAATAAAAGAGAATAAATAATTGTTTAGTTATTTAGAAATTGTTTAGAAACATTGTTTAGAAACAGGCCCTTCGGCCCACCGAGTCCATGTCAACCTACAATCATCCTGTACACTAGTTCTGTCCTACACTCTCAATTCACAGAAGCCAATTAACTCTCAAATCTGCACATCTTTGGAATGTGGGAGGAAACCGGAACACCAGAAAAAAACCTGTGCAGTCGCAGAAAGAATGTGCAAACTCCATACAGACAGCACCTGTAGTCAGGTTCAAACCAGGGTGTCAGGCACTCTAAGGCAGCAACTCTACCACTGTGCCATTGTGCACAGAAATCATAGAAATATTTTCCAAGAAACATCAATTGTTCCATTAACATGGTATCTGGATTTTTAGGACAGGGCATTACAGATTCCATTTCAAATAGCCTAGCTGTAAAATGAAGACTATGTCCCCTTGATCAGAATTCTTGCAGAGAGGCAACAGTTGAAAACTAGATTTTCAGTAACAGATTTGACTGTAGCTTTGTTCATTCACAGATATTACAAACAGCAATGGCCCAAGGCATCACTGGTCACAGGTATCTACAGCCTTCTACCGTCTGCTTCCTATTGTCAAGCCCATTTTGGATCCATTGCCAATGCGCCTTGGATCCTATGGGCCCTACGTTTCTCGATCAGTCTGCCATGGGGGTCTTGTCATAGATCTATGGTATAGAGCACCATTGAACCATTGAGGTTTTGCTGAAGATCATGTAAACCACACAATCTGCGATACCCTCATTAGTAAACGTTCTTTCCACTACAGATTGGTCAGACAGGATGACACAAAATGCTGGAGTAACTCAGCGGGTCAGGCAGCATCTCTGGAGAGAAGAAATGGGTGGCGTTTTGGGTCGAGACCCTTCTTCAGACTAATGTAAGGGGAGGGGGCGGGACAAAGAAAGGATGTAGTCGAGACAGAAAGGATCTGAATTGACAAAACCATGCAACTGTCTCTGATTAGACCCTGTCTTTACAAGTGATCATTAATCCTGTTAATTTTGTACCAATTAACTTAATATTACTGATGCCAGGCTCATGGGTCTGGAATGACCAGGCTTTTCCTGCTGTCCTTGTAAAGGCAGACCACCTTTGCCGTCCTCACTTTGTCCGTTACCTCACCTGCGGCCAGCAAAGATTTAATAATCTCAGACAATGCCCCAATAATCTCTGTTTTCCTGGTGCCAACCAATGGAAAGTATTTATCTGGGACCTCACCAATATCTTTTAGCTCCACATACAGATTGCCCCTGTTGTTACTAATGGGCCTTAGTCTTTTTCCAAAACAATAATTCCTAGCTCAACCCTCTTTCCACACATATTTTGCTAAATTCACTTTATCTTTTAACTGACATTTCAGCTAGGCAGTGCTGTTTTCTTGCACAGTATCACATTTCTTATGAAAACGTTATGAATTATTACCAGTCTGAAGAAAGGTCTTGACCCGAAACATTACCCATTCCTTCTCTCCAGAGATGCTGCCTGACCCGCTAAGTTCCTCCAGCATTTTGTGTCTATCTTTGAATTATTACTAAGTTGACTTTCATCTCTTTGGTCCCAGTACACCTAATTCTGATTGTCGTGATGTATACCAACCATAAACTGTGAGGTAAATCTGCTTTTCAGCTTCTCCTGCTTGATTCATGGCCAAACACGTGTATTTTCCTCCATCTGTGAGTTTAGCCCGAGGCAACTGAACAGTCCGGCCTCCTGCGAGATAATAGGATTTCAAAATCAGAAACAGATCCCACTATTCATCAAACTGAAGAAGCTACAGGATGCATTCTGTAGCTATTATTATACACATTTATGTCAATTATAATCTCCTGGAACAAAGAGACATATCCAACCCCCAACCCTGCACCCCCCCCCCCCCACCTATTCCCACCCACTTTCTATAATAAACCAACATCTATAAATTCTGAAATGTAGAAGTGCAAATCTGCATACCTATCTAAGTTGCAAAGAAAAACTTGCGACCTATAGACCAGTAAGCTTAAACATTGCTGAAAAGGATTCTGAGGGATAAGATATATAATTATTTGGAAAGACAAGGTTGATTAGGCATAGTCAGCATGGTTTTATGCACGGGATATCATGATTCACAAATTTAATTGAGATTTCTGAAGAAATAACCACAAAGGTTGTCGAGGTCTTGGCCGTAGATGTAGTCTACATGGACTTTAATAAAGTATTTGATAAAGTTCTGCATGGTAGTCTGCTCTGGAAGGTTGGATCACATGGGATCCACGGAGAGCTAGCTGGATACAAAATTGGCTTCATGATAGGAAGCAAAGGGTGGTGGCAGAAGGTTGTTTTTCAGACTGGAGGCCAGTGACTATTGGTGTGTTTCAGGGATCAGTGATCGGTCCATTGCTGTTTGTCATTAATATCACCAATTTGGACAAGAATGTACGACACATAATTAGTAAGTTTGAAGATGACACTAAAATAGGTGGTTTCAGGCAGTGAAGATCAATATTTACAGTGGGATCTTAATTAGCTGGGCAAGTGAGCTAAGGGATAGCTAATGGAGTGGAATTCAAATAATTCAATTGCTGCATTTTAGCAAGTCGAACCACAGCAAGGCCTTCTCAGTGAACGTAGGGCCCTGGGGAGTGTTCTCTACAACATAGAGATCTTGAATTGAATATAGAAGGGCAGCACAGTGGCGCAGCGGTAGAGTTGCTGCCTTACAGCACCAGAGACCCAGGATTGATCCTGACTACAGATACTGTCTGTATGGAGTTTGTACTTTCTTCCTGTGACGCGTGGGTTTTCTTCAGGTGCTCCGTTTCCTCCCACACTCCAAAGACGTGTAGGTTTGTAGGTTAATTGGGTTCAGTTAAAAAAAAAGTATATTGTCCTTAGTGTGTAGGATAGTGTATGGGATGATCGCTGCTCAGCGTAGACAGTGGGCTGAAGGGCCTGTTTCCATGCCGTACCTCTAAAGTCTGAGGTCTAGAATCTAAAATTTGGGATGTCACATTACAGTTGTACAAGACTTTGGTGAGGCTGCACTTGGAATATTGTGTTCAGTTTTGGTCACCCCGTTATAGGAAAAATGGCATTAAACTGGATTTATGAGTATGTTACTAGAACTCAAGGGATGTGCCATAAGTAGAGGTTGGGCTGGCTAGGATATTAGATAATCTTATATAGGTGTATAAAATGATGAGAGGAATAGATAGGATGAATGCATAAAGTCTTTATCTCTGGGTAAGAGAATCAAGAACTAGAGGACACAGGTTTAAAGTAAGAGGGGAAAGTTTTAAAAGGAATCTGAGGGGCACCTTGTTCACACTGAGGATGGGTATATGGAACAAACTGCTAGAGAAAGTAGTTAAGGCAGGTGCAAATTAAAAAAAAAAATCATTAATGACAAGTGCATGGATAGGAAATGTTTATAAGGATATAGGCCAAATGCAGGCTGGTGGGGCTAGTGTAGATGGGACATGTTGTCCAGTGTGACTAGCTTAGATATTGTATATTGGTCGACATGGATGAGTTGGGCCGAAGGGCCTGTTTCTGTGATTTATGACTTTATTACGAGTAACAGGGAAAAAGCTGGAAAAGAGAGATGGGGATGGGACAAAGCTTGGCAAGTGATAGGTGGATACAGGCGAGGTAAAGTTGCATCAATGGTTATTTTGATTCACAATGTGGCTTGAAATAAATTAAGTGCCAATTCAATTTCTCAAATTCATAACAGTGTTGACGAGCGTTATCAGGCAAGTCAATTGTAGGAAAAATCCCAGAAGACATTTGAATGGAAAAAAACCTCCGGGCATTGGACACAAGAGCAGGGAGGTTTACAACTTTGCACAGCGTTGGTCAGACCGCAGATGGAATATTATGTACAATTGGGGTCACCACACGATGGTAAGAACATGAAAGTGCTGAAAAGAGGGTAGAGGTGATTCACCAGGACGTTGCCAAGGATACAGCCATTTCATTGAGAGGCGAGAATGGGGAGGCACGGTATGTATTTACTAGGTGGAGGAGTTAAAGAGGGGACAATATTGAGGTGGTGGTGGTGGCGGCAGATATGATTGTGGGGTTTAAGAGGCTTTTAGATAGGCACATGGAAATTCAAGGTATAGAGGGATATGGGTCATGTATAGGCAGATGAGATCAGTTTGACTTGGCACAAACATTGTGGATTGATGACCCATTCCTGTGCTGCACTGTTCTATGTTCTATGTATGTAAAATTATGGAGGGTATAGATAAGGCTGACCGCAGGAAACCTTTCCTCTTATCAAAGGATAAAAATAGAGGACAGAATCTGAGAGTAAAGTGTGGAAATTTAGAGAGGATCTGAGGGGAATCTTTCTCACCCTTTGAGTGGTGGATAACTGGAACATACTGCCTGAAAGGGTGTTGGAAGCAGAGTCACTTACATCATTTATTAAGGTCAAGCACTTGAAGGACCTAGGTTATGGGTCAAGTGCTAGAAAATGGGATTAATATAGATGGGAGCCCACTGGTCAGCATGGACATGGGCCAAATGTCCTGATTCCATGTGGTAGGACTATGACTGTTATAAATTCCAGCCATGGAGTTACTTATGAGCAATGATGCACAATGGAATATCAAAGGTGCTAGCCCCTACGTCTTCAACACATGTAATAGACAATCCTTAATCTGATATAGTTCTATGATACTTTTGAAAACACTGCTCAATCCCTGCCTGTCAGCAAGGCTTAGTTTCCCCTTGAACGATAGCGTGTTATATACAGACATCAAAGAACACATACTCTATAAATGTAGAGGCTAATTTGCAGGAATGCACAATATGTTGAGTAAAATGCCAGACATGAGTAATGGTAAGCACATTCTGTTCCCATCTCAGCAACAGGATCAAAAATGTTGGTTATTAATTCAAGATTCAAAAGAAAATTCCACAAAACGAAGCAACTTCGTACCTGGCAAGATGAGAATGTTGGTGTTAGAATGCAGAGGTGTCCCGTCTTTAAGCCAGGTGAGACTGGGTGGGGGAAAAGCTGTGGCTTCACACGTCAAAGAGAAGAAGTTATTTATCACAACAGTCATGTTCTCTGGGTTGAAGCCCACGATACTGGGTGGCACTGTGCAACAAAGTGGATTTCAATTTTAATTTTCAGGTTTTCTTTATGACAAACAAGATAACTTAGATCAGAATAGCTGATGTCAAATGTCAAAAGCCAGGACCTAACTTAATCTTATGCAGTTAATTCCATGGTTTCCCAGACATTATGGTAAAGCAAAGTTTGTTAGGACATATTTCTTGGGGTTTCTGATTTTCTTAATACAATGTGTGAAGTTGCTGTTTTTGTAACGGTATCACTCACCATGGACATTTAAATTGAAGTATTTTTCAGTACTTCCAGCTATGTTTTCAGCAACACAAATATATCTGCCGGTATCAGACACTTGAGCATTGAGCACCTGTTGGTAAGAGTAAGAACGTAATCAATTACTACCTGTACAATGATGCAGAAATGCATCGTCAAACAATGTAAATACCTTTTATCTTTACAAGTAAGCGTGCAGGTATAGCAGGCAGTGAAGAAACCTAATGGCATGTTGGCCTCCTTCATAACAAGAGGTGTTGAGTATAGGATCAAAGAGGTCCTTCTGCAGTTGTACAGGGCCCAGGTGAGACCACACCTGGAGTATTGCGTCCAGTTTTGGTCTCCTAATTTGAGGAAGGACATCCTTACTTTTGAGGGAGCGCAACGTAGGTTCACAAGGTTAATTCCCGGGATATGTTATTTCCTGTCATATGTTGAAAGAATGGAGCGACTGGGTTTGTATACACTGGAATTTAGAAGGATGAGAGGGGATCTTACTGAAACATAAAAGATTAATAGGGGATTGAACACGCTAGAGGCAGGAAACATGTTCCCGATGTTGGGGGCGTCTAGAACCAGGGGCCACAGTTTAAGAATAAGGGATATGCCATTTAGAACGGAGATGAGGAAAAACGTTTTCACTTTGTGGATCTGTGGAATTCTCTGCCTCAGAAGACAGTGGAGGCCGATTCTCTGGATGCTTTCTTGATAGAGCTCTTCAAGATAGCGGAGTCAAGGGATATGGGAGAAGGAAGGAACGGGGTACTGATTGTGGATGATCAGCCATGATCACAGTGAATGGCAGTGCTGGCTCGAAGGGCTGAATGGCCTCCTGCACCTATTGTCTATTGTCTGCACTTAAGCAGCCACATCAGTCTACAGCGATGTGTATGAAAAATAATACTCTGCCACCCGCTTTTCTTTTAATTTTCTCATCTTTCATTCAAAAGGGGAAGACATAGTAATGTTTGGAAGGTACGAGATATCTTGATGGTGACTGGTAGCAGCCTAATGAATTGTTAAAGTACTATGGCCTCGTCATACCTTGCTATGAAATGGTTTGCAAGTTGTACCTTGTAACTTTAAACCTCGTGTATTTTCCATCCCTTACTCAGATGCATATAGGCGAATAATGGAACTGAACTGCTGCACAAGCAGAGAACAAACTTGGCATATTTTAGACAATAGACAATAGGTGCAGGAGTAGGCCATTCAGCCCTTCGAGCCAGCACCGCCATTCAATGCGATCATGGCTGATCACTCTCAATCAGTACCCCGTTCCTGCCTTCTCCCCATACCCCCTCACTCCGCTATCCTTAAGAACTCTATCCAGCTCTCTCTTGAAAGCATCCACCGAACTGGCCTCCACTGCCTTCTGAGGCAGAGAATTCCACACCTTCACCACTCTCTGACTGAAAAAGTTCTTCCTCATCTCCGTTCTAAATGGCCTACCCCTTATTCTTAAACTTGGCCCCTTGTTCTGGACTCCCCCAACATTGGGAACATGTTTCCTGCCTCTAATGTGTCCAATCCCCTAATTATCTTATATGTTTCAATAAGATCCCCCCTCATCCTTCCCCCCTCATCCTTCCCCCCTCATTTTATCTTGAAAAGTCAACTTTACATTGAATAAATATACCATCAGTTTGAATCTTGTTGATAATTCTGTTCTTCTAACAGTGAACCCCCTGAAAATACTGAATGTGTTGGATAATTTGTTCATTGGGATACCAATGCCTCATTAGACAAAATATTCACACCACCTGAAGTGTTCGTCCATTGGAGAGGAGTTTGTGGGGGTCATTTGCTTCTAACCCCTGGCCATCCTTTAGCCAGGAGATTTTGGGAGTGGGTGTTCCACTGACAATGCAGTCTAGCATGGCAGTCTTGTTCACCAGTACAATGACTTCTTCAGGTAAATCACTGTCGACCCGTTTAATAGAAGGAGGAACTAGGCGAAAAAGCATAACGAAGAGAGCAAATTATTTCAGTAATATCTTTTTGAAATCTGTTGAAATTAAAAGTTTGGTTTGACCAGCCGTACATAAGTTGTGGATGGCACAAATTTTGAAGACAGACGTTTTTGACATTGTAAAGACTGAAAAGAGCTAAACAAATTCTGGCAATGCAATTAGAATTTCTAATAACCAGTCAAATAGTAACTTTTCACATTGTTTGGTTCAATCATTAAAATGCACATTTCGTCCCAAACATAACTTGTATTGACGATGTGACCACACTGACGAGAGGGAGAAGAGATTTACCCACTATTTTTAACATAAATTCACCTAGAAATTGGACGATGCAGCTGCATGTTTTTACATTCTATAAGGGGTTAATTAAAAATAATCGTAAAAGCAGACTAGACTTCCTGACAGTTGCATTAAGTCCTTAGTTTTTCTCCATTCAATCACCTCAACCTTCCTTTTGCTTGTCACTTTAATTGTCAAGAGCTGCTGGTCCAACCTCTCTTCTTGACTTTATATGCTTTTCCAGCAAAGCCCAATGAACAGCATTTCCTCTTCCAACTTGCCAAATTATCTCAATGGAACAACCACATTGAGAGTCAGACAAGAAGGCCCACCAAGGCGTCTGCTTCCTTAGGAGACGGAGGAAATTCATCATGTCTACATCAATAATTTGGATGAGAACATACATGGCATGATTAGCAAGTTTGCAGATGACATGTGGGTGGTGTTGTAGACAGTGAAGATGGTTGTCGATGACTACAGCAGGATCTTGATTGTTTGGGCAGGTGGGCTGAGGATTGGTTGATGGAATTTAATACAGAGAAATGGGTGTTGCATTTGGAAAGTCGATCATGGGCAGGACCAACACAGTGAATGGTAGGGCTCTGGTGAGTGTTGTGGAGCAGAGGGATCTAGGAGTGCTGGTACATAGTTCCTTGAAAGTGGTGTCACAGGTGGATGGGGTGGTCAAGAAGGCTTTAGGCACATTGGCCTTCAGCAGTCAGAGGATTGAGTATAGATGGTAGACACAAAATGCTGGAGTAACTCAGCGGGTCAGGCAGCATCTCGGGAGAGAAGGAATGGGTGACGTTTCGGGTCGAGACCCTTGGGAGGTCATGTTACAGTTATATAAGACGATGTTGAGGACATATTATGTTCAGTTTTGGTCACCATGTTATAGGAAATATGTTGTCAAACTGGAAAGGGTAGCAGGAGAAGATTTACCAGGACATTGTCAGTACTCGAGAGCCTGAGCCATTGGGAGAGGTTTAGCATCTAAGGCTTTATTCCTTGGAGCACAGGACGATGAGGCGTGATTTTACAGAGGTGTACAAAATCATGACAGGAATAGATCGGGTAAATTAGTCTTTTGCCCAGAGCAGGGGAATCAAGAACCAGAGGACATAGCTTTAAGGTGAGGGGGGGGGGAAATGTAATGAGAACCTGAGGGATAACCTTTATACACAAAGGGTATGTGGAACAAGCTGCCTGATGAGATGGTTGAGGCAGGTATTATCGCAACATTTAAGAAACATTGAGACAGGTACATGGATAGGGTAGGTTTTGAGGGATATGAGCCAAAGGCAGGAAGGTGGGACGAGTTTAGATGGGGCATGTTGATCGGCATGGGCAAGTTGGGCGGAGGGGCCTGTTTCCAGGATGATTCTGACTCTAGGTCTCCAATGACTCTTACTACTTCTACAGATGCACCATAGAAAGGTTACTGTTAGGTTGCATCAAATCTTGGTTGGGGAACAGCGCTTCGCAAGACCCCAAGAAATTGCAGAGTTGTGGATGTATCCCAGTCCTTCACACAGACTAGACTCCCCACCATTGACTCCATCTACAATTCACATTGCCTTGGAAAAGCAGCCAACATAAGCAAAGACTTTTTCCACCATGGTCATTCCTTCTTCTCCTTACTCTCATTGGGTAGAAGGTACAGAAGGTTGAGAGTGTGCACCACCAGACTCGGAAACAGCTTCATCCCCTCTGTCAACAGACTTTAAAATGGTCCTTCCATGAGTTAGGGTTCTGTCCGATTCACCTCTAACCCATTGCAGGCATTGGATTTTGTCAATGAAACTGTTGCGCCAAAATAATGTTAATTATATCCGGCATACTGTATCTATACCCTTTGCTCTACCTATTGTATTTCAGTTTGACTTGATTACATTGATGTATAGAATTATATGATCTCATTGGATAGCATGCAAAACAAACCCTTTCACTGTACTTCAGCATACGTGCTAATAGTAAACCTAAACCCTCATGACTAGACACCAAATTAATCCATTTCCGAGAAAAAACTTTCCCAGTTTATTTTAAAGCTGACCAGTTCTGATTAGTCGGTATCTGTAATGTTAACTCTGTTGTGTCCTCTCCACAGATGCTGGCTGACCTGCTAGGCATTAGATTCATGGATTCATAGAGTCATACAGCATGGCAACAGGTCCTTCAGTCCAACTCGTTCAGGCTGCCTAAGATGCCCCATCTAAACTAGTCCCCTTTTCCTGCATTTGACCCTTATCCATCTAAAACTTTCCTATCCATGTACCTGTCCATTTCTCCTTCGAGCTGCCCCATGTGGTTGACCATGAGAAGTTCAAAGTGGGCCGTCAATAGACAGCAGGGCCTCCGGCGCTGAAGCATTTGTAGTGTTTTATGTTATTATTTCAGGTTTCCTGAATCTGCAAGGTTTTGATTTCCATAGTTTCAGCACTTTTTTTCTCTCCTTTTCTATTTATGTCTCCTCCAGACAGACCATCTGTGACCAACACATCTCTGCTACTCTCTTACAGCCAATATCACCATCATTTGTTACCTTAAGTCTCTTTTGGTCCGTGCTCTTGCACAGATTTCTCCATTGTTCTGTCACATTTTCAGCTTGGAGCTTATTTGATTCTAACTTTCCTAAGTTCTGATGAAAAGTCATCAAATTACACGGTCTGACTTGTAGAGCATTTGGCAATATTTTCTGATTTGTTCAAGATTCCAGCATCAGCAGTCATCTTCTTTCTGCATTTTTCCTTCCAGCACCCCCATGTGTTTGACCATGAAATGTATAAAGAAGCCTGAAAAATATACGGTAGAGGCCCCTTGTGCAGAAGCAGGTCTTCCCAGTCCCCTTGAGACCAGCTTCACTATTATCTGAAGGGACCTTCCTGAGTAGAAGGCATGTTGTGAGGTTCAGCACCGGGGTCCCATGAAGAAGTTCATAAGTCCTAGGAGCAGAATTAGGCCATCCGGCCCATCAAGTTTACTCCGCCATTCAATCATGGCTGATCTATCTTTCCTTCTCCTGCCTTCCCATAACCTTTGATACCATTACTAACCAAGAATCTGTCAATCTCTGCTTTAAAATTGCCCATATCACCTTTACTTAAATAAAGTACTTCCCCACTGCACTGGTTTTCTATGACATAGATATGCCTGGACTCCTCAGCAGGAGCGTAACACTGGATCCCAGCAACCTGATCATGTCCCTCTTGTCAAATGCTTCCCACTCTGTCATCCAACATTCTCCCCATCTTCAGTCTGCTATCCTACCCTTGCCCAACAACCAGCAGCCAATCACACTGCTCTCCAGTCTACACTTCAGATGACTACCTTATCCCGATCTCTTGATTGAAATGTAGTTCATCCTTCCCACTCCAACCCTCACCCATTCCAACACCTTTCTCCGAGCCACTCCTGCAACCTGGTCCCATTGTTTTTCCTAGTTTCCTGTATGCACTCTGCTATCATAGAACACGCAAAGGAAAGACAGTGGTGATTGCAAAACATATTTTGGTGCAAGGTACTTTGTGCAGAGTTGATGCGAGTTAAGCGTAATGTGCCATGACATTGGCTTGCTTGACTGCACCTGTGATACTCACTCATAACCCTCAGTTCATACTGAATAGAGTCTTTGCCTGCTTCATTCATGGCCACACATGTGTACCGCCCTGCATCCTCAGCTTGTGCTCTGGGTATCTGTAGAATACGTCCTCCTTGTGGGCAACAAGCACAAATTGATGTTATTAAACATTTAGGCTTTAAGGATACACTTCCTTTTGTCTGGCACTAGAATGCAAGTACAAATCAATTTGTTGTTATAATTTGCAACGTCAGTTCATATTTTATAAAGACAAGTAGATGGTCTGAGCCGCTTTGTGAAAACAGAAAAATGCTGAAATCCCAATCTATCAGATGAGAGGATGACCAGGCCAAAAGGCAAACCACAGGAAGGTCCAGGCCACCACAGAGATGTGTGCTCACCAAAATCTGCTTTTGATCTCCTCTTTGTGGCGACCACCCTATGTGCAGGAAATACACAAACAAAAACTGGAGGAAATGCTTGTATATTGCAGCCTCAGACGAGAGATCTTGTCGATACAACTGCTGTGGTTTCATGGGAAGATGTAGTGGATACTTTGGTAGGCACAGGAGTGATGGAGCAAAAAATGTAAGGAACAGTTCCAGCAGAAAATACATGTGGCAATTCACAAGTGCTGAACTCGGAACTGTAATGTTCAGAATAGAATTTCTAATTTTTAAATTTTCTCCAAAGGTTTCTAAGCAAGCTCTCAACATATCTTCTGTAAAGGTAAAACACTTAATAAAGTCACTTAAAGGAGGCATAAAACCAGATTTAGCTGCCAGCTCTTGTCCAAAGCATATGTCCAAAGCCTTTCTTTCAGTGACGATTTTCATATAGCTTATGAAATCTGTGTTTGCTCAATTGAAGTCCCATACTCCTGTGAATACTGCTCAGAATCGTTGGTCAAGTTTCTAGGCTTCCTACAAACAGCCTGGGTTAAAGGTGGCAGTTGGATTAGCACTGGTTGTTCAATGTGCCATCCTAGATATTTATTAATTCACAGGGAATGCATGTTGCTGCTGAGGGTATTTCGTGCTGATTCCTTAATGTTCTAAAAATGTTTGACAAGACTTCCCAACTTTGAGCAGGAAATTCCCAATGAGTAATCGTGGATTAGAACTTGGTCACGAGTGAAGGCAAGCTGCTCATTGCTGACTGGAAAATATCAGAACATGTAGTTTGATGCCAGAGGGTAAAGCAAAGATTATATTGCCAGATTGCAAACATTTGCAATGTGGGCATTTTGTAATTAAATAATCCACTGTATAAGAATGAACCTATAGCATGTTTTGATTGCAGATATAGACTCCACATTAGGGGACCATTTTTAATCTGTGAAAATATACATACCTGGCAGTATCAAAACATTGCCATTTGATGTCAACAGTGTGCCGTCTTTGTACCAAGTAAGAGATGGTGGAGGGACAGCATTGGTCTCACAGTACAAGGAGATGGGGTTGTTAATGACCACATCCTTGAATTCAACGACTCTGCTCCCGTCCAGTGCACTCCCGTTTACATCATGGCTATTTTCCGGCTTCACAAAACTTGGTGGAACTAAATCAAGGATTAAAAGAATGCTTGCTTAAAAATAGTGTTTCTTTACAAACCTACACAGTAAGAAAAGTTACTTTTATATGATAAAAAAGATCAAAGGAATTATAGAACACATCTGATGGAGGTAAATGATAATGCCAGCATAGGCTGTCTGACAATAAACATATGAAGATGACAGAGATGTACTTAGAAAGATCGTGGCAACACAAAGCACACTTGGGAATAAGCAAATAATGTGCTCTAACCTTGAACATTTACATCATAATCTTTCTCGTCCTCTCCAGCAATATTGGTGGCTACACATGTATACCGTCCTGTATCTGAAATCTGGGTGTTCTTGATTTGAATAATCCGGCCATTTGCCGTGATAGTGATGTGATCATCCACCTGCAGAGGCTGGAAATGTAAAGATTTGACTTTCTCGCTTCATGAAAATTCAGTGTCTTATCTTTGTTTATTCAACAAAAGCAACCACATAAATTGATACATTTTGGGAAGTCTGATTTACAATTCTTGCTGAAATTTAAACAGATACATGGAAAGATTGGATGGACATTGATACAACAATAGCGTCCTAATCAAATAACTTATTGTTCTTCCCTGCTCTGAAGGTGCTCACTCCATCAGTTTGCTCCAATGGCAGCCTAGAAAATATGTTTCCAAGCCAGAATCACTTCTAACTTGACCGTAACATAAATAGATACATCAAAGTTTTTGGTAAGGCCAACATTTATTGCTCCTCCCCAATTGACTTTGAGAAGTTCAGGGCGATCTGTAGTTCATATTCTGAACATAATCAGAGTGATCTTGATTGGGCAGATCCGGAATTTGGAGCCATCAGTGACAAAGCAATGGAGATACATTTCCAAGTCATGTGACTTGAAGGGCAAGGCAGTGGTTCAAAAAGGCAGCTCCCTCCAACTTCTATGGAGCAGTTAAGAATGGGGAATAAAAATAAGGCCTGTCCACAAAGCCCACAGATTTATATACACTGATGACAATGAAGAGATTCTGGCAAGAATTTAATGAACATCACCATCATATTGTCTGGGGTCAAAATTGCTTCGGAACCAGAGGTGAGTAGTGGCATTTCCTGTGTCACCAGTTCTTGTCCTGCTAAGTGGTCGAGGTGAAGTCAAGTCAAATCAAGTCGATGTTATTGTCATATGTACAAGTACATTGTACAAGCACAGTGGGGAAATCTTGCTTACAGCAGCACATAGACTCAGCCGAACACACAACAAAAAACAAATTACAGATGCTCCTCGACTTAAGATGCTTTGGCTTGAGATATTTCGACTTTATGATGGTGCAAAAGCAATACACATTCAGTACAAACCATACCCTGAATTTTGAATTTTGATCTTTTCCCGGGCTAGCGATATGCGGTACTATACTCTTTCGTGATGCTGAGCAACAGAGCGAGCCGCAGCTCCCAGTCAGCCATGCGTGTTAGATGATTTTGTCCAACTGTAGGCTAATGTAAGTGTTCTGAGCACGTTTAAGTTAGACTAGGCTAGGCAGGTTAGGTGGCTATGATGTTCGGTAGGTTAGGTGGCTATTATGTTCGGTAGGTTAGATGGCTATGATGTTTGGTAGGTTAGGTGGCTATGATGTTTGGTAGGTTAGGTGTATTAAATGCATTTTCGACGTACGATATTTTCGATTTACGATGGGTTTATCGGAACGTAACCCCATCGTAAGTCGAGGAGCATCTGTATACATAAATCAAACAACATTTCTAAAAGATAGAAGACTGTGCAAAAGAAAAAGAAAACAGGATATTAGTGCAGAAACATAATTAGCAAAAAACAAATCCATGATGGTGCAAGAGGTGCATCGATGTGTCACAGAGTTGCTGACGTACAGTTTGTAGCCAAGGGTGCACTGCAGGCACAACGGACCAGTGGTGGGGAAGTGGAATAATAAGAGGGTGATGAGAACTCTCATGCACCACTTTAATAAATGGTCTTCATAACTGTTACTTGATTAATTGAGAAAAACAGAACACTATGTGTTATTAACTTCATATATCACTTTCAAATTCTCACTTATTAAATATAGAGAATTATATATTTACCCAGGGATGATTTCAGGACTTCACCTTCTAAATGACACATCAATTATGTTTATATGACAGAAAATCACTCCTTCTAGTCTATGCTGCCTCTTTGCAGGATGATTCCAAATTATCCCAGTTATTTCACTATCAATTCATAAACCTATATCTTCCTGCGCTTCCAATATTCATCAAATTTTTCTACACCTGTTTATATATTTAACAAGGTTTCAAGGTCAGTTTATTGTCACATGTGCCAATTAAGGTACAGTGAAATTTGAGTTACCATACAGCCATACTACTATAAAAGCAACAAGTCATGTGCTAGGCTGCGAATCCATCTATAAACTTTGACCCTAAAACTAGGATCCTAGCAAAGGTGAAAGGATTGCCAGAAGGCCAGTTTGATATTGCTAATGAACAATTTCATTCTGGAAGGTGGACACAAAATGCTGGAGTAACTCAGTGGGTCAGGCGGAATCTCGGGAGAGAAAGAATGGGTGACGTTTCGGGTCGCGACCCTTCTTGAGACATTTCCTACACAATTTCATTCTGGACATCGATTACGATAAATATTCCATATCATCTCATATGTCAGATGTCAAATCCATTCAGAAATTTTGTAGATAATACAGAAAGGAAATCATTTATTTCAATTCAGATTTTATGAAACAATAAATCTGCTCCTGTTCATTGTGACACTTAAATGGTTAACATGATTGTGCAGTGGGCAAAACAAGTTGCATAAGAAACATGGTTTCCTATAACACAAATACATAATTTTACGTGCTCGTTGAATATTACACACGAAAGGTCAACACACCTGTCCATCTTTGTACCAGTGAAGGGTGGCTGCTGGAATTGCATAAGATTCACACTCGAGAGTCAGGGAGCTGTTTACTTTGATCTTAACTTCTTTAGGAGACAGACCAAAATCCGAGTTATCATCTTTGTTGATAGTAGGAGGGACTACAGAAATTAAACAAAACAGCAAACCATTATACTCCCAGCTTTCTGATAAAAGTGAACACCAGCATAATTCAACATTATGGGACTTAATTATCGGGCGGCACAGTGGCACAATGGTAGAGTTTTGCCTTACAGTGCCAGAGACTCGGGCTCGATCCTGGCTATGGGTGCAAAAACTTTTGAGGATGTAACTAAGAAAATGGACAAGGGAGAGCCAGTGGATGTAGTGTACCTGGACTTTCAGAAAGCCTTTGATAAGGTCCCACATAGGAGATTAGTGGGCAAAATTAGAGCACATGGTTTTGGGGGTAGGGTACATGGATAGAAAGTTGGTTGGCAGACAGGAAACAAAGAATAGGGATTAACAGGTCCCTTTCAGAATGGCAGGCAGTAACTAGTGGGGTACCGCAAGGCTCGGTGCTGGGACCGCAGCTATTTATAATATACATTAATGACTTCGATGAAGGGATTAAAAGCAACATTAGCAAATTTGCAGATGACACAAAGCTGGGTGGCAGTGTGAACTGTGGGGCGGATGCTGTGAGGATGCAGGGGGTGACTTGGACATGTTGTGTGAGTGGGCGGATGCAGTTTAATGTGGATAAATGTGAGGTTATCCACTTTGCTGGTAAGAATAGGAAGGCAGATTATTATCTGAATGGTGTCAAGTTAGGAAAAGGGGAAGGTCAAAGAGATCTGGGTGTCCTTGTTCATCAGTCACTGAAAGTAAGCATGCAGGTACAGCAGGCAATGAAGAAAGCTAATGGCATGTTGGCCTTCATGACAAGAGGAGTTGAGTACAGGAGCAAAGAGGTGCTTCTGCAGTTGTACAGGGCCCTAGTGAGACCACACCTGGAGTACTGTGTGCAGTTTTGGTCTCCAAATTTGAGGAAGGATATTCTTGCTATTGAGGGCGTGCAGCGTAGGTTCACGAGGTTAATTCCCGAAATGGCGGGACTGTCGTATGTTGAAAGACTGGAGCGACTAGGCTTGTATACACTGGAATTTAGAAGGATGAGAGGGGATCTTATTGAAACATATAAGATTATTAAGGGATTGGACACGTTAGAGGCGGGAAACATGTTCCCAATGTTGGGGGAGTCCAGAACTAGGGGCTACAGTTTAAGAATAAGGGTTAGGCCATTTAGAATGGAGATGAGGACATTTTCTTTCACTCAGAGAGTTGTAAATCTGTGGAATTCTCTGCCTCAGAAGGCAGTGGAGGCCAATTCTCTGGATGCTTTCAAGAGAGTTAGATAGAGCTCTTAATGATAGCGGAGTCAGGGGATATGGGGGGAGGGCAGGAACGGGGTTCTGATTGTGGATGATCAACCATGATCACATTGAATGGCGGTGCTGGCTCGAAGGGCCGAATGGGCTACTCCTGCACCTATTGTCTATTGTCTACACGGAGTTTGTTTGTTCTCTCTGTGACCAAGTGGATTTTCTCCGAGTGCTCCCACATTCCAACAGGTTTGTAGGTTAATTGGTTTCTGTAAATTGCCCCCAGTATGTAGGATGCAAAGGTGAGATAACATAGAACTAGTGTACGGGTGATCGTTGGTCAGTATAAACTGGGTGGGCCAAAGGCCCTGTATCCATGCTGTATCTCTACACTAAACTAAGTTAAACTTGATACATTGATCGGTTGCTAATCTATTTGGTCTGGGCACTTTATTTCAGAACAACAGATCCACTCTGCGGACACTTACTATAAACCTTGACTTCATAGTTTTTAAATGTCTCTCCAGCCTCATTAGTAGCAATACAGGTATATCTTCCAGCATCCTTTTCCTGAGCATTGAGAATCTGAAGCGTTCTTCCTCCTGCAATAAGAAATAAAAAGAGAAGGATTAATTGAATGCATTGCAATCCTCGAGATCTGCAAAGTCTCAACATGAGTCAACCACAACATCAGGGGAATCAAACTCGTGTGCTCCATGTATAAATTCTAAAACAATGCTGACATAATTAGATATGATAATGGATTTATCATTCTTTCTTTGATGTATAACACAGAATTTACTAGTCTCACTCCATACCTCCTCTGACCAAATTAATTATATTAATATATCGTACCTAATAATAATAATAATAATAATAATTTGTTATATAAATATTATAATTAGATATCTGATCATAATGGAATATTATGAAATGTTTTTTCATTTAATCATTAAGATCTAATTAAACCACATAATTTTAGTTGCTGAAATGGCACATCATTGAGATCGTGCAACAAACTCCCAATTTGACTGCTTAGTTCTACTTCAGAATTGTTAATGCTTTCATTCAAGGCTAACACTTACCAATTTCACTGATCATCTGAATTCAACTAACGAAAGGCCACCTGGCACATCTCATTACCATTTTGTTTCAATCTAAGTAACATTGCAGACCTATCCTGACAGGAATGCCTGTCCTGTACTAAGTGAACGATTCAGACTGTTTCACAGCTCAGATCTCACAGATAATATATACACTGCACAATGGGATGATGTGCCTAAGTAGGAAAAATACTGCAAATGCTGGTATAAATCGAAGACCCTTCTTCAGTCTCGACCTGAAACGTTACCCATTCCTTCTCTCCAGAGATGTTGCCTCACCCGATGAGTTACTCCAGCTTTTTGTGTCTCCCTTCGATGTGCTTAAGTAGTTGTATCTTAACACTGTGACAGGTTGAATTTGATCCAGTTCAGTCGTCAAGTCCGTTTCCACTACTTAACTAATCCTATGGCATCCTAACTTTTTATAGTCCTTCCAAGTTTCATTGCCATGACTATCCTGGGAAGCACAGTTCGTAGGGTCCAAGACATTAAAAATAATCTTTCTAAATGTTTTTGATATTCAGAGACCAATAGAAATAGTTGAAAGTTTTTTTAAAAATTATGGAAGTTATTTAAAAACATTTGGATTGAATAAACTAAAGCCAGGTTGACACACATGACATTGGATGTGCCCATGCTCTGTCCAGCAACCATCCCTAGACTCAGCACAGAGTTCATTCAGCAGAGTGAGAAGTCACAGGCACTGGCACTGAATTTACAGCAAATTCCCAATTTCAAGATGGTGATCTGTACACTGCAGTTAGTTGGCAGCTCCATATGGAATTACTGACCAGCCATCATCATGATTTAGAATATTTGTCATACACTCCAATCTTTAAAAGGCAGAGAAACCCATGCAACCAGTTTGCCTGAACCACTACCTGAAAATAGACAATAGACAATAGGTGCAGGAGTAGGCCATTCGGTCCTTCGAGCCAGCTATCTTGGTGTCCTTGAGAGCTCTATCTAGCTCTCTCTTGAATGTATTCAGAGAATTGGCCTCCACTGCCCTCTGAGGCAGAGAATTCCACAGATTCACAACTCTGTGACTAAAAATGTTTTTCCTCATCTCTGTTCTAAATGGCCTACCCCTTATTCTTAAACTGTGGCCCCTGGTTCTGGACTCCCCCAACATTGGGAACATGTTTCCTGCCTCTAACATGTCCAACCCCTTAATAATCTTATACGTTTCGATAAGATCCCCTCTCATCCTTCTAAATTCCAGTGTATACAAACCTAGTCGCTCCAATCTTTCAACATATGACAGTCCCGCCATTCCGGGAATTAACCTAGTAAACCTACGCTGCACGCCCTCAATAGCAAGAATATCCTTCCTCAAATTTGGAGACCAAAACTGCACACAGTACTCCAGGTGCGGTCTCACTAGGGCCCTGTACAACTGCAAAAGGACCTCTTTGCTCCTATACTCAACTCCTCTTGTTATGAATGCCAACATTCCATTGGCTTTCTTCACTGCCTGCTGTACCTACATGCTTCCTTTCAGTGACTGATGCACTAAGACACCCAGATCACGTTGTACGTCCCCTTTTCCTAACTTGACACCATTCAAATAATAATCTGCCCTCCTATTCTTACCACCAAAGTGGATAACCTCACACTTATCCACATTAAACTGCATCTGCCATGCATCCGCCCACTTACACAATCTGTCCAAGTCACCCTGCAACCTCATAGCATCTTCCTCACAGTTCACACTGCCACCTAGCTTTGTATCATCGGCAAATTTGCTAATGGTACTTTTAATCCCTTCATCCAAGTCATTGATGTATATTGTAAATAGCTGCGGTCCCAACACCGAGCCTTGCGGTACCCCACTAGTCACTGCCTGCCATTCTGAAAGGGACCCATTTATCCCCACTCTTTGCTTTCTGTCTGTCAACCAACTTTCTATCCATGTCAGTACCCTACCTCCAATACCATGTGCTCTCATTTTGCCCACCAATCTCCTATGTGGGACCTTGTCGAAGGCTTTCTGAAAGTCGAGGTACACCACATCTACCGGCTCTCCCCTGTCAATTTTCCTAGTTACATCCTCAAAAAATTCCAGTAGATTAGTCAAGCACGATTTCCCCTTCGTAAATCCATGCTGACTCGGAACGATCCTGTTACTCCGATCCAAATGCTCCACAATTTCGTCTTTTATAATTGACTCCAGCATCTTCCCCACCACTGATGTCAGACTAACTGGTCTATAATTTCCCATTTTCTCTCTCCCTCCTTTCTTGAAAAGTGGGATAACATTAGCTACCCTCCAATCCACAGGAACTGACCCGGAATCTATAGAACATTGGAAAATCATTACTAATGCGTCCACAATTTCTAGAGCCATCTCCTTAAGCACCCAGGGATGCAGACCATCAGGCTCTGGGGATTTATCGGCCTTGAGTCCCATCAGTCTACCCAAAACTTTTTCCTGCCTAATGTGGATTTCCTCCAGTTCCTCTGTCACCCTAGGATCTCTGGCCACTAGAACATCTGGGAGATTGTTTGTATCCTCCTCAGTGAAGACAGATCCAAAGTACCGGTTCAACTGTTCTGCCATTTCCTTGTTCCCCATAATAAATTCCCCTGCTTCTGTCTTCAAGGGACCCACATTTGCCTTGACTATTTTTTTCCTCTTCACATACCTAAAAAAGCTTTTACTATCCTCCTTTATATTATTGGCTAGTTTACCCTCGTACCTCATCTTTTCTCCCCGTATTGCCTTTTTAGTTATCTTCTGTTGCTCTTTAAAAGAGTCCCAATCCTCTGGCTTCCCACTCTTCTTTGCTATGTTATACTTCTTCCCTTTTATTTTTATGTTGTCCTTGACTTCCCTTGTCAGCCACGGGTGCCTCTTACTCCCCTTAGAATCTTTCCTCCTCTTTGGGATAAATTGATCCTGCAACTTCTGCATTATTCCCAGGAATACCTGCCATTGCTGTTCCACAGTCTTCCCTGCTAGGGCCTCCTTCCAGTCAATTTTGGCCAACTCCTGCCTCATGCCTCTGTAATCCCCTTTGCTATACTGTAATACTGACACCTCCGATTTTCCCTTCTCCCTCTCCATTTGTAGAGTAAAACTTATCATATTGTGGTCACTGCCTCCTAATGGCTCATTTACCTCGAGTCCCCTTATCAGGTCAGGTTCATTACATAACACTAAATCCAGAATTGCCTTCTTCCTGGTAGGCTCCAGTACAAGCTGTTCTAAGAATCCATCTCGGAGGCACTCCACAAACTCTCTTTCCTGGGGTCCATTACCAACCTCTGGCTCTCAGGCTCCGAAGCTGAACAAACCTGCTTTAATATCATGTCATTCTTCCCATTGAGAAAAATGGAGTCACATCTTTTGACAAAGTACATTTGCTGAAGTGCAAATCTCCAGAAAATAAATCAGCATCTAAGAAGCAGTCCAAAGTTCTATTACAATTTGTTTAACCAGCCAAATTCAAGAATATCAAACAATAGTCATTTTAAACCAACTAGTTGGATGAGAAAGCAAACATTTGCTGTCAAAACAGACTGCTAAAGAGGCTTTTAAAACCTAATCAAATAAATGTTTAAATGGGCAATCCTACAATATATACTTCCCATTGTGCTTCTCTCCCCATTTAAACTAAAGCTTTTTTTCTGTGGGCGCTTCAGATTTTTAATAGGAATGATTAACAATTGGCTTTGGCATAGCAACACAATAGCTTGCTAATTCAGGTGATTTTAGTACATTACATCATATTTTAGTCATTCTTAACAATGATTTACATTCCAATTACATTTTAGATTAAAGAAATCTATTCTCGGGTATTTCACAATGGAGACAGAAAATATTTAGCATTTACTCATAGTAAATTACTGAAAAAACTGCTATTGGTATCTTAGAAAGATTACTATTCTGACCTGTCTAACTTTCATGATTTCATAATACCCATGATGTAATTAAAAAAAATGGTTTTCATGTTCTTATACTTACCTGGAAGAATATGAACATTTTTGTTGGATTCAAAAGATGCTCCATCTTTAAGCCAGGTGATAATTGCAGGTGGGTATGACTGTGCCTCACACACAAGGGAGGTGGGACTGTTCAGAATAACAGTGACATCCTCCGGAGTGCCTTCACTGTCAACACCAAGAATTTTTGGAGACACTAAATGGTGAAAGAGAAAACTGCAAATAAGTTATAAAATTGATTCAAGTTCGGATGAAGAGTCCCAGACCACACAAGCTGTCTGACCTGCTGATTTTTTCATGCACTTTCTCTCTTTGATTCAGGCTGTTTCAGTAAAACTGTTGAACATTGAATATAAATCTCGGCAAAAACTAGTATTGCAGAATGGCAACAATCTAGAACGCGCATTTCCAGTGCCCTATCTGTTTATCCATGTTCTCATTCTCCCCATCTCTTCCACCATCATTCTTTACTGCTCCTGTTTACTCCACAGTGGAGAGGGTGGGAAGTTAGGAGCCTTTCCAGAACCGTCTGGAACCTTCCCTAAACATCGGAGAGCAATGTGACACTCGGATCCCCTAGGATCCTAGTAGGAGAATTGAGAGATTCATTCCCCATTCTGTAAAATTTGACGAATCTACGCTCAACAGAATGGGGTCAAAATAGTTTCTGGTGGCAGATGTATTATCAGTTCAAAGAAACATTTCATAATCCTAACTCCATGAAAACAGTATTCTCTTGATCTGACAGATTCACAACTTAATGGGGTATATAGCAACTTTGCACTTTTTAAATGAAAATGCCAAAGTTTAGGTGTCTTGATATCACCTGCTTATCACCATCTCCTGGTACATATCCAAAATCAATGAGCTCGAGTTATGTCAGAGCTGCTTAAATCCCAGTGTCCAATGACTACTGACATTTTAATTTTTAAAATGTTCACTCGTAAGGGCTCAAATTTATAGATGCCTACTATTCTAGAAATGGTTTATCCAGCCTAGTGTGTTTGAGATGTGAGGAACACCAACCTAGCACATTTAGATTGAAATTCTTGTTCTTGTTTCCTGCTGCGTTAGAAGCAATGCAAGTGTATCGCCCGGTGTCAGGCACACGTGCGAATCCAATCTGGAGAAAACGGCCACTGGATAGGATCTGATGCTGCTGGTCTTCAGTCACGGGTTCACCATCCTTCAGCCATCTTATTTGTGGAACTGGATTGCCTTTTCACACAAAATAAAACCCTCCATAAATAAATTAGTATTGCATGTAATTATCATTGTTCAATTTTTGAACAAATCGCTAACCAAACACATTTACTAAAAATTCTTTGTATCTTGGTTTAACAATACATGGCGGTATACTTGTGCAAAGTTGGAAGGATAGCCTCAATGAGAAAGAAGTCTAACCTTGCCACTAGAAAAATAAATATCCATTTACATGCGTCTATGGTATAAATAAGTGAACCAGGACCATCTATTGGAATATCACAGGCACTTATAATTTACATTGGGGTACACATGGGAGCAGGATTTCTCTATGTGCCTCCTTACTGCATGTATACACAATTTTAAAAGATGTTCCCTGCATGAAGACTAATGTATTGTGCTTTAAGTGAATCACTTGTACTTGGAAATGTAATGCCTTAAGGTGGTGTGGTAACAAAATCTGTGAGTGAAGAATTATAATTAGCACGTTCTCTAGTTAAACTATATTCCATCTTGCTCGCTGCCTCGATTGTGTCCATGTGGACTATTTTGCTGCCTTTGTTCTGTAGCTGGCTGTATCGTTGTCCAATGCTGATGCATTGCAGCCTTTAGAATAATGTTACATATGTATCTACAGTTAAAGTTTGTTGCTTCTCCGACAAGGCACAAATATCATGATCTCATGAATACAGGTTCCTTTAACTCTGCTGGACTGCACATATTAATGAAGAGAAAAATACGAATATTTTAAACATTATAGAAGTAGGTTGGTCTTTGCATTCTCATTTTTCCCTAGAGTGCTTTCCATTTATCACTTCATGCCTCCTGTCACATTCTCGGGCTGTATGTGACCACCAGGCATTCATGAACCAATGCTCCACGCAAATGGCCATTTTTCCCCTCCTTGATAAACCAACACCTCTCCCTCTCTGGGCAGAAATCAATCCCTGTTGATGTCTAACACGAGCAATGTATCGACGAACAACATGGCAATGTGTTACAATAAAGTCATGGCCATGGTTGATGTCTATAAGACAATGCCCACAGCATACCTTTCTGATGATTTTAATGTGCTTTCAACCACTAATTGTAGCCTTTTGTGCAACATTCTCAAATGCTGATACCAGCCCTACTCTGGGACATGCGGATGAACATGCAGGTCAGCTCAGAATGTTTTGTGCTCTTACCTGAAACCTCACATGTGAGAGTTATAGTGTGATTCTCCTTTATTTTCACGTCTTCCATCTTATCATTAATTATGCTGGGTGGTACTATTTACACAAGAACAATAGAATTACATATTATAGTGCAGCGAACAAACACTTTATACGTTTTCATTAGACTTTAGGACCAGTAGAAATATCGACCAACAGAGCAGGAGAAAGCCTTTTGAACCTTCTCTGCCATTCAGTGCAACCATGGGTAATCCTCTCAATGGGGGAGCACATTGAGACCAGTGGCCATAATTATTTTAAAAGAGGTATGAGAAAGACTAACTGGTCCACACGCTGCAGTTCTATATTGGGGCAAAGCAAACTTTAAAAGGCATTAAGGCGGAACTTGGAAAAGTATTTGGGAGAGACTGTTTGCAAGTAAAGGGATATTTAGTAAGTGGGATAGGGAGAGTTCAGAGTGAGCATGCTTCTGTTAGACACAAAATGCTGGAGTAACTCAGCGGGTCAGGCAGCATCTCTGGAGAGAAGGAATGGGTGGCGTTTCGGGTCGAGACCCTTCTTCAGGCTTCAGTTAGAGCTCAGCACAAGGCTGACAAGATTAGAGAAGCCCAGTTGATGAGGAATGTAGAGACCCGAGTCAGGAAAGAGGTGGAGGAGTGTGTCAGGTATCAGCAGCTTGGACCAAGTGAATCCCTTGAGGAATATAAAAGGATGTAAGAGGAAAATAAGGAGGGAAAAGAGGACATGAGATAGCTATGGCAGATCAGGTAAAGGAGAATTCTAGGAGATTCTACGAGAATATTAACAGCAAATGGTTAACCAGGGAAAGACTAGGTCCTCTTAAGAATCAATGTGATTGTCTATATGTTAAGGAACAGAAGATGGGTGAGGACTTAAATAATTATTTTTCTTCCCTGTATTTACTCTAGAGAAGGTTGTGTAAACTAAGGGGATTAAGGAAAGGAATAGCAATGTCTTGGAACACATCCACATTGCAAATGAGTTGCTGGCAGTCTTAAAACATTTTAAGGTGCCTAAATATGTGCCATTTATTGCGAGACTCAGAGGGCTGAGTCTGTGAGAATTAGTTGGTAGGAGTCCAGCCGCAAAGCTCAGTTGCACTGGAATTCCTAACTACGCTGAAGAGATGGTCTCTTGGATCTTGTGCAGGGCCTGTAAATTCATTGATTTCAATGCAGATTTCAAGCTTTTTGATTAGGTGGTCAAGAGGGTTTAATTGTCACATGTACTGGGACCAGAACAATGAAATTCGTACTTGCTGCAGTTTTACATGCAAATTTGTGCAACACAGTACAGTGGTGTAGCTGATGGTCCTGCTGCCTCACAACGGCACAGACCCAAATTCGATCCTGAGCTTGGGAGCTGTCTGTGTGGAATTTGCACGCTCTTCCAGTGACGTGTGGGTTTCTTCTGGATACTCCAGTTTCTTGCCACATCCCAAAGGTGTGAGGGTTTGAAGGTTAATTGCCTCTGCAAATTGCCGCGAGTGTTTAAGGAGTGGTTGAGAAAGTGTTATAACGTAGAACTAATATGAATGGTGATCGATGGTCCCGGTGGGCTGAAGAGCCTGTTTCCGTGCTGTATCTTTAGACCATACTAAACACACCAAATAAACATACAATAAACAATATTACAAATAAATGATCAGTTATACTAGATAACCAGACCATAATAATGCAAGCTGTTGTATATAGTGCAACCTAGAAAAGGCCCAGAGTGAAAAGGGAGTTAAATTGTTTATAATGTTTGCTTTATTTAAGGTTTTTAATTATTATTAAACACTTTCTGTGCTTTTAATTAATTTTATTTAGTTTAGTTTAGTTTAAATTCTCCCAGCGATTCTCCCACATTAACCCTATCCTACACACACTAGGGACAATTTACACACTTATACCAAGTCAATTAACCTACAAACCTGTACATCTTTGGATGTAGGAAACCTGTACATCTTTGCAGGAGGAAACCGAAGATCTCAGAGAAAACCAACGTGGTCACGGGGAGAACGTACAAACTCCGTACAGACAGCACCCTTAGTCAGGATCGAACCCGGGTCTCTGGCGTTGCAAGTGCTCTAAGGCAGCAACTCTACCGCTAGGCCACTGTGCTGCCCCTAAATCGGTTTAGACTTTCCACAAATCAGGGAGCAGTTTTCAATCTAATGGGTTGCTAACTTGCTCTGTTCACAGATACCTGGTGGTTTAGTTTTATTATTGTCACTCGTACTGAGGTAATATAAAAATTTCTGTTTCGCATGCTAGCCAATCAGCCTTGGCACTACACAGATGCTTGGCCCTGAACATCCATGCACCAGATCCACGCAACACTCTGTTGTTAACTGTCAATGCAGTGAAAGATAAGCACCATTTCTCTACCACAGACCAAAACATTTATCCCATTGTATAACTGATTTGTAGCATGGTATCCTGGTATTTTAGTTCCTCCGAATCTGCTAAAAGATGATAATGTGAAGAAAAAAAAATCAGTCTTAAAAAATTCCATATGGTGTCAAAATGAAGACCTAACATCACAGATCTCACGTGGAGATTATGTGTTTGGATGGTGATCTCAAGTGAATGGAATGATATTTTCAAAGCATTACTCAGGCAGTGAGTGGTAAATGTTTAAACCTTGGGCTGTTACCCCATTTTCCCAAGTATACAACACCAGGGAAAGCCTGTTTGGATTTTTATTGTCACCAATGAGTTTGACAATGTGATCAGGAGTTAGATTCATCAATGCAAAGTGATTTATTGGTTTATTCCTGAACTTATTACATACCTAAGACATCGAGGTCAAAGCCTTTGATCTTTTCCCCTGCAGCATTTGTGACCACACAGGAGTACATCCCAGAATCCTCCTCTGCTGCATGCATCAGGCGTAGTGTACGACCTCCTGTGGGTTCATAGGAGGTCAAATGTCACACAATTGAAAACTGAAAAATAACTAGTGTCCTGCATGATGCTTGTAGATATTCCCATAAAGTTAAATTGGAGTCCCCCAAAATACTGACTAAACCTGTAGTTGGAAGTAAGAACAGAGGAAATAAATAAACAGGATCACTAGCCTATTTGCCCCTTCAAGCCTGCTCTACTGTTCTTTAAGGTCATGGCTAACCTTTCTCGTGCAATACTGTCAAGTGAACTTTCACTGCACTCCCTCAAAGGCAAATATATGCTTTTTCAGATAATGAAACCAACATACATAATACTCCAGGTGCGTTTTAGTTTATTATTGTCACATGTACTGAAGTACAGTGAAAAGCTTTTTTGTTGCATGCTATCCAGTCAGCGAAAATAATACACATGATTACAATCAAGACGTCCACAGTTCTCGCAAATGCCAATGTATTTACAGTAAAACATCTTAATTCATGCAGACAGATCCTCCCCAATTACAGGCTAACATTTCTGTTTGCATCGTCATCATTTGCTGGCTTTTGGAAACCCGTGGACAATGACAGTTTATCATTACTCAATCTCATACCATTTAAAATATACTTTACTTTTCTGTTTGGTGCACCTAAACAGATAACTTCACATTTTTCCATATTATTCCAGCTAAATTCCTTGTCCATTTAAATAGCACAAAGCCTCATTATCTCCTCCTTCCCATTCATAATCCCACCTAGTGTATTACAAAACATGGAAATATGACATTTGATCCCCGTAGCCTAATCACTGATGTAGATTGTGAATACCTCATGTCCAGGCAAAGATTTCTGTGGTTTCCTGCTAGTTACAGTTGGTCCACTAAAAAGGATTTATTCCAATTACGTGGTTTCTGCCCAATAGCCAATTCTCAATCTACTTTAGTATTTTATCTCCAACTCTATTGCTATATCCTTGCTCAACAAAGACTTGTATGGAACCTTATTAAAAACCTTCTCAAAATACAAATCTACCATGTTGATTGGTTTCCCCTTGTCTATTCCACTGGTCATATTCTAAGAAAGCTCCACCACATTGATAACCAAAGGATTCATGATCTCTAGAGCCATTTCTTTCAAACTTTGCAATGCAGATCACAAATCCTTGGTATCTGTGACCTTTTGGTCTCACCAACTTCCGTAGCTTTTATTTATGACCAATAGTATTTTTCTAGGTTCCTGATTCTTGTTGGAGGCTTGGATCTCTGATATTTCTGGCACTCTGATATTTTTGTACCTTCTTCCGTGCATGAGAGAAATGTAATTAGTTAATTCCAACGTGCAATTAAACCACATCACAGCAAAACAAAGTCCTAAATAGATTTCCTTTACATGTTTATCCCAAAGAATCATTTGCAATGTATGTGGAACATCAAACATTTCCACAACTGTCAGCTATTGGCTTAAGTTAATAAGGATATCTGGAGTTTGCCTTTGTTGTTGATTAATTACTCGTGCACCTTAGTTTCTCCATGGAAATATCTCAAATCTCGGTGTAGGAAAATAACTGCAGATGCTGGTTCCACCCGATATGTCACCCATTCCTTCTCTCCTGAGATGCTGCCTGACCCGCTGAGTTACTCCAGCATTTTGTGTCTACCTTCAAATCTCGGTGTGGTCATTTTATATTTAATCCGTGCTGCAGTGAATCTGGGAGAGATTGTGGGAGAGATTGACTGAAGCATGGGTTCAACATAAATCAGATGAATAGTGAAAGCAGAAAATACAGTGTCCAGTGAAGGAGCGGTCCAGAGCTGGGATCTGCGTAAACATCACTCTATTATTCACAAAATAAACCCTATGTTCACACCAGAGGAACAGAGTAATTAGCAACATGGAAAAGCAATGACTCTTGGTTACTGAATATCTTATCGTCCATGTGAAAAAGCACTGTTCTGCTGATGAATCGTTGCCACGCTTGAAAATTAGCATTGATCCCTCAACTTTTATAAAACATGGTACAATATGGTGATATAATGCTTACCCGAGAGGATTCTCAAAGCATTGCTTTGACTGATTGGCTGTCCATCCTTGAGCCAAGTGATTGATGGGAGAGGGATGCCCGAGGCTTCGCAAGTCAATGCAACGGGATTTTTAACCACAACACTGACATTCTCTGGAAATCCACTGGCTCCACTAATACTTGGTGGCACTATGAGATAAATTGTGAATACCAGGTGATAAAATTATATATTTGCAACAAAGAAGTTATTACAAATAACAAAAACAAAATTATATCCATATAAATATCTCCTGAATAATAATAATAATAATAATATTCATTTATTGTCGTTGCAACTAGTGCAACGAAATTAAAAAATAGCAATCCTGACGGTGCGTAAAAAACATATATGCAATAAATGCAAAACAAATAAATACCAATATATTAAATACAAGCGTTTTAACAGTGTGACCTATTGCAGAAAGTAGTGTTCAGTTCTCGTATGGCCCTGGGGTAAAAACTGTTCTTGAGTCTGTTTGTTCGGGATTTGATCGACCTGAAACAATTCATATTGCATTTCAAGAGTGAATGCTTTTTACTCTTTAAGTACCATTAAAGCCAAGTTGGAATTAAGAGAACGCTTGATGGCTCTGGGCCTGTACTTGCAGGAAGTATCCTTTAAAAAGATCAGGGGGAATCTCATTGAAGGTTGCCCAATAATGAAAGGCCAGTAGTGGGTGGGTCCAGAACCAGAGCTAACAGCCTCAGAATAAAAGGACATACCTTGAGAATGGAGATGAGGAGGAATTTTTTAGCCAGAGGGGGGTGAATCTGTGGAATTCATTGCCACGGATGGCATTGGAGGCCAAGTCATTGGGTACTTTTAAAGTAGAGATTGATTCTTGATTAGTAAGGGTGTCAAAGGTTACAGAGCGATGGCAGGAAAATGGGGTTGAGAGTGAAAGGTAGATCAGCCATGATCGAATGGAGGAGCAGACTCGATGGGCAGAATAGCCTGTTTCTGTTCCTACATCTTATGATTCTTATGAACCAATAATCAATATTTACAGATGATCAGAGTTATTGTGCTGTGGTTAGATAATTTATTGTTCCTAAGATATTAAGACAAGAAAAGTTTATTGTCACGTGCACAAGTATGATGAGGTACAGGTACAATGAAAAGTCTTGCTTGCAGCAACGTTACAAACACATAGACTCAGCCAAACACAGTCTTGGAGCTTGGTGATGAGTTTGGAGGGACGATGGTGTTGAACACCAAGCTGGAGCTGATGAACACCAGCCTTATGTATGTGTTGCTGTTCTTCAGATTATCATTAAATGTTCCCCCTTCATTTTCCCCATTCCAGTTTCCTTTAGATCTCATTAAAATGCATTCATATTCTGTGATGCTGCAAAAAAACTAATAGCTATGTGGTGTCCAAGATGATTCCTTCTCATTTTCTCCCCTTTGTTCGAACTCCACTCAGTTTCTCTTTGTTGACAGGAGGTGCAAGATTGTAATTTTAAATAAGGTGATCACATCCCATCTGGTGATTTTTTAAAAATATTGCCCACTTTTTCACATGTAGATATAAATACCAACTTGTGATGAAAATTGTTAGCTGGCCCATTAAACCTTGCACACTCTCTCCTGCAATCAACACATCCAGGAAGTTAATCAGCTGAACCCGAGGACTGACTATAGCACTTGAGATATCAAACTACAACATTTTGTGAGAAAAAAGTACTAATTAAAGGATCTATGCTGATAAATATCATGGGTAACACAGCAGGGAAATGTCTGAAATGTAATCCTTGATGGGAATCGATTTATTTCCCTTCTACTGAAACCCGTAACAAGAATTGGTGCATCATGTGCACAGATTACAGGATCATTCTAGTTTAGCCAATAAATTAATTGTATTGTGTAGGAAACTGCAGATGCTGGCCTACACCGAAGATATATACATAACTCAGCGGGACAGGCAGCATCTCTGGAGAGAAGGAACGGGTGACGTTTCAGGTTTTCTTCAGACTTTAATTGTATTATTACTTACCATGTATGTTGAGATCATATTTCTTATCGACCTGTCCTACTACATTCACAGCCACACACGTGTACCGCCCAGTGTCATAAACCTGCGCATTCTTAATCTGGAGCAGCTGTCCACCATTTAAAATGTTCACGCCTCTGTCATTCACAAGGGGACGGTCATCTTTCATCCATGTCAGTGCTGGCCGAGGAATTCCTTGAGCCTCACATTCTAAGGTAGCGTCATTCCCTTGAATAATAATGATTTCTGTCGGGTACCTCCCACTGTTGCTGATGGTTGGTCGGACTGTCAAGCAAAAAGACTTTTAATACGAAAGAGAAAACATGTTATAGTTGCAACTACACAGCTGCCTGTCTGCAGCATTACTATTTTAATGTTTCAATTTATTGTGAGAAAATTGTTGTCTTTCAAAGGGGAAGAGACTGAACGCCCTACAGAATATACAAGTACAATACTATGACATGGCTAAGATTAACAAGTTGTATCACATTGAGAGCTAATCCCTTCTTCAGGCATCTGTTAGTTTCTTTATCTTTTATAACTCTGTCAAGATAACTATTTAAACAAACAAGTTACTGTCAATATACTGATTAACTCTAAACTGTGCAACCCGTTTTGAATAACACTACATATTTTTAAAATACTCAGTAGTCACAAAGCTTTATAGTCAGTCATTACAATCCTTTATTTAACTGCAGTATTGCCCCCCGTCATCATTTTCCCCAAACTGCCTGCTTAAAGAAGCATTATTCTGATCACCAAGGTGAGAATAGAACTGATATGGCATCTAATTTGACAAATATTAATTATGAGTACGAACATTAAATTGTTCATTTTATTCAAACCAACATTTATAATATAAGCACTTACTACTATAAACTGTCACCCAGTTGTACTTAGTTTAGAAAATACCATTAAACAGAAATAAATAAAGCAAATAGAAAAAATGTGAGACCGATGCAATCACTGTGTACTCATCGATTCATACTTTGTGGTTATTTTGTTGATTCACACAGACTATTTAAATTCCATCATGTGAATGACAACTGTTATAATTTTTTTTCAAATTGTGAATACAAGGGCAGGGCATACTCAACAACAATTAACATAGAAACATAGAAAATAGGTGCAGGAAGAGGCCATTCGGCCCTTCGAGCCAGCACCGCCATTCATTGTGATCATGGCTGATCAACCACAATCAGTAGCCTGTGCCCAACTTCTCCCCATATCCCTTGATTCCACTAGCCCTTAGAGCTCTATCTAACTCTCTCTTAAATTCATCCAGTGATTTGGCCTCCACTGCTCTCTGTGGCAGAGAATTCCACAAATTCACAACTCTCTGGGTGAAAAAGTTCCTTCTCACCTCAGTTTTAAATGACCTCCCCTTTATTCTAAGACTGTGGCCCCTGGTTCAGGACTCCCCCAACATTGGGAACATTTTTCCTGCATCTAGCTTGTCCAGTCCTTTTATAATTTTATATGTCTGTATAAGATCATTCTCAATTGACACTTATCCTTAACTTTATTGGAAAGTGTTAAACATTATTTGTTAAATTTTATCAATTATGCCATATTAATAACCCAAGAAATCTTGATTGGAACTTGTGAATGTTCGAACACATTCAAAAGATTATTAAACTAGAGCATATGGTATTTGGGGCAATGCTCTGGCAAAGAATAAAGAACATCTAATGGATGAACTGGAGATGAATGGGTCATGCCTGATGGGGTTTCCAGCTGTTCACAATTGACATCAATGATTTGGATGATCTGGGCTTGTTGATAATAAGAAGCTGGATGTTAGTATATGGAGGATGCAGAGGGTATTTTGGGAGATTTAGACAGGTTAATTAAATGAGCAAAGACAAGGATAATGATGAAAAAATGTTTAGTCGTAAACTTAGAAAAAATGGAAAGGCTGAGTTTTGTTTGGATGGGGAGAGATTGAAAGGTGTTAGTGTTCAGAGTGACCTTGGTATCGTTATGTGGCGAAAGTTGATATGAATGTACAGCAAGCAGTTAGAAAGACTACAGCATGCTGGGTTTTTACTATTTGGGCATAACAGTTTATGCACCAATCACCCAGTGATTCTTCAAATATTGTGATTAAGTCCAGTCTCCCTTCCTAAGGAAGGACATATCTTAGATAGAGTACAGATAAGATTCCTGGAATGGGGAATTTTTATTTCAGGAGAAATTAAGCAATCTGGGCCTACATTTTTAAGTTAGGAGAATGAAAGGAGATCATATTGAAACGTACAAATTTCTTCTGAGGCTTAACAGGGTACTTGCGGAGACGATGTTTCCCTCTATACATCAGTACAACATAAGAACAGGCCTTTCAGCCAATGCTGTCCATGCTGAACATAATGCAAGGGTAAACTAATCTCCTTCGCCCAAATGTGATCCATATCTCTCCATTCCCTTGGTATCCATGTACCGATGGAGAGCCTATTAATTGCCGCTATCGGATCTGCCTCCACCACCACCTCAGACAGGGCAGGCACCCACCAGGCACCCACCACTGTTGGCAAAAACCTTGCCCTGCACGACTCTTTTAGGTTAGGACCCTTTCACCTTAAAGCTATGCCCTCTAGTCTTCGACATTTCAACCATGGGAGAAATGTTCTGACCTCTCTGCCCTAACTATGACTTTCATAACATTTAATATGTCTGCAAGGTCACCTCTCAGTCTCCATCACTCCTGAGCAAACACTCCAAGTTTGCTCAAACTCTCATTATAGCTAATATCCTCCAAACTGGGCTGCATTCTGGTAAACCTCTTCTGCACTCTCTCCCAAGCCTCCACTTTTTTTCCTGTAATGGGGTGACCAGAACTGCACATAATACTCCAAATGCAACCTAATCGAAGTCAGACAAAGCAGCAACTTGACTTTCCTGAAATTAACACACTTCAGCCAAATAGTTTCACCTTATTCCTTAACCTCTCCTTGCCTGTCTTTCCCTTGAGACATCCTGGTCCTAATCTCTGCCTTCCCTTCTGTCCTTCCTTTTGCTGGTCTTCTACTCAAGTTCCCACCTCCCTGCCATTGGAGTTTAAAACCTCCCAAGTGGCTGAGTCAGCGGGTCAGACAGCATCTCTGGAGAAAAGGAATAGGTGACATTTTGGGTCAAGATCTTCTTCAGACTGAGAGTCAGGGGAAAGGGAAATGAGAGATATAGACGGTGATGTTGAGAGATATAGAACAAATGAATGAAAGATATGCAAAAAAGTAATGATGATAAAGGAAACAGGCCATTCTTCGCTGTGTGTTAGGATAGAACGAGTCACATACAATGAGACTCATATATGAATATTGATTTCTCTAACTTCAAGTAACCCTTGCATCCCCCCCTCTCTCTCCATCCCTCCCTCATCCAAGTCGTACCAGCTTCAAAGTCATCTAGTTGAGTCTCATACTCCCAAATGGCCTTGACATCATCCAGCTGCAGCTCCAGCTCCCTCATGTAGTCAATCAGGAGCTGCAGCTGGATGCATTTCCCACAGATGTGGTCCTCAGGGACAACTGATGTCTCCCTGACGTTCCACATGCTGCAGGAGTAGAGTACCACAGCCCTAACATCTTTACTACATTTACACTGGGGGAACGAAGAGAAAAGTAAAGGCCTCACCCTATTTAATCTGCAGCTTCCTTATCGGTCTCACAGGTCAAGTCCTCAGCATTTACCCTCAACAAAGCTCTCCACCCTAACACAAGCCACTCTGCTGCACTTACCCACCTTGTTGAGCCAATCAATTGCCGTTTTTTTTTAAACTGCCCTGCCCTGCACTCCCTACGGGCTGGAAACTGACTATGAAGAAGGATTTGAACCCACGATATCTCACAGATTCTTGATTTTAATCCGCAAAGCAAGAATCATGAGCCTAGGCTGACAAGACCACAAGAATGTAAGACCCACAGCGGGATTTGAACACAGATTCAATTGAACAAAGAATCAAAGATTACTTGTCCAGTAACTTCACCTCTGCACCACCACCATATCTATATTGTAATAACATATATTATAATTTATTTATTGTTCCTGGTAAGGTTCTACATCTAAATATAACATAACCTATATCAAAACATATATCTATCCTACTTGGAATTAAATATGGATTATGTAGTACAATTTCTAACACTAAAAGATTCAAAACCTTTGAAAATAATCTTGTGTTCAGTTGATGAGAGGCATGTTCAGCAAATAATAGTCAATGGTGTCCAAGTAGTAAACCGGGTAATAAAATGTTTAAACTAGCTGTTCACTGCCAAATGATTCTGAATGTTTAATACAGATGTTTGCACTTAATGCAGATAAGACTGCGCTCTTGATTGAATCATACGGAATCATTGTTCCGACACAATACTAATCTTAGATATTTATCAATAAAAGATTGAATAAATGTCAGTGGGAAGCAAAGAATCGTATTTCAATAGTCCATAAATGTACAGTCTCCTAATTTACTGATATCTGAATGTAAATAGAGCGTGGTCTTAAATCAAGATAAAGTTCTATTTTCCCTCTACTTTTTCCACTATTATTCAAATATATCAGTTTAATTTGATGTATTACAAAACACTTGAGTAAACATTGAGGAAAATGGCAATAATATCCACGCATATTAACTGTTAGAACATTAGTAATTGGAAAAAAAATTGAATAATATCTAAAAATTCATTCAAAGAAAAGATCACTGCATACCATAGACTTCCAGCGTGTATTCTTTCATTGTAGTTCCAACAATATTGGTGGCCACACAAGTGTAGGATGCACTGTCTGATGGTTTAGCATTGGAGACCTGCAACTGTCGCCCACCTGAGACAACACGGACCTCTCCATTTAGATCATTCAGTAATGGGGAACCTACAGGTAAAAATTAAAATTAATAAAATAGGTTCTATGAGAAACACTGTGGCAAGATCTTAGAGAAATAGCGTAATGACTTCAAAACAACCAAGGTATCACAAAATGCTGGAATAACTCAGCAGGTCAGGCAGCATCTAGGAGAGGGAATGGGTGACGTTTCTGAAGAAGGGTCTCGACCCGAAACGTCACCCATCTCTCTCCTAGATGCTGCCTGACCTGCTGAGTTACTCCAGCATTTTGTGATACCTTCGATTTGTACCAGCATCTGCAGTTATTTTCCTTCAAAACAACCAAGCCTATGCTTCTGCACAGCTTTACTATGTTCTATTAGTTATATTAAAGAAATTAGCGTTGCAGAATTAATATGTGTCCTTCCCACCTTTTGGCCTTTGAAATGTGTCCTCTTGAAGCAAGAAATTACTTCTTGAATCAAGAAATTACCTCTTGAATATTATTTCAGCAGATCATTAATATATAAGAAGAGTAGACGAGTTGGAATTGTGCAATTAAAGAATAAAGTTGGGGAAAGTATTACTTTAAACAACTATAAAGCAAATAATGCAGGAAAATCTCTGCTGGTCAGGTAGCATCTACGGAAAGAGAATTGGTTAACTTTTCAGGTTTAGGACTGTTCATCAGAACTGAGACATAGAGTCTTCGAAATAAAATATTAAGTGTCTCTTTCCACAGATGCTGCCTGACCTGTTGAGTGTTTCAAGCATTTTGGCCTGGTATTTCAATGAGGTAAAATGGAAAAGATCAGAGTTGGCAAACTTCTGGAATAACAGGAATTGAACATTAACTATGTGGATACATTTCATTAATGATTATTCAATTTGAAAGAAGCGCTCTATTTTTACAATTCTATATATGTAGAGCTTGATAATCCTCGTTGAAGTTGCAGCTGAGACCTGACAGGGATAATTAAGTGGTCCAAGTGGTAAATTGGCATGTTGACCGACCGTCAAAGAGACATGAAGTTGCTTCTAAATATTTGGGGGCTAAATTGGTTAAATTCCTGCAAAACACCTCAGAGGCTTTAGTGCTTGCGACTGCAGATATCCAGACCAGACCATCCCACACATCGTGAATGACTGTTCACTGAGGCTTTTCCTTGGTGGCATCAAGGCCATCCACCCAGCAACTGCTGCTGCCCTGGCCGGGACGTCTACCCTTGACCTACAACTTTAGGTTGTGCACGCCATACGCAAGAAGAAGAAGACCAACATCCATGGCTACCAAAGTAGGCATCAAGTTACCTTCACACTGTTTGCTCATTTGTCTCACAGCTGTGTGCAAACTGCACTGTTTATTGATTTATTGCTCAGCATGTGGCCCAAATTTGATTGTGCCAAACATCAGTTAAAGCCATCATATATTATTAAAGCCAGTCTGCACTTCCCAAAAGGGAAATGCATTACACGTGATGGTGGGATTTGGTCAGCGTGGGCATATTAATGGCTCAATACAGGACGGAGGAGCTAGTATCATTTTCAACCACTGCGATGGTGGGTTTGGTTGCGAAGGTGCAAAGAAGATAAAATGTACTGTCTGCAAGGACCTAACAAACACTGCAAAGACAATGGGAGAAGATAGCTGTGGCAGCCCACAAAATGAGGAACAAGTCCATTAGAGTAATTACCACTCCCCTAATCTATTAGCAGAGTCTAAAATGCAAGGGAAGATATCATTACAATGCCACCAAGAAGTATTAAGTTGCGTAGCAGGGATCAAGTGTATCCCTAGAAGAGTCTCCATGACTGAAGGGCATAATTAAAAAGGAAATCAGGAGGGCAAAAAGGGGAGAGGAGATATTTCTGGCAGATAAAATTAAAGGGAATTAGAAGAGATTTTATGGACACTCAGGGAAAGTAGCTAACTAGACAGAGAATAGTGACCCTCAGAAACAAATTGGTCATCTGTGTGTGGAGTCCCAGGAGATGGCCGAGGTCCTCAATTAGAATTTCTCCTCTGTTTTTACTGTGGTGAAAAAGGTAAATCTAGGGCACTTGGTACAGTTAAAGAAGATGCCTTGAGGTCAGTCTGTATTACAGCCGAGGAGGGGCTAGACATCCTAAGGTGCGTGAAGATGGATAAATCTCCCAGGCCTGATCATGCCTGATATCTGAGGACATTGTGGGAAGCTAGAGAAGAAATTGGGCAGGAGCTTGAGTCAAGATATATGAATCATCATTAGATATGGGTGAAGTATCGGATGACTGGAGGATGGCTAATGACGTGCCTCTATTTACGAAGGGCTGCAGGGAAAAGTCTGAGAATTATAGACCAGTGAGCCTAACATCTGTGGTAGGTAAGTTACTGGAAAGGTTTATGAGGGACAAGATATATTGCATTTGGATAAACTATGAATCTTTGAAACACTTTGAGTTCTCTCAGTGTGCTTCCTGCTGTGCACTGTTAAGGTCTTTAATAAACCAAAGTGTTTCGATAGACTCACCACTGATCTACGAGCTGTTTTATTTTGTGTCTGTGCCTATCTGAGTAAAGCTAGATACAGGGTACAGGCATAGCACAAAATTCCCTTCTCCACTCTGGATGATACAGGATTACAGGATCAAGGTTGAGATGTAGACTGCAACAGAACAGCACAACAACACTCACTGAAACACCCTGAGAGTGGCTGTGCACTGGCAACAAACTGCTGTTGCAACATCAGATCTTTCTTTGGTTCAGAGGGAAATGAGGCAATGTGTGAAAAGGACACTGGGAGCAATGTCACGGTGGAAGCTGGGGTACATCTGGATCAAACAGCTCGGCGGAGGTGTTAGGTACCAGTGGATGACTTTCAAATATAAAATCTGTCACTTCTCTCAACCCAGACAACAAAAACTCTTCGGTCAGACCCTTATTTATTGACCATAGATCTGCCTTCCACACCATGACCCCAACAAAACCCATCTGAAAACTCCTCGACTGAGGAGTCAGCACTCTCCTCAGCAAATGGTACCTGGTCGTCCTGATCCACAGACCACAGTTGGTGAGGATGGGTGACAAAACAACATCCACCATAATTCTTAATATCCCTACAAGGATGTGTTCTCCTTTTGTATGCATGGTACACTCATGATTGTGCGGTCAAATTCTGCTCCAACTCCATTTCCAGGTTTGCAGATTGCAGTGGATCAGATCTCAAACAATGATAAATTGGAGTAGAGGAAGGAGATGGGGAAGTTAGTGATTTGGCGTCATGCTAACAACCTTTTCCTCAATGTTGGCAAGATGAAGGATCTAGTTATGCTGGAGTAACTCGGCGGGACAGGCAGCATCTCTGGAGAGAAGGAATGGTTGAAGGATCTAGTTATTGACGTCAGGAAGCGAGATGATGTACGTGCCCCCAGTCAGTAGCAATGGTGCTGAAGTGTAGATGGTTGTGAGCTTCAAGATCTTGGATATGAATATCACCAAGAATTCATAGCCGGAAAATCACATTGAAGCTACCACCAAGAAAGTGCATCCCGCCTCTACTTCCTATGATTCTAATTTGGCATGTCTCCAACGACTCTTACCAAATTCTACAGATGCATGTCAGAAAGCATTCTGTTGGGATGTATCATAGCTTGGTTTGGGAATAGCTCTGCTCAGGAACACAAGATAGTGCAGGGAGTTGTGGTTATACTGAGTCCATGACAAAGACAAGCCTCCCCAGACTAACCCCCCTTCCCCCCTACATTTAGATTTGTATATGGCTTGATTGTACTCATGTGTTCTATGATTTGACTGGATAGAATATAGACAAAGCTTTTCACTGTATTTTGGCACATGTGATAATAATAAACCAATAAACCAATCCCATTGAGATGTGGTTAAGTGTGAATTGAAAAAAATGAAAGGCACAGATTGTTGCAATTCAATGAACATTTGTGATCTAATTATACAGCATCTGATATTGTATTAATGGTATACATCTTCAACTACATTTTACACTCAATTTTAGTCACTCACCATTCTTCTTCCACACCAAGCTTGGTGGTGGAATACCACTGGATTCACAAACTAAGCTGATTAGGTTTCCTTCTATGACTGTCAACTTCGATAATTCATTTGATCCTTGAATATTGGGTGGAACTAAACAATAAAATATAAGTTGGTTAACATAATGTGTAGGAAAACAAAATGCTGGAGTAACTCAGCGTAAGTCAGGACAGGCAGCGTCTCTGGAGAGAAGGAATGGGTGCTGTTTCAGGTCAAGACCCTTCTTCAGTCTCCAGTCTGAAAATGGGTCTTGACCTGAAATGTCACCCATTCCTTCTCTCCAGAGATGCTTCCTGTCCCGCTGAGTTACTCCAGCATTTTGTGTCTACCAGTTGGTAAAAAAAATTTGGGAGCTGCATTAATGCAAATAGTTCAATCTGTAATTTAAATGCATGTATAATGAAATATTATACATTCAAACATTAAAACTAATTGTGCATAATTCTAGTCTGATATATGGATATAAAATACCTAGAAAGTGAAATTAATTGAAGAGCTTAACAGGTAATGACTTCAAATTTCATTATGAAATTCAGTCCATATTAAAGAAAGTAGTTTCAACTGATCCTTGTCAAAAGTGGTTGGCAAGTGATCTATGATTTTATTAGTCTGAACTGAGATGAACTCTAATTTTCAGGAGGCACTTGGCCAATTGTTTGCTGAACCACAGTGTCTTAACTTTTCTCATATGTTTAAGAACAATCACTTTGTGTAAAGCTATCCAAAAATAAGAACCAGATTGCTAAATGTCTTACTGCTTTTTTTTTTTAACCACTTTTTAATTCCCTGTGGTGAAGTTCACATGAGATTTGGTCAAAGTAGCAATGATGATTTGCAAATTAAGCATTGAGTAGCATTTAAATCCAGATATTTATCTGTTCATCCCAAAGGTGTCACCCATGCACCAATTTATTGTGTGAAAAAGACAGAAGAAATAAATTGACAATGAAACAGTTCGAAGTCTGTTCTGGACAAGGTTGTTGAGATATCAATACATATTCCCATCTGAATGACCTTTTATTCTTGGCCTAGAATGACAAATTTAGATTCAAGCTAAAGATGCCAGAAAACAGGAGCCTTTTTGCATTTTGGCACCATTTTCCAGATCAAGAATTCCTGAGTGAAAGATTGCCCAGCCAGATACAAGAGGAAAATTCCCAGTTACATTATCCCCACAATGTTCTTGAAATTTAACCTCAGAAGAGTAAGCCTGTACTTCACTCGTCTGATTTTTCCATTTCCCACGCTAATCATCCTTGTGACCTCCTGGAATACTAATATCAAGCTGTCAGCAATTTTTGTAGTGTAGAAGTACAGTCATTAAGAATTGGATTAAAAGCTTGCTAACCCATTTAATTTGGGACCCATAAATTAGACTGTCCCATCGGTCTGGATTTTACTTCCTCGTCTAAGATAAAATCAGAGTTTGAAAATGCAGGTCACTGAGCTCCAGACTCATATCGGCATTCTTCTGTGCAATAAAGTATTGGACGTTTGCAACTCCAATTTATTGCACTGTTGAGATGAAAGTGACATCTTCTGATGTCAAGGTAACACTGGACCAAGTGAGGTGCCATGGGCCACGCCTTTCTACCCACTTCCAGAAGCAGCATGTCTATTCCAGTCTCCACACTTTACTTGATGGGGGATCTCCTTTTGCTTAACCAGGCCCCTGTCATTCTCAGTTCGAGTGATCCGCATGATCTGGCAAGGGGTTTTCCGCAGCTTGTAGTTGCTCACAGGCCAAACCACAAGCATTCCTCTCATTCAATGGTTGCAGGCTTGGGAACGCGGCAAAAGAACCCTCCTCTGCAGACACTGGCTGAGAGAGTTTGATATTACAAAAACATTAGGCACAGGTACCGGCACTCCAACTGAATGGCAATCTGCACATTGACATTTACTTACAAGTTGGAATTATCTTCAGGATGTTCTTAGACAGATATGGGCAATGAGAAAACAGCTTACCCCAAATGTTTAAGTTGTAGTTTTTTTCTGTTTTACCAGCCACGTTTGTGGCTTCACATGTATAACGCCCTGTATCCAGAACTTGAGCAGCTTCAATCTACGAGAGAGGAAAGAAAATTACGTACAGTGCTTAGAATCTGTTATTTTTGCTTGTGATGTTGATATTTCTATTGAGGCACATTGATGCCACGTTACCTTGCAAGCTTCTTGGTTGCTTCACTGCTGGTGATGGTGCTGAACTCAGGAACATTTTTGGTTCATTCAGTATCAGTGCCTAAATTTACTAGAATCACTTCTCACCAATCAGATGATGGACGCCAAATGCAGTTCTAGTCATAGTATCATAGAGCACAGAAACAGGCCCTTCGGCCCAACTTGCCCATGTCGAACAAGCTGCCCATCTACACCAGTCCCACCTGCCTGCATTTGACCCATTTTCCTCTAAAGCCACTTGCCCACATACCTGTACAAATATCTTTAAATGTTGTTATATTATTTGTCTCAATTACATCCTCTGGCAGCTCGTGCCATATACCCACCACCCTCTGTGTGAAAGTGTTGCCCCGTGAAGTTCCTATTAAATCTTTTCCCTCTCACCTTAAACCCATGTCCTCTTGTTCTTGATTTCTCTATTCTGGGTAAAAGACTCTTTGCACTTACTCTGTCTATTCCCCTCATGATCTTATACACCTCTATAAGATCACCCATCATCCCTCAGCGCTCCAAGGAATAAAGTCCTAGCCTGCCCAACCTCTCCTTATAGCCCAGGCCCTCAGCTTCTGGCAATATCCTTGTAAATTTTCTCTGTACTCTTTCCAGCTTAAAAACATCTTTCCCTTTCCACAAAAATACAATCTATTCAATACTAAAAACCTAAAAATATCATGCAAAACTTAATAGACACAGTGTTGCTAAAGCAAATTAGCCCCCAGTTCCTTCAAAGTAACATTGGAAGCATTGAGATTTATTTACTGCAACTAGCTGATAGCAATAATTAATATTTAAAGTTACTGTTAATTTTCCGTGCAAACATTTGAAATACATAAATAAATATTATTACTAAAAATTTGACCCAACTTGTCAACTCATGAATTGGTGCCTGATTTCTAGAATAAGGAAACAGTTTTCAATCAATGGAAATGAAATTGCAACTGAGGGGATACAACCATAGTTTAATACAAGTTTTGGCATTTTGACTTAAAATGTTATCATCAATCCAGCTTCGCAGTAAAATCAAATCTATTACAAATCATAAATTACAAAGGAAAAGCGACAGATTCATAACCAAGTAGGTGACACTGTTGCAACATACCGTGAGGGTACTTCCATCATCAGAAACACTGAGACCTGGCTTCTTGAAGAGAGGCTTTCCATCCTTTAGCCAGCGCAGTATTGGAGGAGGGATTGCATTACTTTCACACGTGAGCACAACACCTTGGTTGATGGTGACTGAGACATTCTGCTCTTCTCCCATGATATTTGGAGGAACTGCGAGAAAAAAAATCATATTACTCTGAGGTGGATTTATACTCTTCCTATTTTCTTCAGTAATTAATCTGTAACATTGATGCATTAACATGGAATGCATTTACATCATGCTCACAAAAACAGGCATTCAAAAATCAGGTATAAAATTCATGTAAATTTCCAAAAGATCATAAGTTGATGTACCCTCTCCACATAGAGACTTAAAGAGCCAGATTAAAATAACAAACATATTTTATGCGTGGCCGTAGTATGAACAAGAAACTTTCTTTATTCAATACTAAAACATTTGTTAAACTGAGAGGAGAAGGAGTGACTGTCTTTTCATTTTCAGTGGGCAGTATTAACTCTACTATGAAATAGATTTGGATGGACTTTTAGCATTGAACGTCCGATGTTTAGGGCCTGGTCAGATGAGGTGGGATGGGGAGAGGGACAAAGGTTGATGAGCGAAGGAAAGATTCATACACCTTCTCTGCAACTGAAAGCTAACTAAATATTATAGATGTTGGTCAACCTACAAGGTGTTTCAAAAACCTGTTTTGGAACGTGCAGAAAGCAACTGGTCCAGATGGAGTCCGCGGCCGCATCCTCAGGACCTGGACAGCTGCAGACGAGCTGGCAGGAGTATTTACAGACATCTTCATCCTCTCCCTACTCTATTCTGAGGTTCCCACAGCTTTAAGAAGTGCATTATGATCCCAATGCCTCGGGTTAAGTCGCATGCCTCGATGACTACCATGCAGTGGCTCTGTCATCCACCATCATGAAGTGCATTGAAAGACTGGTCATGGTGGACATGAACTTCGGCCTCTCTGACAGCCTGAATCCACTGCAGTTTGCCTGTTACAACAGCTCCATGGCAGATACCATCCGGCATTACACTCATCCCTGGAACACCTGGATAATACATACAGCTACGTCAGACTCCTAGCTATTGACTAAAGCTCCGCCATCATAACCATAATACCAACCAAACACATCTCTAAACCTCTCGCCCTAGGTGTCAGCACCCCCTTCTGCAATTGGATCCTTGTCTGCCCAACCCATCTGATCAGTAAACATCCTCCATGATAATTTTTCAACAGTGGTGCACAGCCATAAGGGATGTGTTCACAGCCCCTTACTACATTCCCTAACCACTCTCGTCTGTGCAGCCAAATTCTGCTCTTACTGCCTTGACAAGCTTGCAGATAACAACACTATAGTGGGCAGGATCTCAAACAATGATAAGACAGGGTCCAAGATGGAGATAGAGAACTTAGTAACATGGTGTCAAAATAATAACCTTTCTGTGAATGTTTACAAGGTGAAGAGGTTAGTTATTGACTTCAGGTAACTATCAGGTGTACGTGTCCCCAGTCAGTATCAATGCCGGAGTGGAGTTTATTTACAGTGGAGATGGACAAGAGCTTCAATTTCCATGGCATAACTATCACCAAAAACTTGATCTGAACCAACGATATAGAAGCTATGGCCATGAAGACACAAGTACACCTTTATTTCAAGATGAAGGAAGTGCAGCATGTCTCCAATAACTCTTTTGAACCTCGACAGATGAACTGTAGAAAGCATCCTATCAGGATACACCACAACTTAATTTGCCAACAACTTAAGACCATAAGAAATTGCAGAGCGCTATGGATGCAGCCCAGTCCATCACACACACCAGCCTCCCCCCCCCCCCCCCCTGCCCCATCCCCTCCCCCCTGGTCATTCCCTCTCTGTCAGGCAGAATATACAGAAGCTTGCATTTATCACCAAATTCAGGAATAGCTGCTGCTCCGCTCCTCTCATGAGCTAAGGATCAGGTCTTTGTCTTCCAACCTTCCACATTTCAGCCTTTGCGCTTTCTTTTTTATCTGCATTTTCTCTGTAACTACAACGCTGTAAAACTGTAACACTATATTCTGCGCAAGATTTTTGCTCTCTGTACTTGTGTTGGCTGGCTCACTTTTACATATGTATAGTATCATTTGACTGGATACCACGTAAACAATTTTTTTGCCTTGTCAAAATATTATTGTGCACTTGACAATAATAAACCAATACCAATAGCAGGATTTGAATAGCAAAATCTCAATCCAAACTCTACAAATGAAAAATAAAACTGATACAGTCTATTTCCTTTAAATGTATTTAGTTTGAAACAATGAATTAAGAAAAAAACCCACATGTGAATGACTTCATGTTATAAAGTGCAGGATTAAATTTACAGTTCAGGTTAAAGGTTGGGTGATTGTACTGCTATTCATCTACAGATTGCAATAACAATGATAATTGTGGATTGGAGGGTAGCTAATGTTATCCCACTTTTCAAGAAAGGAGGGAGAGAGAAAACGGGAAATTATAGACCAGTTAGTCTGACATCAGTGGTGGGGAAGATGCTGGAGTCAATTATAAAAGACGAAATTGCGGAGCATTTGGATCGCAGTAACAGGATCGTTCCGAGTCAGCATGGATTTACGAAGGGGAAATCGTGCTTGACTAATCTACTGGAATTTTTTGAGGATGTAACTAGGAAAATTGACAGGGGAGAGCCGGTGGATGTGGTGTACCTCGGCTTTCAGAAAGCCTTCGACAAGGTCCCACATAGGAGATTGGTGGGCAAAATTAGAGCACATGGCATTGGAGGTAGGGTACTGACATGGATAGAAAGTTGGTTGACAGACAGAAAGCAAAGAGTGGGGATAAATGGGTCCCTTTCAAAATGGCAGGCAGTGACTAGTGGGGTACCGCAAGGCTCGATGTTGGGACCGCAGCTATTTACAATATACATCAATGACTTGGATGAAGGGATTAAAAGTACCATTAGCAAATTTGCCGATGATACAAAGCTAGGTGGCAGTGTGAACTGTGAGGAAGATGCTATGAGGTTGCAGGGTGACTTGGACAGGTTGTGTGAGTGGGCGGATGCATGGCAGATGCAGTTTAATGTAGATAAGTGTGAGGTTATCCACTTTGGTGGTAAGAATAGGAAGGCAGATTATTATCTGAATGGTGTCAAGTTAGGAAAAGGGGATGTACAACGTCATCTGGGTGTCCTAGTGCATCAGTCACTGAAAGGAAGCATGCAGGTACAGCAGGCGGTGAAGAAAGCCAATGGAATGTTGGCCTTCATAACACGAGGAGTTGAGAATAGGAGCAAAGAGGTCCTTCTGCAGTTGTATAGGGCCCTAGTGAGACCGCACCTGGAGTACTATGTGCAGTTTTGGTCTCCAAATTTGAGGAAGGATATTCTTGCTATTGAGGGCGTGCAGCGTAGGTTTACTAGGTTAATTCCCGGAATGGCGGGACTGTCATATGTTGAAAGACTGGAGCAACTAGGTTTGTATACACTGGAATTTAGAAGGATGAGAGGGGATCTTATCGAAACGTATAAAATTATTAAGGGGTTGGACATGTTAGAGGCAGGAAACATGTTCCCAATGTTGGGGGAGTCCAGAACCAGGGGCCACAGTTTAAGAATAAGGGGTAGGCCATTTAGAACAGAGATGAGGAAAAACTTTTTTAGTCAGAGAGTTGTGAATCTGTGGAATTCTCTGCCTCAGAGGGCAGTGGAGGCCAATTCTCTGAATACATTCAAGAGGGAGCTAGATAGAGCTCTTAAGGATAGCGGAGTCAGGGAGTATGGGGAGAAGGCAGGAACGGGGTACTGATTGAGAATGATCAGTCATGATCACATTGAATGGCGGTGCTGGCTCGAAGGGCCGAATGGCCTTCTCCTGCACCTATTTTCTATTGTCTATAATATGCCCAGAACTCACATTTGGGGCTGGATCATCTGACCCAGCGAAGCTGCCAATATGCAGTTTCTGGTCAATGACAGCCAGACCATGGAATTGGCCAAGTGATTATTAAGCTTCCGACCTGCTTGCCACTTGTGAATCTGATCCCTAACCTGGGTTAATTTTCTGTGCTGTTCATTGGCAGGCAGCCTCCATTTTCTGCTCCACTGAGACTTTTTTTAGAGACTTGGACCGCAGAGTGGTGAGAGGCTTTGGATTGAATGAGGCCCTGCAAAGGAATGAGCAAAGGAGATTTGGGATTGACTGGAAGGGGCATGGTAGTGAGTGAGTAGAGGGAGAAGGTGGTTTGAGCCCTTTGCAAAAAAATCTACTGAAAATTATTTACCTAATTTGATGTGCGTGAATTGTATTAAATCCTTGTAGGGCCAGCCATTTTCATGCTCTTTTAATTGTTGTTTTCACATTACACACACAAAACCTATTTGGGTCTCATGCAGAATATTTCAAAATGCTTTGGACTTTGACAACTGCCTGTAACATTATTTCATCCTTTCAGTTACGTGAAATGTGAAGTTACGTCTTCTAAGGTGTAGATCAAGTGATCATAAGTTTTTTTATTTTAGATCATTCTTTTTCCCACTAGAAATAATTCTGTGATCTGTAATTCTGAGTGAAGATATTGATTATTTTGAATAAAGACTTAAAGTGCAAATTGAATGATGGAAATCGTTCAATAATTTGTTCATGTCTGGTCACTATGTACAACGGGAAGACCTTTGATATTCTGGTGATTTTTAATGCTAATTAGTATTAATTAACATTACTGAATCCCACTCACTTTTGTTTCAGGAGCAGATTTTTATATTTTATATGCAAGCTGATGAAGAGGATTTTGGGGTGAGACATTAATGCTGACATCATCAATATGTTTACGGACTCACAGACACATAGAAAAGCAGCACAGAGTTCACCGTGAGCTCAGGTTGCTGAACTCAGCTGAGAATTTATCTGTCTCATGATGCTTAGCAGTAAGTGTTATAGGACAGTCATCGGCAAACATATAGGTCAGACGATTCGATCGTTGTTATGTGGTTTAGAGTTAAATTTTGTGTGGTAATGCTCCAGTGAAGTCCTTGTTCTATTTTACCCTGTTCAAGGCACCATATATATGAGAGGTGTCGTTAAAAACATACTCATGGAGGTTACTCATCTGCTTCAGCCCCATTTTGAAGACACTCAAACTCTGCTACACTCAGGGCCGTCTTAACGCATGGGCCTGATGGGAACTTGCCCAGGGCCCCACGAGCATAGGGGCCCCATGCTGATCTGTGTATGTTAAGTGACTTGCAATAAATAAATACTACTTTAAAAATGTAGGTTCAATAAGTGCTTTTTTCGCAACATTTTCGGTCCCTAAGTGCTTCTCACAGCGATCTGTTTCGCAACAATTAGCTCCCTAAGTGCTTTGCTTTTCCATCCCTAAGTGCTTCTCACAGCGATCTGTAAGTGCTTTTCGCAACAATGTAGCACCCCAAGTCCATCGCTAAGTGCTTTTCGGTAAGTGCTTTCCACCGGCACGACAGGGGGGGGGGCTGGTAGGGAAAGGGGGGTGGGGGAGAGTAACGGTAGGGGCCCCAGTACACTGCTTTGCCCGGGGGCCCATAATGCTGTAAAAACGGCCCTGGCTACACTTCAGCACATTTTACTATTTTCACATTGCACTCTCCACTTTCCAATTTAGTTTTCCCTTGAAAGCTACCTCTGACCAATCTTTAGCCCTAATATCTCCTTATTTGCATTGGTGTCAGAGTTTATTTGATAGCCTTCCATGAAATGCCTTTTGTTATTTCACTAATTTAAAAGGTGCTGCAGAAATACACGTTGTTGCACTAATCATACTTAGGATAATTCTTTTCTCTGAGTCTTTCTGTGAAGTAGATGATACACACATTTTTGTATTTTGCTTTATCCTAATCACTTTCTTTTCCGTTTTTATTTCCTTGTCGTTACTCAACAGCTCCTTCAAACCACATTGCTGTGCTGCAGATTCCTCCGCAGCCAATCTCAGTGATGGTCTGTGCAGAACCAGCTGCATTAACTGAATTCCTCTCCTTCTTGTATGTGTGTTTCCCTTTCCAGCAGGGCTTAATCATTGTGCCACATGCTTCACTCAAACATCGGCAAAACCAACTGTAGACTCGGCGACCGTTTCGATGAACACTTATAATCGGTCCGTCCAGGCCTATGGGATCTTCTGGTTGCTAACCATTTCAATTCGTCTTCCCATTCCCACACTGACCTCTCTGTCCTGGGCCTCCTCCATTGCCAGAGTGAGACCACACCCAAATTGGAGGAACAGCACCTCATATTTCGCTTGGGTAGCTTACGACCCAGCGATATGAACACTGAATTCTCTAATTTTAAGTAACTTCTATTTATACTCCCCTTTCCTCAACCCTAGTCATTTTACCAGTTCCACAGTTCTCCACGTTGTTTTCCTCTTGAGATCACACCTTCCCTCGCCAACAGTGGGCTTACCACTGGAGGTCATTTGTGGCTGACCGTTATCTTTTCTCGCCTCCAGCTCCACCACCCATCCTTTTTCTACAGCTATACCGCCTGACCCGCTAAATTACTCCAGCTCCTTGTGTCTATCTTTGTTATAGATCAGCATCTGCAATCCCTTCCTCTAATGGCTAATCAAGGCACTGTATTTCTTGATCGTAAAAGCTCAGCCACTGCAATAACAACTTAAATTGTCAATTGTTAAAATATAATATGTCGTGGCATGAATGTCCCCATCAATAATCTAGTGTACTGCACCAGAACAAATGCCTCATAGTGTGCAATAAATGGAATCTTGTAAAACAGTAACACAACTGCAAATGAATTTGCAAAAAAAGGTTCCAGCTTTTGGGAAGAATATACTTCCTAAAGTAAATTTATGGCTTTATGCACACTGCCAGAAACTAAATTGGAACAACAAAGCATTAGGAGGCTCAGGGGATTGCAGCATTCGGGATTTGCGAGCTGAAAAGACGACTATTGGCTTGGAGTTCTAACAGCTGGCAAGATATACTGTGTTGGCCATGTGAATCAATACTGAAATGGCACAAGCTCTTCTAAATATTATTCAGGAGAGCAGTACAAGCATTATCTGGTTGCGTGGAATGTGTTTGCCAGATATTCCACTGCAGCAGTGCTTGACTATAATAACATTATTGGGTTTTTTCAAAAGCCGTTCCTAATTACAATATCAAATCCCTATTAGCCCGAGTTTCATTAGTAATACCAATCATCTTAACTCCTGTGATTTCCAGAAACCGAAGATTAGATCAGAGAAAAGCCAACATTTTACACTTATGTCAGGGATCTGGGCAGGTAAATGTGAAATAGTTTTAACAAAGCACATGCTGTACCCTAAAAAGATTAAAACAAACACAATGATTTCATTTTCATAATTACCTTTCATAATTGTGATTGAGAACAGAGTACCGTGTGGTAGAAGCATATTTTACAATGAAATAATTTGTTATTAATGCATCAGGTTGGTTTCCATTTCAAATGAAAATGTATATGTTTTATTATTTAATTGATACAAAGGTGAATCTACGTAATGTGTACCCCATGTCAGAGGATGTCCATTAAGGTGGATACGTCTGATAACTCTGAGAAGTATCATCTTTTCATTTCATTATTAGCTACTGGTTTTCTAAAGCCTCAGACTAGCTTTTGTGAACTAACATTAACAATTTAATTGTGAAAATATGTCTTAAAGTTCTACAGTTCACAAAACTTACAAGTTTGTCAGCTTTATGCATTCCACACTGATGTCTAACGGACGAGATGTCAGATTGATCAAAGATAAATTATTTAAGCACACCAGGTATATTAATTTGCTCATTCAATTCTACTGTACTATTTCTGAAACCGTAAGTCTATAGAATGCAAATAGTTTGATGCAATATGGTGCTCTTTGGGTTAATTTGAAACTACATAAGGTCATTGTGTAAAATAAAAGTATGCATTTACTTTCTATTTTGTTTAAAATCAGTAATAATGTAATTTATTAATAAAATGGTTTCTGTTTAAAACATAGCATATATGACTATCTCCGATTGCTGCCAGTGAAAGCTAGACCAGGTTCAAACACTTTCTGTGCAGCATTGACTCGTGCTGGGAGCAGCTGAGGTAATCTCCATTCAACTTAGGTCGAGAAGATCTCAAATGAATTTGCTTGCTCACTTTGAATTTACACCTGCTTTGATGCAGTGTAAGTACTTTCAGGTGTTACCAGTTAAACAGATGTTTTACTTTATTGTTTGCTACTGAATTGTAATTTCCTCATGCCATTTAAAACAGCTAACAGACTTTCCTTTCAGTTTCCAAAGGTGTGATATTTAGCATCCTTAAAACAGCCCAAACCATTTGCACAAGTGTATGCAACTGTAAGTTCATGTAAATTTGCAACTATAGTGTGTATCTAATGGCAGGGCAAATACTTGTAACTGGAACTTTTCATCACTCCTTTCAGCCTTCTCAAAACAAACCCTACAAAGCTGTGCAATATGAGAAAGAAGGCCTCTCAGTCAATTACCTGAACCAACAATACTCTATTGAAATGAGATGTAAAGACATTTGAAGAATATAACTTTTAATTGACAATAAACCATAGAGGACTCCATCCTTCAATTTCTGTATTCAAGCATAGAACTTTAAAAAAGGAAGTAAAGAATGTCACGATTACCATTATTTCCGTTTTTATAAGACAACATTATGCCTCCATGCCATAGAGGCAACTTTGCAGGGCTTGTGTCCTCTCTATAAGAACTGGGTGTAATGCAGCAAAATATACTCTTGCCCATGTCTGATCATACTTCTTGAAGATTATTTTATCCGTACAAGATCTTTCTAATCATATTCTTATATGATTTGAACACATCATATTTTAAATAGAAAGTCTAATTATTTAGAAAGGATGCCTCATACTTTCATTGTAGAAGAGGGACAGTTTGAACAAAGGAATATCTCTGATGAGAATGCAAAATAGTCTTAATAATGCAGATGGATAATCTTGCAACACAACTAACCAGTTCAGACTCCGCAATAAAAATTGAGTTTCCTGAAATTGTTGAATCTGAAATTGAAGCCTGAATGGTCTTCCATGCCCACATGAAGTGTGAGCTCTTCCTCAAACTTATGACAATAGACAATAGGTGCAGGAGTAGGCCATTCGGCCCTTCGAGCCAGCACCGCCATTCAATGTGATCATGGCTGATCATTCACAATCAGTACCCCGTTCCTGCCTTCTCCCCATACCCCCTGACTCCGCTATCCTTAAGAGCTCTATCTAGCTCTCTATTGAATGCATTCAGAGAATTGGCCTCCACTGCCTTCTGAGGCAGAGAATTCCACAGATTCACAACTCTTTGACTGAAAAAGTTTTTCTTCATCTCCGTTCTAAATGGCCTACCCCTTATTCTTAAACTGTAGCCCCTGGTTCTGGACTCCCCCAACATTGGGAACATGTTTCCTGCCTCTAGCGTGTTCAATCCCTTAATAATCTTATATGTTTCAATAAGGTCCCCACTCATCCTTCTAAATTCCAGTGTATGCAAGCCCAGTCGCTCTAGTCTTTCAACATACGACAGTCCCGCCATTCCGGGAATTAACCTAGTGAACCTACGCTGGGCTTACGTTGGTCCTAACCCATGATTTGCCCTAGGTTTTTCTTACCTGTGACCTCCTTTCCACCACACCTGCGAGAGCCTTCAGAAAATTCTCATCTTTTTTTCTCACCTCTTCCCCTGCCAGTCAGGGCAAGGGTAGTGTTCCCCTGGTCCTTACATTCTACCCCACCAGCTTCTGCATTCAATCGTTACATTGGATTCCGTAAAAGATGAGGGAACTTTCAGGGGGCTTCAAAGAATAAAATAACTCCATACCCAGATTCCTTGAGTGATATCTTATACAAATAGTTCATCTACTGCACGGCAGTGACAGAACAATAGCTAAATATTTATCCTTCTGTTTTGTTCATTTGGAATGTACAGCAATGTTCAATTCTGGCTTCATGGGGCCAGGGTGAGGGTAGTTCTGCTGCTTCGCTGGTTTAACCAATTCTTCAAATGTTTTGTCTCCTAGTTGAGCCAGAGTCAACAAGATTTTCATCAACTTCTGCAGCTTACCAATTATAACCGAGACCAAACTGAACGCTTTCCCTTCTGGAATGTCATTTGCAGCCAAAATATACTACTTTACCACTGATAAAATAAGCACCATGAATAATAATAACTAAATAGATTGCAAACTGATTTTTTTTTTCCAGTGAGATCCATGTGCACATGGATCACGAATGACATGAACTACTCAATTGCATGGAAAATTAATGCTTTCCAGCTGTAGCCATGTAAAGTGCTTACATGAAAAAAATCTGAGGCAGTTTAGTTGTACCTCTTTACGTTTATGTCAAGCAGTCAGGGAATACCATGCAAAAAGCATTTAGGAGCAGGTGGAAGTTTGTAATAATGTTACCATAAACTCTGAGATCAATGTCCCTCTGTTGTTCTCCTGCAGCATTCACGGCTACACACACGTACTTGCCAGTGTCGCTGATCTGAGCACTGGTGATAGCAAGCACTCGGCCCTCAGACAAAACCTGCAAGGTAAAAGATAAAGGCAAAAGACTTTGTACAGAAGTGTCGCACAACTTATCATTATGTATTAACTTGCTTGTATCTGAAATGTACTCCTTACACAAGAACATAACAGAATCAGAAGTAAGCTATTGGCCCTCCTGCCTGCCCCACCATTCAATCAGGTAAATGATGATCTTGTATTTCAGCACCATCTTCTTGTATAACTCCATGTTCCCCAAATCCCTCAATATTCCAAAACCTATGCAGCTGTCTTAAATATAATTAGCAAAGAGCCACCATACATTTCTATTATTTATGTTTTAAATTTAAAGGACAGGGACAAGCAAGCATTTTCTCTTGGTGAATGATCTTAACATTAAGTAGTCCAACTAAATGCCAATGTTTAGGGAAAAAAACTGTAGATGCTGGTTAAAATCGAAGGTAGACACAAAATGCTGGAGTAACTCAGAGGGTCAGGCAGCATCTCGGGAGAGAAGGAATGGGTTACGTTGCGGGTCGAGACCGTTCTTCAGACTGACGTTTCGGGTCGACACCCTTCTTCAGTCAGAAGAAGGGTCTCGACCTGAAACGTCATCCATTCCTTCTCTCCCGAGATGCTACCTGACCCTCTGAATTACTCCAGCATTTTGTGTCTACCCTATATGCCAATGTTAATAGCAGGCTTATTTTCACGCTTCATTGTAACGATTTTAAATGTCCGCCCAAATTGCTCACAGAGTTATGGTGCATCCACAGCATTTCCCCGATAGATTTAGTGGAAGCTCCATTGGGTCTCATTAGAATTCAGTCAGCAAACCATCCATGACTAATAGAAAAATCATTGAACTGGTATGAAGTGGGCGGTGTGTAGTTTTGTACCACACTCTAATCTCTAGTTCTTTACATCACTGAAGCAGTCCTGCTTCGTGCCGCTTTAGAGAGAGATCTATATTAAATCATGCTGTAGGCAGCATGTGCTCAACAATTCCAAAACAGGAAAAACAAGTAACTGAGAAAACAGTCAGCATTTCAGTCAGCAGCCAGCTCACAAATAGTGTGTCAAGCATGCTAACCATGAGTCCCAACAGTCCAAATAGCCACCCTCTGCTGGTGAATGCAATCAATTAGATTTGTGGTGGAAATGTGCTTTTGCTCTTGCTGATGGTGTATTGATCATATGTGGGCCACATTTCACCATAGATTACATGCCAGTCTGTTACCTTCGAGACCTGTTGTCTAACCTAATCTGGATGTAACCAAATAATCCAACACAAACTGTGCAGAAATATATATTTTTTAAATGATGCTCAATACACATACTTACATCTCCGAAAGATTGTAATTCTTTGACCTTCAATTGCAGCATTATGGAGTTTGAGATGTAAAAAATGAAGGGGCTCATATCATAAAATGTTTCACACAGGAGATAATGTCATGATACACTAACAACAATAACCGTGGGAAGAAGAATACTTTTTACGCAAATAGTACCACCATCTGTGTTGTGTAGACTTCAGTTAGCAACAGTTTTCATGCCAGGGGCAGAAGGTTGAATGTTGAGATGCCACACCAACTTTTGAAGACATCAATCTAGGCTGAAGTAATGGTGCAAGACTATCAGATGGTTATTCTGCTGAGTTTCTCCTGCAGCTTTTTTTCTACCTATGTCAGACGGTTACATTGAATGGCAACTTTGAGCAATGTTGTTGGGACATTGAAATGGGACCCTGTCTATCTAGTTAGCAAAGATCTTGTGAAGTATTTTTGATATAAAGCAAGCAACCCTATCAGCATTCTGGCTATGGCAGATAGTTTCATTGATCACATTTGAAGGATCTTGCTTTCTGCATTGAGGTCGACGTGTAAGCTGCTTCTTTCTGAACAAAATTGATAATGAAATTGACTTGTCATTAATATCTCCATGTAATTTTGGGGCATTAAACCATACCTGAACTGCATTGGAAAAGCTGGAGACGGGGCTGCCATCTTTCAGCCAGGTCAGGTTTGGCTTTGGGATTCCACTAGCCTCACACTCCAATCTAGCAGCATTATTGACCACCACCGTCACCATGTCACTGCTGCCAGAGACTGTTGGAGGAACTGCAGAGGGAAATGATCAACGTGAGAACACATTGGGTGCAGCATGGTCAAACAAAGATGTTTGTTTCATATCAACTATAACATGTGCTTGGTTGTCCACATTGCAATATCATTTGATACAAGTCATCATCTCCAACATACTGTGTATGATCTCCATACTGCCCAGCTGTTCTGCTGAGAGAAAAAACTGGAGTATTCCAGGTGAATGATTTTACGCCAGAAAAATGTTCCTATTTTGAGAGTTTCGGCCAGAAACGTTAACTGCTTAACTTGCCGTACATACTTGTGGATTTACTGAGTACTTCCAGCTTTCCAATATTTTTGGTGTCATTGTCAACATTTGTTATGCAATGATTTAATTTCCATTTGAATTACTCAGTTGGACAAATTCAAAAAATGACACACTGGAGTCTAGTTTTTAGCACAGTACAATGTTTAATTTGCTGTTTATCATGCAGATTAGCCCTTATGTTTGTCATCATTGGACTCCAAATGCCTAATTCTCTGTGACAGAGTAATGTACATAATTGGGACTGCAGGCCATTTTATATCTCTCCAAATTTTCATTTTCACTTTCTCCAAAATCAGAACAATCATTTGCACGTAACACAAAATGTAAGCATTTTGAAGTGAAACACTCTGTTTTATCATCTGGTCATTTCAGATACACCCTCAAGACCAAAGAATTTCAGCAACAGCAAAAACAAGTGTGAGAGAAGCATGTAAATTGGCCCAGCTGAAGTAATCAAACACAGTTTTGCATTTTAATGGCATCACTAATATTAAATTATATACAGTATGTTCCAGTAGATTCATAATTCATAGAGATGATTTAAGCTGTTATGTCGTCTGCTAATGTGATCAGTAGCATCACTTTTTGTCCAACATGAGAAAGTACACAGTGCACTTAGCGCTCCCAGATTATGACTTCAGATTCAGCATATTTCTTGTCAATTGTACTTTTTTTAGGAACATATCTTTGCCCATATTCGAGCAGTCAGCAATGGTAACAATGTTCACATTGATTAAATAATAAACTTTCACTTTGATTTTCAAATTGCTGCATTTTCCTTTCATTTTTGCACTAATCTAATTTGGCATACACGTGATTGATGATCTCCAGAACATTGATAGCTGCTTTTCACAACCAATTCAATCATGTGAATTTTAGCCTCATATCAAAACTGTCATCCTTGTCACAGATAACTGATAGGCTCCATTAGCTGAAGTTCTTTAACATAGTTTGGAAGCCATTTCCAGAGATATGTTTTGCTGTGCATGTGAAAATACCATTTATTTGTTTTTAATAACATATTCAATTTGCTCAGGTGCTAAACTACATTTGATTAAGTGCCAAAAGAACAGAGTTGGAAGAAATTCTTCAACACATCTAACAAATCTTTTGCATGAGATTTGGTTTCTGATTCCAAATATGTAACTCGCTAAAATCGCGAGGATCGAATTGACTCTGTAATCTCTCTGTCTCATATTTTGCCTTGTGTGCTGAAGTGTCTTACATATTTGAGTCATCGAGCTTTATAGCATGGAATCTTGCCTTTAGGTCCATGTTGTCCACACCAACCAAGTTGCCTAGTTTTATTTGCCCGTATTTACCCATATCCCTCTCAATACTTCCAATCCATGTACCTGTCCAAATGTCTTTTAAAAATCGTAATTTTGTCTTCTGGTAGATCATTCAAGATATGGCCATTCCTCTGTGTGAAAAGATTCTAGTTTTAGAATTCTTGGCTCTGGGGAAAAAATATCTGTGAGCATTCACTTTATCTATGTCTATGTCCCTTATAATTTTGTATACTTCAATAAGGTCACCCCTCAGCCTCCGATGTTACAATGTCCCATCATATCCAGCTTCTCTCATATAATTCAAGCACGCAAGTCCAGGTAACATTCTGGTGATTTTTTTCTACAGCCTTTCTAATTTAATGATATCCTTCCTATACCTAGGTGACCAGACTTGCACACTGTACCACAACTGTAAATCCATTTCCTTTGCTAAGATTACTTTCTTAAGACTTCATTTTGAGCAAATATAATTTTACTTTCAAGCTCATGTTGCCAATTGGCTTTGTTCTGAGAAACATCTCCACCTATTCTATGAAAGGACTGAAGGGTTCACACACCATATAAAAAATGCTAGTCTTCCCAACATGACCGACTGGGTCCAACATGGCATCTTGCACTATTCCTGCTTCAACCGTGACAGGGATCATTATCTTTTATTTCTCCTGTGTCCAAATGCTGTCACTTCAAGTCAGCAATTTGAAGCTGCTGTCAATAGTTTTCAGACTTACCATCTTGCTACAGGTGTACAGTCACGTAACATATTCAATGGTCTATTTACTTCTGGCTGCCCAATGTTTTCCCATTCTGTTCGCTTGCCAGTGTGGATCATGTGCAACATGGGCCCCAAGTTCATAACGAAGTAACATGCGGAGTAATACTCGACAAACATTGTGTGTTAGAGCATATGTGCTTGAGGCTCTTCTCATCTCTGAATATTTCCTGATCAAATATGTCAGGCAGGGACATCACACTTAATTACAATCTAGGTTCCAGTCCTATCAATAATTAGTTGGTGTCTAGCTATTGTGTTTAAATTTGATGCTAAATGTATAAATCACAGGCAAACCAAAACCAAGCACATGTACAGAGGATAATATTCATTGCACTGTTTGACAGGCTGAAAAAGTAACATTGGACTTTAAGCCTTTTCTTTTAAAATCCACTTTGGTTCCTCCTTCATTAACCGGTCGGTGCTCCATATTATTTAATTGGTGACAATACTTAAATAATTTATAAAAGTGTTAAATCTTTAAATGCTTCATTAACTGCATTAGAGTTGATTAAATTTTTTTTTTTAAACAATTACAAAAACAAAAAGAACTGACGTAAAAAGTCTGAAGAAGGGTCTTGACCCGAAAAGTCACCCATTCCTTCTCTCCAGAGATGCTGCCTGTCCCGTTGAGTTACTCCAGCATTTTGTGTCTATCTTCAGCATATTGTTATATGTGTAAGAATTTCCATTGAGTTTCAATGATCTTAAATCAAGATACTGGATTTATACTGAATAAATAAATGCCCATGCAGCTTTGCTTACCATAAATGTCTACCTTGTAGGATATCTCAGCAGTTCCTGCCACATTGGTGACTGTACACTTGTACACACCCATGTCTGTTACCTGGGCATTGGTAATCAGAAGAACTTGACCCCGGTCCAATGTGGAAGCTCCAAATCTTGTGTTGATGGGCCGGTTGTCTTTGAACCATATTATAGCTGATAGGCAGAAAATAAAATTAAAATGCTTCAAATAAGAAGTGTTTTACAGCAATTGAATTATCAGAGCAAATATAGGATATTCTTTCCAAAGACACACAGAAAATTTTGTTCCTGTTTTACTACATTGTCACAACAGTTCACAAGTTTCATATCTCTGTGCATATTGTACAAAGATTTCAATTAACATCTGTAATTTACAATTTTCTGTGGTTGGAGTAAACTACTTTTTGATTGATTTATTGATAGATGATGCATAGAAATAGACCCTTTGGTTCAACGAGTCCATGCCGACCATCGATCACACTAGCTACATGTTAACCCACATCCTACACACTAGAGGTAATTTACAGAGGTCAATTTACCTACAAACTAGCACACTTTTGGGAAGTGGGAGGAAATCAGAGCGTCCAGAAGAAATCCACTTGGGGTAGTCCAATTCATTGACAGTTTATACCATTTATTTATTTGATCGAGAGGCTCTCGAGTTGCTCAATTCTCTCCAATATTAAAATGTTTCCACCTTGATCTTAAATCTATGAGACTTATGCCTCTTAATGAATCTGTGGAATTCATTACCACAGAAGGGTGTGGAGGCCAAATCAATGGATATGTTTAAGGCAGAGATAGATCGATTTTTGATGAGTACAGGTGTCAGGGGTTTTGGGGAGGGCAGGAAAATGGGTTTGAGAGGGAGAGACCAGCCATGATTGAATGGTGGAGTAGACTTGATGGGCCAAATGGCCCAATTCTGCTCCTATCACTAATGAACTTAAGAACTGAATGGAGTACATTAGACTGTGGAACAGCATCCCCCTCCCTATCAGATCTGCCCCCTCCATCGGCTCTTTTAAGTCCAGGCTCAAAACATACTTCCATTCTTTAGGGTTTTGAAGCCTTCTGATGGGGCTGATTTTTGTTTTGTGCTGCTTCCTTTGAACTGTTTTTATTTGTGCCTGTGTGCGGTGATGTCTGTTTCTTATTGTGTTTTCAGTACCTGCTCTGATGTACAGCACTTTGGTCAACGTGGGTTGTTTTTAAATGTGCTTTTATAAATAAATTTGACTTGACTTGATTAATTTGGAGGATGGACCCTATATCGACTCCTTGTGTGTGAGCTGTTAGTTAATGGAATTTTAAGACTTTTAAGGGGTGATTGTGTCTGACCTTGGTCAGATCTTTAACTTGCACGTACCATTGATGTGTTTTTCTTTGTGAGTGCACATACCATGTGGTTGCAGAGAGCAAACAGGTCAAACCGCCATTTTTATTACCTGTCCCACATTCAGCTTAGCTCCAGTTCTGCGATGTACCATGACCAATACCACAACACAGATTATGGCTGTACCAGAAAACATTTTGTGAACCAGGAATTTACAAAGAAAGACAAACTTCAAAACCAAATTGTATTTCATTCTGAATGCCTACCCTTAGAACCCTTAAAACATTTCCCCAAATCACAAATATTTACATGAAGGCTTCTGGTAAAATTCAAAGACAATTTGAAACTGTATTCCATTCATTCCATTGATCAAGCAAATAAGGAGTAACAGCTGTAATTCAATCCTTCTGCAGATTATAGGAGTTTGCCATCCCACCTGGTATTGGGTTTCCTGCTGCTTTACACTTCAGTTCTATTGGATTTCCAACAATCACAGTCTTGTTCAGAGTGAGGCCTCCATCTTCAATGGTCGGAGGTTCTGCAAAGAGAAGCAAAATAGTTTTTCTCATTGGTAGGAAAATGTATCGCTATAAGGAGTGGCTGAAGTGGCTGGGGCAGTGGAGGGTTAATGCAAACTTGACAGAGGAGGGAATACTTTATTAGGGGTTGAAGAGGAAATAATTTGAGGAAGACAACGCTGTGGTAGGCTATAAACAGCAACCTGGACCATTTGGCTGAATGCTGAATATTTCCATGTAAGATTATATTTTTTCTAGTGTTTATTCCATAAAAAAATATTTTGCATCTATTTTCTTTTGAGCACAACTCTGCAAGAGGGATCTGGTTGGTTCCTTTTCTCAGCTCTTTTCATGGAGCTATAAAATGTTTTTCTCCCATAAATATCTATTCAAATTCCAAATCACGATTGCTTTTGCTAGACAGCCGTCTGTCCGTCCATCACTCTGTCTATATCTTCTGAGTCTTTGACTATCCTCCACACTGTTTATCACACATCAAAGTTTTGTGTCATCTGCAAATTGTGATATGATGCTTGCACACCAATATACATGAATGCCACGGTCCATATATCAATCATTAAGGAATGTCATGTTAAGTTTTTTCAATAATCTTTCATCTGAATAGTATTCACAAAGCTATTGATCTTTGTGAAGAACGAACTTAAGACCACGATTCCACAGTTTACAAGGTAAAGAATTCCAAAGTTGGTGGATGTTCTCACAAACACACCAGAAAACATTGCCCCTCCTTACCTTTAAAAGCATTATATAATGATCTGAATTGAATACTTCTCACAAATGTCGAGTATTTAAAAACTGTGAATTCTGCCGAAATTGATGCAACATTTGTCCTCTGTTAAATGTACTAACTGCTCAGTTTGCTAGAATTGGTGACAATAATGCAGGCAGACTTCCAGCGCGTCCGGTTCCTTGTCCAAGCTGTCTACGATGCCCTACCAAGCCCAGCAAACCTCCACGTCTGGGGCAAGAGCGTGACACCTTCCTGCCCACTTTGCACTGGAAGGGGATCATTAGAACATCCCCTCAGCAGCTGCCCAAAGTCCCTTGGGGAAGGTCGCTATCAGTGGCGCCATTATCAGGTGCTCAAGATGGTTGCTGAGAGCATAGCCACTGCCATCAGTAGCAGCAAACACCACCACGCCCCAAAGAAACCAATCACTTTTGTCAAAGTTGGAGAGAAGCCTCGACCACAACCAAAAACAAGGGTGGGCCTCCTCTACAGGGCCACTGACTGGCAGCTGCACGTCGATCTAGGCAAACAGCTGAAATTTCCGCAGCACATCACAGCAACATCACTCTGGCCAGACATGATCATCACCTCCGAAGTGACAAAACAGCTGATCATTGAGCGTATGGAAGAAGCAAATGAGAGGAAACGCGCAAAGTACCAGGAGCTGGTGGAGATGTGCCGGGACAGAGGCTGGAAGACAGGCTATGAACCCATAGAGGTGGGCTGTAGAGGCTTTGCAGGATGCTCACTCTGCAAAGTCCTCAACCAATTGGGCATTACGGGGCTGGCAAAGAAAAGGGCCATTCAATCCACAAGCGAAGCGGCAGAGATAGCCACTAGATGGCTTTGGATTAAGAGGGTTGATCCGTGGGCGGTTGCTGCTGGGACGCAAGTCGGGGCCTGATCAACCCCGGCTGGGTCGTCTGGGCGAGGGTGTCTGATGTTGTGAGACCCGAAACACCCGATGACCCCAGGTCACATCACTGAGGATGCGTCCCAGTGCATCCAGAAGATGTATCTTGCACATTGTTGCACGTTAAGTACATATATAACAAGACACTGACATTATTTTGTATGGTATATTTCTGTACCAGCATTCAATGAGCAGAAGACAAGGACAAACATCCATTCCATCCCAAAATTTCTGTTACTATTTCTTTTTAAAACATATTAATGTATACTTCTGTTAGTGGACAAATTAAAAACATTTCCATGAAATAAAGACATTTTCAAATAAAATTGTAAGGTACATTGTTTCTTGAAAGTTCATTGATTTGAAAGTTCATTGATTTATGATTGACCAGACGTTTAATGATGATAAAACCACTGATGCTTAACAACATCACCTACTAAATTAACAACAATTTTAGTATTTCTACACATGGGTGAGAGAAGGAGAGAGAGAGAGAGAGAGAGAGGGGGAGAGAGAGAGGGGGAGAGAGGGTAATGTCCATATCAGATTAGAAGTTTTAACATTGAATCATTCACAAAATGCTGGAGTAACTCAGCAGATCAGGCAGCATCTCAGGAGAGAAGGAATGGGTGACGTTTCGGGTCGAGACCCTTCTTCAGTCTGAAGAAAACGCAGTGTGAATAAAAACCTTCGATTTGTACCAGCATCTGCAGTTATCTTCTTATTTAACATTGAATCATACTGCCAATGGCAGGGCATAGATGGGAAGTAGAATGCGGCAGGACTCAAGGACTAGGAAAAGCAGCATTTCCAGCAGATTCTCAAAAATATACTGTGCAAAAGAAATTCATGCTCTCTCCTGCTTTAGATCTCATTTAACCTGTAGACTAACCCATCAGCACATAAATGCAGACACTGGTCATACAATTCAAACATTTTTAGGTCATTCTTTCCTTTTCTTTAACTATTTTATGATGAAGAGAAGTCCTTGGAGATGCAGACATTGTAAAGCAATGCTGCCCAGTGTGTTTTGTTCTCACGGTTTAAGGATAGTTTTGACACGGAATTGAAGAATGGGAATGCTAGAATACGTAGCAAGTTAAAAATGTAATATCGAGTAAATTACTTGGTAAACAGCTTTGGTGTTGGTGTTTAATACTTACCATGCACATTGAGTCTGATGTGCTGCTGGGCTTCTCCAGCTGCGTTTGTTGCTACACAAGTATACCGGCCCGCATCCTCCAGCAAAACATTCACAATCTGCAGCTGATGAGCCGCAAACTCCAGCTGCAAACACACAATAACATAATCCAACTTCACCAAAGACCTTAATGTACTGTGTGCTGTGATGGAAACATGTATTTGTACAAGGATATGATCCTCATCATTTGTTTCAAAGTGCCGCCACTTCTCAGCCAGATGACCTCATAATAATCAGGCATAAAACTTTGAAAGGTATAATTGATGGCATTCGGTTCATGAGTTATCAACAGGTAGAAATTAACCATTTGGAATAAAAGAAAACTTTTGCTTTTTGCTGAGTAAAATTGATGGTAAAAGATACTATCAGCAGGGAAAGGGATGGGGTTAGTTTCATGCAGGCTGACACATTTAGTTTTGCACCCTGTCGATTTTACACGCCACTCAGTGCAATTGCGCTGATGTCACTGAACTGAACAGGGTCTCCCTTGCTGCAGTCAGAACCCCAGCAACCTGTGGCCACATCATTTTACATGGCTGGACAGAGACGCAAGGAGTTGCAGATGCTGAAATCTAGAGCAAAAACACAAGATGCCGGAGGAAATCAGCTGCTCAGGGCAGCATCTGTGGAGGGAATAGACAGACGATGTTTCGGGTTGGGACCCTTCTTCAGTCCACGAAGCTCACATTGTTTCTCCATTTACTGCTCCTGAAATTTTTAACAAAGGTTTTCTCTCTCCAAGGAATATATTTTTCTCGGGAATGGTCAATCTCCAATTTGTTGTTCACGTATCAGCTGCAACATGAAATTATAAACTACAGCTAAAATATCTTCAGCTATTTAATATGGCTATCATAATTCAACAACCATACCTTGATGTTTCCTCTTGCTGTGTTTACAGGCCGTTCATCTTTGAGCCACGTAATGCTAGGGTTTGGGATACCATTGGCGACGCACTGCAGGATCACTGTTTTATGAACTACGACTGATCTTTCCAAAGGGCCCGTTGATCTAATTGTTGGGGAAACTGCATTGAAGAGGTAAAAAGGAAACACATGTTATACCATTTGCACAGCAATACAATTAACTTTTAGCTGTCAATTCCTGGCATAAAACTAACTTCCTGGATCCTAAGACAGACAAATATTCTGCCAAATGTAGATAATTTAAAAAAAATATTCTGCCAATAGGCAGATAATAAAAAAATAATGTTGCATTGTTGTAAAAAATAAGTCACCTTATAGATCATCTCTTTAATGAGAGACCTCCAATTAAATAGCATGTGAAATCATAAAACGTGTTTTCCGATCTGTTAATTAAGGCAGATAGAGTCATACAGCACAGATCTAGAATTGTTGAGGTGACAGATTATATAATGTGGTTGGGTGGTTCAGAAAGGTGATGGAGGTATTTGCACCCACTCTTCATTCTGCTTTTAGTCTGTTGTGCAATACCCTCAAAGTCATGAAGAAAAAGTTAACGGTCAAAAACAAAAGTAATCTACAAATCTGCTTTTGACGAGCGGGTGGTTACCTTGAATAATGACAGTAAATTCTCGCTGCCGACTGCCTGCTTCGTTAGTAGCTACACACCGGTATCTGCCTGCGTCAGAGATCTGGGCTTGGGGGATGATCAATTTCTGACCATTGGCTGTAATTTGAACACCAGCTATATTTTTAATTGGTTTTCCATCCTTCATCCACCTAAAAAGTAATAATTTTTAATTTCAACAAGATCCATGTAATTGCAGTTCCAAGCTGTTCATTGTCAACACATTGAGGATCAACCGGTTGCCTTATCAAGCAAAAAATGGGGACATGCATCACTTAAATTATGCAGTCATTGTTGCATGCAATTGAATTCTAAAAACTGATTTTCACCAACGTTAAGTTTCTCCCAAATATAAATTTCACTTTTCTTAGTACCATGGAAAGGTCATCGGCCTAAAATGTTAACTCCATTTTCTTCTCTATTGATGCTGCCTGACCTAATGAGCATTTCCACCATTCTCTGTTTTATTATTTTTGTGAACTGCTTAGCCCATTTCAAAGACATGGCCTTTCATTAAGTAGAATTAGGAAACCTTTTTTTGGCAATCGAGGGCCTAGAATTTCCTCAAAATTCGTAAGTTGGGGCATAAGCCCATGACCTACACCTACAGGCGCTTCTCAAGGCTGTGCGCTCAGACCCAAACTCTATTCTCTGTAAACCTATGATATTGTGGTCAAGTACAGCACCAACTCTATCTTTAAATTCGTCAATGATCTATTGTTGTTGGTCAGATCAACAACAGCAATAAGACAAAGAATAGGAAAGAGATCAAGACCCTTGCGTCATGGTGTCAGGGCAACAACCTAACTCATAATTTCAGCAAGGTGAAGGAATTATTTGTAGACCTAAGAAGGCAGGGGTGGGTGGCTGGGGCAGTGCAAACACACGACCCTATTCCAACTAAAAGAGCTGCTGTAGAGATGGTCAACTGCTTTTAGTTCCATATCACCAACTACCTAACCTGGTCTCTTCACACTGATACAGTAATCAAGAAAACGCATGAGTGTATTTACTTTCTTAGGTAACTGAGAAGATTCAGTGGGTCCGCACAAGAATCCTTTTGAACTTCTACAGATGCTCCATAGAATGTTTTCTAACAGGATGCATCTCAGCTGATTATGCAACTGCTCTGTTCTTGACTACCTGAAGCTGCAGAGAGCAGTGAACACAATCCACTGGCTCATTATTCCTTTCTATTCAGTCCATTTTCATTGTGCACTGTACATTTACTGTTCTTTTATCATTTCCATGTACACTGTTTACTCTATGAGCTTTGTGTGATGTTATTTCATTGTATCCTGTGTGTATGACAATAAACCACTCGAATCTGATCTGATCTGATCTACAATGTCTCTCCTCCCGACAACATTGAGAGCGGAATCACATTGGGTACTGCCCAGGGAATCATCTGCATCAATACTATTAGGAAAGCAAGGATGTTCAGAAAGATGTAAGTAGCAAGAAAATATTAAGCAAAGTAATCATTGAGTAATTGGCCTGTTGATTTTCTAATGGAGTGGTTTCCTCTTTAAGGATCTTATTAACTCTTGCTAATCTGCCTTGTGGTGTAAGCATTTGCAATCATGCAGACGTAGCTAAGGCTTACGTAATATCCGGAGGAGGAGTTCCAGCTGCATTACACTCAAGTTCCAGAGCATAATGGGCATTTACTGTGGCATCCATGGCTTCATCGTCCCCTTCTATACTTGGAGGCACTGTACCAAGATAGAAAAGTAAAGCATGCAAATGTTAGTGCAATCAAGATGTGAGCACGTTGCATCATTAAAAGTCACTTGATTCCCACAAATTTCCCGCTTACCACCTACATTCTGATGAACAGTCAGTTTTCAAATACACCTGCACGCTCCAGGGAAAAAGACACCATCACTTACTTTATCTTCTGTGAAAATTAGCTACCCATTAGATTTATAAATGTGGAAATATCTTCAAATGACATAATATTCTTTGTGATTAGTTAATCAAGAACATATAGCAATATTTGAGAAAACAAATATCTTTCCTATCCTTGTACCTGTCCTGAAAGGTGTAGATCCAGCAAGGTTTTTCATCTCTCAGATGGAATTGGGCCCATTGAATAGCTGACACCAACTAAGGCCTTCATGGTAAATGCCTGCATGGGCAGCTGGCATGGAATTATTCAAATTTCAGTTAAGTTCACAAGTTATGGGACTAGAATTAGGCCATTCTTAGGCCAGGGGGTATGGGGAGAAGACAGGAACGGGGTGCTGATTGAGAATGATCAGCCATGATCACATTGAATGGTGGTGCTGGCTCGAGGGGCTGAATGGCACCTATTGTCTATTCGGCCCTTCGAGTCTACTCCGCCATTCAATCATGGCTGATCTCTGCCTCCTAATCAAAGTTAAATTGTGGGATCTTGAGAACTTAGATAACAGTGAAAGATTCACGGACTCATTATTGTGGGCAAGTATGCATGTGAGAACATTTTTGCTTGAAGCATTAATATACATTAGGAGCATTCAATGTGAATGAAGTGACAGAACCTGTCAAAACACTTCATACATTCAGGCTAAATGTGTTAATCCACCAAGAGTCGGTTATTCTCATGAGATTAAGGCAGTGCTTCTTAAATTCATACACCCTTGAGTCTTTATGACTAAATTTCCTTCACCCTCGACTAAATTTTCTTATGTTTTTTGGTAATTTTCGTCGTATTCTCCCTTGCAAATTATTTTATATATATTAAGTCATTCACCCTTCATGCACCCCTCTAGTTTCATTCACCCTTGGGTGAACCATTCACCAGTTTAAGAAGCACTGGATTAAGGTTTATACGTGTGTCCAGAATTGTTCAAGATAATTTCAAGCTCATGTGGCAAATCAGGGCCTGGGATCTCTCCTCATCACTGATCTCCCCAAATAGAACTTGCTGCTGGGTTTGTGGGATTGCAAAGGTAATGCAAACATTCTTTTATTTCCTTACCTAGAACATCCAAGGTGTACTTTATTTGGCTTTCTCCGGCAATACTACTAGCCATGCACGTGTAGCCACCTGCATTGGACACGACCACATTGAGAATCTCCAAGGTCCTGCCTCCCTGCAGGACACGTGTGTGGTTGGTAGCTTTCACGGGAACCCCATCCTTCAGCCAAGTAAGAACTGGAGGTGGGTGGCCAGAAGCCTCACAGTGTAGAACCACTGAGCTGTTAGCAATTACTTTCTTCAGCAGAGGGGTATCAGGCTGCCCTTCAACATTTGGAGGAACTGGAAAAAAAGGTGAGTAGAATAGATTAGTCTGTCTAAATAAGTTTAAAAATATATTAGAAAGTTTTGAGGTTAACTTGGACCATTGCTCTGTACTGTAAATCGTAATCAAGCAGTGAAGAGATTGATGTCAGCTGTGATATCATGATTTGCCTCAGTGCTTCTCAGATATGAAGAGGAAGAAGGCCTTGTCAGAAGGCCTTCGACAAGGTCCCACATAGGAGATTGGGGTACAAACTTAAAGCACACGGTATTGGGGGTTCAGTGTTGAGGTGGATAGAGAATTGGTTGGCGGACAGGAAGCAAAGAGTAGGAATAAACGGGTCCTTTTCGGAATGGCAGGCAGTGACTAGTGGGGTACTGCAAGGCTCAGTGCTGGGACCCCAGTTATTTACAATATATATTAATGATTTGGACGAGGGAATTGAATGCAACATCTCTAAGTTTGCGGATGACACGAAGCTGGGTGGTAGTGTTAGCTGCGAGGAGGATGCTAGGAGGCTGCAGAGTGACTTGGATAGATTAGGAGAGTGGGCAAATGCATGGCAGATGCAATATAATGTGGATAAATGTGAGGTTATCCACTTTGGCGGAAAGAACAGGAAAGTAGAGTATTACCTGAATGGTGGCCAATTAGGAAAAGGGGAGATGCAACGTGACCTGGGTGTCATGGTGCACCAGTCATTGAAAGTAGGCATGCAGGTGCAGCAGGCAGTGAAGAAAGCAAATGGTATGTTAGCATTCATAGCAAGAGGATTTGAGTATAGGAGCAGGGAGGTTCTGCTGCAGTTGTACAGGGCCTTGGTGAGACCGCACCTGGAGTATTGTGTACAGTTTTGGTCTCCTAATCTGAGGAAAGACATTCTAGCCTTAGAGAGAGTACAGAGAAGGTTCACAAGATTGATCCCTGGGATGGCAGGACTTTCATATGAAGAAAGACTGGATAGACTAGGCTTATACTCGCTGGAATTTAGAAGACTGAGGGGGGATCTTATTGAAACATATAAAATTCTTAAGGGGTTGGAGAGGCTAGATGCGGGAAGATTGTTCCCGATGTTGGGGAAGTCCAGAACCAGGGGTCACAGCTTAAGGATAAGGGGGAAGTCTTTTAGGACCGAGATGAGAAAACATTTCTTCACACAGAGAGTGGTGAGTCTGTGGAATTCTCTGCCACAGAAGGTAGTTGAGGCCAGTTCATTGGCTATATTTAAGAGGGAGTTAGATGTGGCCCTTGTGGCTAAAGGGATCAGGGGGTATGGAGAGAAGGCAGGTACAGGTTACTGAGCTGGATGATCAGCCATGATCATATTGAATGGCGGTGCAGGCTCGAAGGGCCGAATGGCCTACTCCTGCACCTATTTTCTATGTTTCTATGTAAGAAAATGCCAGGATTGCTTTCTGGGAAGTGGATTGTTGTGAGAAGAACTAAGACTTTGCCCTGGATATGGGCAAATCTTGGCTCCTCAACTAAGATTAATTGTTCACTCATCCCATTCTCTGGGCACAAGTTTCTATTCTTTTTGAGAGCACAGGAACTCCAGTTCAGCTGTGATGTACTCTGAAAAGAAACATCTTGTCTCTGTATAACATCCTTCCTCTTCTCAGGTTCATCCTAATGTTTTGCTGACCTTTGTTGTATTTACTTTTAATTTATTGCAACTAATTTTCCAATTATCTTAAACTTTTACAATAACCAGACAGATAAACAACCTGCTGTGGTGTAAATCTCAATTCTTTCCTTACCCCAATAAAAAAACTTTTTGTAGTATTTTCTCTGCCTAGAGATTAGTTAAACTGCAAAGGAGGTTAAAATTTCATATGGCTGGCAGTGCAGAGGAATGTGTCACGCTGAGTAAAGTGAAATGCCCACAGTAAATCTGACCACTGAGTGAATTATCCCTTGAAGAAGTTTCACTCTCCACCCAATAGTTAAACCGTTGAGGCAGAGATAAACCATCAGCCACTCTGTTGGTCTTTTACAACTCTTGCCCGACTCCTCCCCTTATATTTGACTCAACTCATTGGAATTTTTTGAATGGAGAGGTTAATTAATTGTAAGGTTGGTGAAGCAGCATTAATTTATGTGGTCCAGATTCAAGATTCCCTTCAACGGATGGAGCATTAAAGTCTACTGCCAAAACCACAAACGCTAATTATTGCTTAAAAATGCAAGCCATTAGTGTCTTCAGAGAAACAAAAGAGTGTTTGTTCCCCCAAGTGAAAATAAGGATTTCCAATGGATGTAAAAGGAAATTTAATAAAAAGGTAAATGGAGTTATTACCATACACATCCAGCTCATAGAGTTTTTCAGCAGTTCCAGCGATGCTGGTGACACGACAGGAGTATTGACCAGCGTCTGATACATGGGCCCGAGGTATCTGAAGAAAGTGCCCTCTGTCAATATACGTAGCTTGCGGACTGGAGATGATTGGGCGGTTGTCTCTGTACCACGTGATGGCAGGCAGGGGAACGCCGCGAGCTTCACATTCCAGCAGGACAGGGTTGTTGAGCAGAACGGTCAGGTCACTTGAGATATTACCGCCTTTGATGCTAGGTGCAACTTTTGGAATAACGACAAGACAGCAGCATAAATACAATCACTGAGCATTTGAAAGAGACACCTTGCACAAGTTCTGAATATATAACCAATTAAAGTCATAGAAATCATTCTGGCAGGTTTTAAGATTAGGGCAGGATAGACAATAGACAATAGGTGCAGGAGGAGGCCATTCGGCCTTTCGATATTTATGATATTTATGATATTTATGTTCAAAGAGGAAAATACCACATGTAATGTGACCAATTGATGTAGTGCTGATGTATGTCTGAAGAAGGGTCTCGACTTGAAATGTCACCCATTCTTTCTCTCCAGAGATGCTGCCTATCCCGCTGAGTTACTCCAGCTTTTTGTGTCTATCTTCAGTTCAAACCAGCATCTGCAGTTCCTTCTTACTCATACATAGAATAAAACGACTGAATTCACTGTTTGCATTGATTTAGCTGATCTCAGGTGAGACCAAGGCCATAAGGCCATAAGATCATAAGACATAGGTGCAGAATTAGGCAATTTGGCTCATCGGGTCTGCACCGCCATTCGGTCATAGCTGATGCATTTTTCCCTCTCAACCTCATTCTCCCGCCTTCTCCACATAAACTTTGATGCTCATACTAATCAAGAAAGGCAAAAGCTTAAGTACATTGAGTAAACTGAGATAAACTTTAGAATGATCAAATGGATGAATACAATGTTAACAGATCATCAGGAGTCTGTTTAGCAGCTGTCAAAACAATTGACTGGTTAATCAACAGTTCAGATTACTATGAGATGTATCACATTGAAATCTAAACAATTATTATTCTGACAGATCAAGTTATACCACTATTAGATGTTCTTTCAGTTCATTGTCTCTTAATGTTGTGACTTAGTTTGCCTTAACAGCACCATCACTGCCATTTGGAAAGGAAAGATTGCTTTATTCATTTGTAGATGAACACTGCAAAAGTAAATATTTCAATTTTTGTATCCTATAATTATACCATGCACTTAGATCGAGGGTGAATTAGACATTAAATCAAATCCAATTGCAAATTTTAAGATGTTTATGGGAAAATTAATAATACTATTTCAAATGCATTTTTTGTCTAAACCCTGCTAGAATCAAAGCATAAAGTGCTGGAGGAACTCAGTGGGTCAGGCAGCAGCTGTGGAGGGAATGAACAAGCACAATTTCTGGTCAGGACATTCTTCAAATGACGCATCATTTTGATAATGTACTTAACTTTTACCTTAGAAAAGTACCCTCTACTTCAACATCCTACAACAGGAAGCCTCAAGCCCTTAGCTTACAAATATAATATTTGTTTCTGATCAATTTTGATTTGGTGCTGAATATTAAACTGTCGCTGGGGCTAATGAAGAACTGGGAAGAGAATGTAGGAAAATATTCTAGTTTGGTCCTTAACTGCTTTCTTGAAGCTCAAGTGGAACTTGGAGCTGGATACCGAATGAATATTGTTTTCTCCAGTTGTAAGGTGACATTCAAACACGCATTCACATTGGAATGGCTGCACAACGAAGAATATCCATTCGTTGGAGTAAGAATTATCAGAGTAACACAGGAACACTTAAGCTTATCTGACTACTCTGTCCTTCAAACAGGACACGAACATGATTAATTATTTTGAATTTTATACAATAGACTATTTCCTCAGGTGGTTAAATTAACTGCATGGTGGAGGAAGCAACTTTTTGATTTTCAAATGTAATTTAATGTATATTCACAGATATTAATCCAATAATTGACATCATTCCAACATGATAATTTAAAACTGTTAAAATATTTACAATGTTAAAAGTTAACAAATTTCTTGGTTTCATTGTCAATAACCTGCTTATCATTTCCAGCATTTTCAATCGGTTTTAAAGATTGCCAGCATTTTATTTCTGGTGTGCACAAATTTTAGTTAGGAAAGTAATATTTATGCACAGGAAAGAAAACTGCAGATGCTGGTTTAAATCGAAGGTAGACACAAAATGCTGGAGTAACTCAGGGGGTCAGACAGCATCTCTGGAGAGAAGGAATGGGTGACGTTTCGGGTCGAGACCCTTCTTTAGAGTGAAGAAGGGTCTCGGCCCGAAATGTCATCCATTCCTTCTCTCCAGAGATGCTGCCTGACCCGCTAAGTTACTCTGGCATTTGTGTCTACCTAATATTTATGCACAATCTTTAGTCATTAATAAATCTTTTTTATTGTAGAATCAAGACATTTTTAAAATGCAGAGAGAAAGTGTTGTAAATCCTAAGCAGGTTAAACGAGATGTGCGAGAAAGCCACAGAGCCGATGTTGATAACTTTTTATCAGAACCAGGAAAGGTGAGGATTCTAGTGGCAGTGAAGGGGAGAGTTGGGAAGAACAAATATTTTTTTGTGACTGGATGGTGAACAAGCGAGGTTGAAATTGTTTTTGCCTATTGGAGCAACAGCCTCAGAACTATATAAATATGTTAGAAGGTCGGTCTTCACAACTGTAAAACTGATGAAAGGAGACTTGCAGTTGCAGTGGGGGGTTCTTTGTAGCAGAATACTGCACCTGTATCTGAAATTATGGCAACATTGCATTCATTATAAGCAGTCTTACCACAGGAGTGGACCCATTGGCCAATCATGGTTGTATGGACTTTCTGAAAGCACTAGCCAATTAGTCCTAATCCATTACTCTTTTCACCATCCAGTCACAAAAAAAATATTTGCTCTTCCCAACTCTCCCCTTCACTGCCACTAGAATCCTCACCTTTCCTGGTTCTGATGAAAAGTTATCAACATCGGCTCTGTGGCTTTCTCGCACATCTCGTTTAACCTGCTTAGGATTTGTCAAATGCTCTTTTGAAAGGTACTATTGAACCTGCTTTTCAGGCAGAGCATTCTAGATCATAACATTGCATTTTGCAATAAATGTCATCAGCACGCTCTTGGGATTAAGTTTAACTTGTTAGAAAATAATGTTTTCCTCCTGTGCCTGGGCAATCAATTGCCAGATTCCTGCCATTCAAGTTTCACATTCTCCTTTGCCCAATCTTTAAAGAGGCAGATGCCAGGGACCTTCACTGGTTCTTTTAATTTTACTGATTGTATGCCTCGTTCTCACTTTCCCCTCAGCTAACAATAAACCATTCTCCATTTCCTTGATCAGCATCTTCTATGATCTGTCATTTTCACACCTTACCCTTCCATATTTCTTGTCTCCCTCTCCCCTGACTCTCAGCCTGAAGTGTCTCGACCTGAAACGTCACCCATTCCTTCTCTCCAGAGATGCTGCCTGCCCGGCTGAGATACTCCAGCATTTTGTGCCTATCTTTGGTGTAGACCAGCATCTGCAGTTCCTTCCTATGCATTAGTTCGCTTGTATTCAAGGGAACACAACTTTACGAAAATGCTGGACAATACTTCGGACGATTCTAGTTGTTTATATATATATTATTTAAATATACTTTTCCATTTTTCACCATTTGTATAGAACATCAGTCATCAATTCTGGCAGGAAATCAAAAGCACAGGAACACATTTGAGGTTGTGGTAGAATGCATCTCTTCCCCCATGGGAAGGCAGAGGCCATGTCTTTATTATATAATTGTTCAAATCATTTACTAAACAGATTATACCCGGTGCCCCTAAAGTTTTTCAAATATTAATTGGCCAATATTTTGCAGTGTAGCTTACTATGTGAACTGTGGCTGCATTGAAAGATATTTTTTTCCAAAGTCCATGTGTTCTAATAGTTTAACACTTAGATACAGGGCAACGAGTTAATGAGGCCTGTGATACACAGTTTCTCAAAGGATTATTTTTCGTCTTTATCTCTTACTAAAGTTGTTAGTGTAATGTATTTGATTCTTTCAGTGAAAAAGGAAAACCCAATTAAACCAAAAATCATTTGCTGAGCATAGCATTCTAGTTAAAAATATGAATTCACAAGCACTGCTGGAACCTGCTCATAGTTACCGGAGAAGCCGAATGACCTGAAGCCTTTTAGTTTAGTTAGACATGATGTTTTATACTGTAAATCCATCCAGCTGTTTCTCAGACGAGGTTTGGTCAGCCTGTGAGATAATTACCCTTCATAACCAGCATCTGGTTTCCTGCACTGTGCAATGCAAGATGTCATAAGTCTTTATCTCTGGACACATTAATTAATTTATATACTTCCTGTATATGATTAGCAGCATGGGAGTTTAATTGAATTAACAATGTAGTAAGTTTGGGGAGGGTTAGGTGGAGCCTGCATCCACTGACAGAGTTTCCCTTTTTGCATTTTGTGCCTTTCACATTATGTCTGAAATTTTTTTGATTTGAAGAATTCCTCTCCTATCCATGCCTAACAATTATGCAATTGAGGGTATGATCACAGTGTGGAGTTACAAATTCAGAGAACTAGACATGATCAAATTAAATCCACACCATTTTCTGTTAATTATATACATCTGGAATGAAAAGGGTTATGACAGTAATTAATGTTCTTCTAAGTATGAAACAAACCATAGAGCGGGGATGAAACAAACTATAGAGCGGAGGTGCAGAACCTGGCGGACTGGTGCTCGGATAACAACCTGTCCCTAAATACCACCAAGACCAAGGAGCTGATCATCAACTTCCGTAGGTCACATAACAGGGAATATGCCCCGATCTCTATCAACGGGGACAGTGTGGAGAGAGTGTCCAGCTTCAAGTTTCTGGGCACTCACATTTCGGAGGACCTAACATGGTCCAATAACACTGCTGCGCTGGTCAAGAAGGCACAACAAAGACTGTTCTACTTAAGAACACTGAAAAAGTCTGGTCTACCCCAACAGCTGCTGACGACCTTCTACCGCTGCACCATAGAGAGCATCCTAACGCATGGCATCCCTGTGTGGTACCTCAGCTGCACGGAGGCAGAAAGGAAAGCTCTACAACGGGTAGTCCATAGAGCTCAGAGGGCCATCGGAACACAGCTACCAGACTTGGAGGGCATCTACAACACACGATGCCTCAGAAAAGCCACCAGCATCCACAAAGACTCTTCACACCCCTGCAACAGTCTGTTCGGACTCCTTCCATCGGGCAGACGATACAAGGCCTTCTATGCCCGCACCTCCAGACTCAGGAACAGCTTCATCCCCAGGGCCATAGCTGCTATGAACCGGTCCTGCTGAGCCGGATGGCCACAACGCATAGATCAACTTGCACTTTACCCTGTCCAAAACTGTTACAACTGTTTCGTTTTGTTGGGTTGCTGCTGTCTAAATTACCTAAATTATTGCATCGTATGGGAGGCGCATTCCCAATCTCGTTGTACCCCTGGGTACAATGACAATAAAGATATATTGTATTGTATTGTATTGTATTGTATTGGTTTATCTATTTTTTTGGAGAAGGAAATCTGCAATTCTTACAGGGTCTGACATACATGTAACTCCAGACGGTGTGGGAACAGGTCTCTGAAATATCCTGGAGACCCATTCAGCTGTACAACATTACAACCACAATCTCCAACACACTCCATTGAACCACATTTTACTCAGCTGAACCTGCAGAGTCTCCTCATCATAACCGGATGAAAAGATTGGGAGAATAAACCCACAAATAACAGCCAGATTGCCTGCCTCAGTGAACTAGCTGACAAACAGGCACCTTCACCATTCCTGGGAATGTTTTATCCCTCCTGCAGGATTGATGGCACTGTTGTACACTGCTGGGCGTATGGGGCCCTGAACTGATCCAACTCTCCACGAATACTCAGGCCATCAGGCTCAATATACAAATTCAGGCCAAATTCCTGCGAATGATTCCCCCCTGCCCTCCCTCAGCAGATTAATCAGCACTTATACGTTGAAAATTACTTGAAACGTATATGAACAGCTTCATGAGCACAGAATGTGCCCTGGCTGGGGGACTTTGCCATCTACCACCTAGTCTGACAGCACCACCTCTCAGCAAGCAGGCTGGGTTCTGAAAAGCATGACTGCCCATCTGGGCTGCAACCGGTGAAGAGAACAACACTCAGGAGCTGCTGCTTATCCTCACCAAACTACCTGCTGCATTTCTCTCACTGTCGTGATAGTGAAAGATATTTTTTGCGATTATGTTTGGCAAAATGCCGTTTTTGCTTAATCCCCAGATCTTTCTTTTCCCATCCTTTTAATGTGGTTCTGCCTGTTCCCTTATTTGCAGCAGTCAACCAACCACTCCCCTTCTTTCCTGTAGGATTTGCATTTTCTCCTCCTCATTTGACCAAGTTTACCCGTTGCCCAACCCTTCCAAGCAACAGGGCAAGGATGTTGCAATAGATCGATTAGAACTGCATTACAACACGTACTGCCTCTTTCTGACCCGAAACCTTGCATTCAGAAAGAAAAAGGTCAATTAAAACCTCACTGCAAAATACAGTGTGTCTCTCCTAGTGCTTCCCTATCATGATGCAGGATATTGTTTTAGTTTAGTTTAGTTTTGATTAGGGATACAGCACGGAAACAGGCCTTTCGGCCCACTGGGTCCGCGCCGACCAGCGACCACCGCATATTAACACTATCCTACACACACTAGGGACAATTGTCTTTTACATTTACCAAGCCAATTAGCCAACAAATCTGTACGACTTTGGAGTGTGGGAGGAAACCGAAGATCTTGGAGAAAACCCTTGCAGGTCATGGGGAGAACATACAAACTCCATACAGAAAGCACCGGTAGTCGGGATCGAACCCAGGACTCTGGCGCTGCAAGTGCTGCAAGGCAGCAACTCTACCGCTGCACCCCGTGTCGCCAGTACAATATAGATGCAACAAATTTCCTGCAGATTTCATGAAGCAGAGCATATTTTGGCATGAGAGCGTAAAGTTAAAATATCTGCAATTGTGTATCTTTGATTTGAAACATTCTGTTCGATGGTCGAATACCAGTACCACATTACTGAGAACAACCTCTGAGAATGTGACTCTTGGCCACAATCCTGATGTTATTAACTTTACAGTTCAGTAACTCAACATAAAATAATTGAACAACAAAAAAATCTCCAAAACAGAACAAAACAGTACCCCATACCAGCAAGAAAAGTTGAACTAACCATAGACGTTGAGTTTGAACTCCTTGAATCGTTTTCCTGCAGTGTTCACAGCACTGCATTGGTAGTTGCCTTGGTCAGACAAACGCGCACTCTTTATGTGTAGCACCTGGCCATTATTTCTTACCTCCATGTTCGGGCCTCCCAGGAACAGAACCCTGTTGGGAAAATTGAGTTCTTTTACTACAATTCCTTAAGGTGTAATACGGTACCATATCTTAACCTGATAATACACGACTTCTGTAAGAGGGCTCAGGGTGGTTCCATGGAGCACATGAACATCGACTGGGTAAATGGTCTTGACAAAGATGCTAACATGACTTGTGTTGCTGTGCAGTTTCTTGATTATAGCCCTGGGTCACTGTTGTGTACATCAGGGAATAATAATGCTGGAGAGCTTGCAAAACCATCAAAAAGGCGGTTGGTTCACCATTCTGCCAAAATACCTCAAATGTAAAGTGCTAACAAAGAATGATGCCACACTCTTATTTGTCTGCCATGGATACTTTTGCATCAGTAGCTCAGCGAGAACTTTGCTGACCCAGAATCAAGGTCACCATTGAGAATGTCAACTACATTGCTAACTATATTGTTGAAGCTGTGCTTGGTCAGGTTATCTTTTACGCTCATAAAATTAATAGAGTTCTCATGCTACGAATATAAATTAAAACACTGCATTTTACTCTGATACCTTGATTCATTATGAACATTTTAATGATAGGTTTCCAAACTGAGAAAGTAAAAGATTAGAGTTATCCATATTCTTACAGGTTCCATCAATGCAATCATTGATTTGCATGCATGATCCCTCCAGAATTTAATTATGCAAAATCATAATGATTTTTTATTTCAATAGAAGTATAATAAGTAATGCTATATTTTTAAGTGACCAGCTGTACACATTACCATGATAACATCACGCAAACACATCATGCTGTGAACAGATGGGTCACACATAATAGAAATAATTTTTAATTAAATCATACAAAAGTAGGCCCAAAGCAGTTTTATAACTGACCCTGAAGCCAAATCTAATATACAAGCTGTTTATAGGTTTATTTCCTTATTCTTCATGAACATGATTTTTCTGTCTGCAACTTTTCAGAGAACAAGATATCTGATGAAAGGCCATTAAAGGTTTTGCAAGGATTCAGTAAACAGTTCTTTGGATTTGACATGTATGCTTTTGGCTTCAAAGTACATTGGGCATCGACAGCTTGCTGCTTCCAAAATACAAAGTGGCAGATAGGAAGTGGGTTCACAATCTGAATTCTAGGCATTAATCTCCTCTGTTGTGTGCTCAGGACATTTGTTGCTTAGGACTAAAGTTGAAGAAGAAGAATGAAGTCTATTGGCTGTTTTCACCTTATTTTATATTGTTTTCTTATTTCCATACAGTCCTGGCATTACAAGATGTTACAACACAGAAAGAAGCTATCACGTGATGGCTCTATGATTGAGCTATTCAATTACTCCTAGGCTCATAGCCCTTTTCCGCAGTTCTGCAATTTCTTTTCCCTTTCATATATTTATCTAATTCCTTTTGTGAATGTCAATGGTGAATTTCTGTCCACCATCTTCAGATCACAATAACAAGCTGTATAGAAAACATGGCACCTCTGGGACCATTGCCAAATATCTTTGTCCTCTTCACCATCCCTTTTGCCATCAGAAACAGTTTTTTTCTCTTGCTCTGCAGTTAAACAGTCAATGCCACAGCAGTCAGTGCCGTCCAATGCCCCAGGTTTGATCTTGATCTTCAGGAATCTGTGGTTCTCTTCATGAGCGCACTGGTTAATGTGCATACGAGAGAGGTTACTTTACAGGAAAATGTGGGGGAACAGAACTGAGAGGTACGACCTCTGAGCATCATGGACTTGATGGGTCGCAGCTGCGGCTTGCCTGCAGTCCGTCCGTCTGTCTTTTGTGTTTTTTGTTGTTTTGTATGAATTGTAGTTTTAATATGGTGTAGTGTTTGTATGTTATGTTTGGGGGGGGGGGGGGGGGGGGTGGGAGGGAACGGGAACTGTAAAATTCTCTCTCCCGAACGGAGACACGACCTTTGTTTCTGTGTCGTGTCTCCGTTCCCGCTGCGGCCTACCATCAGCCATTCACCTGGGACCACCTGGGGCTCTGGTTCGCAGAGCCCGCGGCCCGGACTCACCATCTGCGGCGCTGGCTGCCTGCGGATGCTACGGGAGCGGCTGCGATTCGTCTCCGGAGGCTCCGGCGCGGGCCGCGTGGACGTCGGAAGCCCGCAGGCCCCTGGATGGGGGCCGACATCGGGAGCTCTGGCAGCGGCAGAGGCAGCGTGTTCGCCCGCCCCGAATCGCGGGGCTTGGGTCGGCCCGCCACGGACCTTTCACTGTCCGGCGCGGCCTGGAATAGGCCGTTGACCTTTCACCGCCCAGCGGCGGCTTCAATATCGGGAGCCCCGACCGCCCCGACGTGGCAAATCCAACAGCCTGACCGCGGGAGAAGACGGCAGGGAAGAGAAAAATACATTTTGGCCTTCCATCACAGTGAGGAGGGACTGGAGGAGACTCACTGTGATGGATGTTTCTTTTTGTTTGGTGTTAGTTGTGATTGTATGTGTTATTGCATTTTTATTGATTAATCTTATTGGTCTTATTGTTTAACTGCGGGTAATGTTTCATTTCACTACACATTTATGTGTATGTGACAAATAAACGACTATTGACTATTGACTAAATAGCCACCTTCTATGTTAAAAGGAAATAAGAGAAAACTTTCCTGATTTAGAACATTTTTTAATCAAATAACTTCTTAACCCTTGCTCCAGAATTTCCTGAAGGATGGCTGATCGCTTGAAACAGATCTCACATAAAACCTGAATAGTTTTTAAATGAGAGAGAGGAACGTATATGCTCCTACTTTGTTCTTTCCATTCTCATGTAGCTCCATGTGGAGTGATCTTACAGTTAGAGAACTTTGGCATGTTGACCTAGACCGCTCTAGACCGCTCTAGACCGCTCCCTAGACCCTCCAGCAGAAGACTGTCGGCATTTTAGGAAAAAGGGCTTACCTGTGGTCCTTGTACCACTGAACATGTGGAAATGGAATGCCTTGGACTTTACACTCCAGTGATGCTTCCTGATTCAGAATCACTGATACTTCACTTGGACTGCCAGCGCCTGTTATACTCGGAGGAACTTGGGGGAGTGAACAAAGCAGAAGAATGTAAGTGGTATGAAAACAGAGAGAGAGTTCATTACATCTTTAGAAAAATCTAGGTGAATGGCAAAAACAGAGTAATGCTAAGGTTGAAAGAGTAGATAGAACTTGAATTTAACCAGCACTGGTGATTATTTGAGATTAAGTTAATACTTTAAAATTTATAGGAAGATGGAATATTGAAGGAGTTTTAAATGGTTCAAAGGTCATCAGAACAAAAGATTTAGACTTGGCATCAGTTCAAAGAACATTTGAACATATGAAATGGGAGCAGGAGAAGGTCACTTGAGTCAATAAGATTGTGGTTAATCTGATTGTTTCCTTTATTGTGTATTATAATCTCTCAAATTCTGCCTTAAAAATATTCCATTTCTCTTCTTCAAATGCCCTTTCGTGAAGATAGAGACATAATCTTGATGCTGGGTCTCAACCCAAAAAGTCAACCATCCCTCTGTATCCCCATTACACCCAATCTGTTGAGTTTTTCCAGCAGTTTGTTTTTTGCATTTTGAGGATGATTTCCAAAGATTTGTTTTCAGAAAGAAAACTGCCTAATCTCTCTCTTAAATGAGCATCTTGATATTTTATCTAGATTCAACCACGAGAACACAGCCTTTACGTCAACCTTTTCAAGACCCTTCAGCGTTGTCTGCTACAACTAAGTCCCTTTTCACTCGTCCAAACAGCAAATGTGAAATCTGGCACACTGGTCCAGCAGTCAGTATGGCTGCCTCACAGCTCCAGTAGCCCAGGATCAGTCCAGATTTCACGTTTTTTCCGTGTCCATTCTTTGCCCACTCAACCCTTCATAATCCATTTGTAGCAGCCTTATGTCCTCTGGGCAACTTAAGTCCCAACTAATATTTGTGCCATCAGCAAATTTTGCAACTAAGCCACAGTGCCTTCATTCAAGGTACCCATATAAATAGTAAAAAGCCGAGTCCCTCGCACCATTCCTTGAGGTAATCTCTCGTCAATCAGAAAATAACCCATTCATGCCTACTCTCCGTTTCCTGTTTGATAGCCAATCTACTATCTAGTTATAGTCATAGAGTCACATCTACACCAATATGTTACCTCCCCCCCTCCCCCCCATGAACTTTCTGCAAATATCTTTGATGTGGCACCTAATCATGTGCCTTTAGGAAATGTAAGTATAGTGTGTTCACTGGTTCTCCATTAACCACGGCACGTTATTTCATGAAAGACCTCCATTAAATTGGTCAAACAAAATTTCCCTTTTATGAAACCAGGTTGACCTTGCCTGATAACTGTAGGTTTTTCAAAGCATCCTGCCATAATGTTTTAATGATAGCTTCAAACATTTTCCTTTTGAATATGCTTCCTAATAAGACTAGTAACTTCCTGCATTCTGCCTTACGCCTGTTTTAAATACATAGTAATTTACTAGTTAACTATACCAACAGTTTTATATAAGGAATAATAGGGGTGCATGTTCCATGGGGTTGTAGAGGGGCCGCATCTTAAAGACGAGGACTTGGACTATAAATTAGTAAATCTCCAACCAACATAGACAGAACCCATAACTACACAAGGACCTGTGCGTTTATATTAATAAATGTCGTCATCCAGAATAGCTTTTTTTTTTCATTGTTCCATGACTGAGAATTTCAGTAAAACGTTGTGCAAAAATAAAATCATCCATCCATTTATCGAAGGGTATTATGTGTATAGAAAGCACATCTCAGTACACTTGTACCTTGCTTGATTTTCAGGATGAATTCTAGGAAGGAGAATACTTATGGAGTCATCACCAAAAGAGGTCATTGTAACATTATGGACAGAGATGTGTCTAACAGTGCTTGTGTGTCAAGATCCTTCAGTGAATCCTGTCCTGCTCTGGTGCTCTGGCCCAGAGTAATGACCCATCCAGAGTTCAGTGTAGAGAGGATGCGTGTGAGAGCTTGTGAGGGTGGGTTGGGACCAGCGTCATGGCACTCAGGGCTGCCCTATGAAGTGGGTCATGGCTAGAGACAACAGCCTCATGCATTGTCAGGCGAAGCTTAACAGCCTTTGATGTTACCAGAGAGAAGTCTCTGCATTAGGGAGAGCTACAAAACCAAAGAAAGGCAAGAGGGTGCAAATGTGTGTCTCGTCAATTAGTTCAAGTGTATTATGTCTTTTGAAAAGACATAATGTAGGAACATTATATGAATATTATGAACACTGGATGTGATGAGGAAGTCCATAGAAATTGGCATGGAGAAGGTGCAGCCAGCAATGGCCCACACTCACTGTGAGTGTCAAACTGGCTGTGTGAGCACCAGCAAAAGGCAGAGCTTCCAGCTGGGTTCCTTGCACAGCGGAGCACAGCAACACGACGGGCAGCCATTGCCCCAGGTCCCTGGCACCGTGAGCACAATCCAAGCAGATGTCCTTTTTAAAGCTCCACAAGTTGTAAATATTTAGATGGGGAGGATCAAGGGCATTATGTTAAATCATGGCTCTGTGGCAAGAGCTAAATGAGACACCAGTATCTATAACTATAAAGTACATGGTATATAGAAATATATGATATTTCATATATTTCATATAAAGCCACACAGATAAAAATAGAAAATAGTGCAAATGCTCAATAAAGCAAGCTGCATCAGTGGAGAGAAAACCAGAGTTAATGATTCAGGTTGATGCCTGAACTACGAGGCATTTTCTGCTTTTATTTCATATTTCCAGGATCCAGAGTAGGTATTTTCTAGATTATCATATGATATTGAACATTTTGCACAATATCTCATAGCTTATTTATTCCGTGCAGTTTCAAATCCATGTCAACTCACCTTGTACTTCCAAGTTGAAAATCTTCTCTGCAGTTCCAGCAATGTTGATTGCTCGGCAGGTGTATCTCCCTGCGTCACCAGTTGCAGTCTTGTGCACTCTCAGGGTCTTTCCTCTGTTCAATATCTGTATGGCATGACTGCCTCTAACCTGGAGGATATATTGAAAAAATATTTTATCATGTAACATTCGATATACACAATTATGCAAATAGCAAATTTCAGGCTTCTGGAAACATGTTTTGGGCATCTGACTTGATACTGTTCTGTTTGTGGAATGTATTCACTCACAGCAGTAGTTTGACAATTCTAGTACCTCGAGGATTTGTAGATGTGAGAGGAATGAATCAGAGGAATATATCGGGTAGACGCACAGAATAGGTGAATCAAGGACCAGAGAACATAGGTTTAAGGTGAAGGGGAAAAGATTTAACAGGAATCTGAGGAGTAACTTTTTCACACAAAGGGTGGCAGGTGAATGGAACAAGCTGCCAGTTGAGGCAGGGACTATCCCAATGTTTAAGAAACAGTTAGACAGGTACATGGATAGGACAGGTTTGGAGGGATATGGACCAAACACAGGCAGTTGGAACTAGTGTAGCTGGGATATGTTGGCCGGTGTGGGCAAGTTGGGCCGAAGGGCCTATTTCCACACGTATCACTCAATGACTCTATGAAGGGCCTTTTTCCACACTGTATCACTCTATGACTCTTTGAAGGGCCTGTTTCCGCACTGTAAAATACTCTATGACTCAATATCTCAGTACTGAAGAAGGGTCCCGAGCCGAAACATCATTTATTTATTTCCTCTCGAGATGCTGCCTGAACCGTGAGTTACTCCAGCATTTTGTGCCTTTACCAGTCATTATTTTCATTAGTCATTATCTTTATTTGTGTCTATCATAGATATAAAACAGCATCTGCAGTTCATTTTTATTTCATTCTTCGGATCTGCTGGTAAAGACAGCATTCACTGTCAATGACAAGAAGTGCCTGAAAAGACGGTGCCCATTATTCTATCGGTTTAATATTAATGGAGCCCTAAATGATCCTCAATAAATGCTTATCCGAACAGTTTGACAAGTGATCACCTACCGGGAGTCCATCTTTGTACCAGGATATAATAGGAGCAGGGTGTCCCGACACGTCACAGAAGAGGTTGATGGGTTGGTTCATGACCACTGAGAGATTGGCTGGCTTTCCATCATCCCTGATATCAGGAGGGACTGGAAAAAAGAGAAGATGTTACACAAATTATTGTTATTCCTCCAAATAAAATGCAATCAACTTATCAAATTATTTGAATGAAAACCACTTGTCATCAAAAAATGGTGTAAAATTTCAGCGTTGCAGGCTCGAGTGGAGATTAGTTTGTGGCCTCAAATAGTGTACAAAATTAATATTTATTGCTTCAATTAGAATAGTGCTGCATGGGACCACATGCAAGTTTGATAGGAGTGTTCCCACACAGGGCTGCTGGAATGAGCTTTGTCTATTGTTGCACAATTTCCAGCCTGGTTTTCTCCTCATTGTTCCATCTCCAAGATGCTCAGTGAGAGCAAGAAAGGTAAAGGAAGATTGTCAAATTTAGTCTCCTGATAATATTGTGCTTCACAAAACAAATAACAGTTTTTGAAATGGAGTAACATTACAAATCAAGTAAAATAGGTCAATATGGAAAAATGTTTGCCCACATTAAAGTCCTAAAGATAATGGCGATGTGAATGAACACAAGATCTTTTCTATTTGTACTGGTGGAAGGATGAATGTGACCAATCTGTTAGGAAATGGGGATAATGCTTGCTCTCTCAGCCAATGTGAACAAGCAACGTGGCATTCAGTTTACTGCCTCCGAAAAAATTTGGCACCTTAGACAGAAACACAATCCTTCAGCACTTTACTCAGCATCTGCAACTGGGTGTACCCAAATGTCTGGGGCAGTGGAGGGGGGGAGGGGGGAGAATAGGAGGTTGGAACTCAAATCCTCTGACTTGCTGAGCCAAGACTGCCATTGATGTTTATAAGTTGATTTTGAGGGCGTGCAGCGTAGGTTTACTAGGTTAATTCCCGGAATGGCGGGACTGTCATATGTTGAAAGACTGGAGCGACTAGGCTTGTATACAATGGAATTTAGAAGGATGAGAGGAGATCTTATCGAAACGTATAAGATTATTAAGGGGTTGGACACGTTAGAGGCAGGAAACATGTTCCCAATGTTGGGGGAGTCCAGAACAAGGGGCCACAGTTTAAGAATAAGAGGTAGGCCATTTAGAACTGAGTTGAGGAAAAACTTTTTCAGTCAGAGAGTTGTGAATCTGTGGAATTCTCTGCCTCAGAAGGCAGTGGAGGCCAATTCTCTGAATGCATTCAAGAGAGCTAGATAGAGCTCTTAAGGGTAGCGGAGTCAGGGGGTATGGGGAGAAGGCAGGAACGGGGTACTGATTGAGAATGATCAGCCATGATCACATTGAATGGCGGTGCTGGCTCGAAGGGCCGAATGGCCTCCTCCTGCACCTATTGTCTATTGTTTATTGATTTTAAAGGGCTAGAAAGGATGCATTAGATGGCAGCAAAGTTAAACTATAATCCAGTTGAGCATTCAAGGCTATTATAAATTACTTTTGTTTAATCTCCGCAAGTGATATTTTAGCCTTTGGTTTGGAGAACATTAATATTAATTTGTAACTTTACCGGTACTCACCATGGACCTTGAGCTGGTACTTTCTTTCTGTTGCTCCAGCCTCATTGACTGCCACACAGACATACTCTCCATTGTCATGTGGGGAAACTGTATCAATGAGCAAGGTTCCATCATCCAAAATGGAAACACCAGGCTCACTTCCAGTTAACTCTCTTCCATTGCGTAGCCACTTAATTACAGGTTTTGGAGTACCTAATAACAGAGAATTACAAACTACATGATAAAACTATTCTCTTTAATAAGTACAGTCTCTGTAATTTGTCAAGAAAACACAGCAGTTACCTTTAAGAACTAATCAATTTCACATGAACTATGCATTTGTCATCTGACATGGTGCTAAGCTAAAGCTGGGGAGAATGGTACTATTAAGTGCACCCAATAAACAACCTACAGAAAGGCTTCCATGGAAAATATGTAGTGCTTTGTAGTGCATATAGTTGCGAGGTCATGTTGCAGTTGTATAAGATGTTGGTGAGGCTGCTTAGAGTATTGCATTCAGTTTTGGGTACCATTTTAAAAAAGAAAGATGTTGCCAAGCTGGAAAGGGTGCAGAGAAGATTTACGAGGATGTTGCCAGGACTCGAGAGCCTGAGCTATAGGAAGAGGTTGAGCAGGCTACGACTCTATTCCTTGGAGTGCAGAAATCCTTTAGAAGTGTACAATTTAGCCAGTACTGCATCTCCTCATTCTTTCTGCCAGACGTGCACCTCTTCACATTAAAAAAAAACTTAATCGACTGCTTGTCAGTCCGTCTATATACTAAAACTCTTGTTTGTTTGTTTTGTTTGTTCCTGAACTACAGCTAAAATGGTACACGATAATGTGACAATTTTAGGCCCACCTTGCTCACCGTCGTCCCTTTGGTGCTGATGGAAGGAGTTTCATTGAAATCGGTGTTATATTTTAAAAGTTATCCACATTTTAAAGTTTAAATCTATCTCCTAGGGAGGGTGGGGGGATGGAGGGGGGGAAGGAGGGAGGGGGCGAAGAGGGAGGGTAAGGGGGGGTTGAGGGGGATGGAATGGGGGGAGGGGAATGAGGGAAGGAGGAGGGGAGGGGAGGGAGGGAGGGGGAGGGGGGAGGGAGGGAGGGGGAGGGGGAGAGGGGGGGAGGGGGAGAGGGGGAGGGGGAGGGGGAGGGGGAGGGGGAGGGGAGGAGGGAGGGGAGGAGGGAGGGGGGAGGGAGGGGGAGGGAGGGGGGGAGGGAGGGGGGGAGGGAGGGGGGAGGGAGGGGGGAGGGAGGGGGGGAGGGGGGGAGGGAGGGGGGGGAGGGAGGGGGGGAGGGAGGGGGGGAGGGGGGGAGGGGGGGAGGGAGGGGGGAGGGAGGGAGGGAGGAGGAAGAGGGAGGGAAGAGGGAGGGAGGAAGGAGGGGGAGGGGAGGGGGGAGTGGGGGAAGAGAGGGTGCTGCACCAATGCAGGAGAGGTTTGGGCCCAACGGGTCCACTCGGCCTCCTAATCCTCTAGAAGTCTGCCACACTCTTCGATGTACACCACAATGCCAAGTTTAGCAATCCCTTCAAATGTAGGAGTTTTACCCAGCACTGCCTTGTCAAATGCGTCACAAAAAGCAGTGATCTTAGCTCTGATCCCTGGAGAACTTTATTGCTCCTAGTTTGAAAAACAACTTTTTGCAACAATGCTGATTTTTGCCCTTCAGCTGAATATTTATTTCTATGCTGCCAGCTTCTTTATTCCATGAACCTCAATTCTATGAATTTGCCTTTTAAAGAGATGTTTAGTTTTCTTTTCATAGAAAACACAAGCTCAAATTTATATGGCACCCCCACCAATTTCAATGATTTCACTGCAAATGCAGAATAACATCTGTTACAGATAAACTGCAGTTGTTACTCTCTTTTCTTTGCAAACTTTTTATGTTTTTAGTCAAATGATCTGGGTGTATTTAGGAACCATAGATTGTGACCTATTGAAAGAGAGAGACTTAACTTTTGAATTACTGATCCTTCCTGCCTATTAATGGGTGAACTATGACTATTGGCTCACTATGAATCATGATTGCTGCTGAAAATTACTTGGAATCGAGTTCATAACCTCTACCCCTGCATTAATTTGTAACATTCCCCCGGTGGATAAAACCAACATTTCTGATTAAAAAATATGAATCAATCTTTCAATAAAAACAACCTTCCAGCCATCTTCTATTCAAGAATTGTGTTACATATCAATCCACATGAAACTATATCAAATAATGAGTCTACAATGTCCCAAGATATTTTGCAAACCTGTTGCTAGCAGTCAGGATGGTAGCATATGAAGTGCAGCATGTACATCATCCAGGATAATATGGGGCAGAGTTCACACCATTTCTGAGAGAACCATCTGAAACACAGTGTGAAGTATCTCCCAGAAGACGTGCAGCACAATTTGATATTATAGCGTCTGTCCACACGTACAGTGGGGTGTGAATGATGCACTGAATTATGTGTTCCCAAGGACTAGCATTCTCCTTACTTTACAAACAATATCAAGAGCATATAATGAAATAAAACAACTCAAAAGAACATAAATGTATCCTTAACTCATTCAAGTCAAAGTCATTCATAGAAAAGGCCTAATGTGAGATGAAAAATGATAATATAGGCTCAAAGAAAAATACTAATTATTATCCTTGTCACATTGGATATCATGAGGCTGTCGGATATGCTGCACAGAAACAGGTGAGTATGCCAAAATAATGCTCACAATTTTTCCATTGTTCTTCCTCAAAAGATATCAGTATAAATCCTCAATCTCTTTAATTCCATTCCTTTCTCCTTTCTCTATGTAGTGAGTTTCAGGTCTCACCACGTTTTAGGTGAGATGTTTTCTTCTAAGTTTCCTACTGCATTTCTATGTGTACGTAGCAAAATGGGACATCTATCCATATTCTTCCCATGATTGAAAACATTTTCTCTGTATTTACTCCGTTTACTCTGGGTGGTGCAGCGGTAGAGTTGCTGCCTTTCAGCGCTTACAGCGCCGGAGCCCCGGGTTTAATCCTGACAATGGGTGCTGTCTGTACAGAGTTTGTACATTTTCCATGTGACCGCGTGGGTTTTCTCCCAGATCCACAGTTTCCTCCCACACTCCAAAGACGTACAGGTTTGTAGATTAATTGGCTTGGTATAAATGTAGATTGGCCCCAGTGTGTTAGGATGGTGTTAATGTGCGGGGATCGCTGGTCAGTGCGGACTCGGTGGGCCGAAGGGCCTTTTTCTGCGCTGTATCTCTAAAACTAAAACTAAAACATGATGTCATTTTAAACATCTTTGTTAGGTAAATTCTCAGGCTTTGTTTCGTAAAAGAGGGACATCTGTTTATCCTTAATTCACTCACATTTTTGTGAGCTAATTTATAAATGTTCCCTGCACACTTTCCATATAGTGACCAGACAGTCTGTTTGTGATCTAACCAACGTTTCTTTACAGCTTTAATAATAATAATAATAATGCATTACATTTATATAGCGCTTTTCAAACACTCAAAGACGCTTTACAGGGATTTCTAGAACATAGAGAAGTGAATAAATAGATAAATAAGTAAACGAACAGAGAATGGAGACAGAAGGTGAGGTGACCTTCAGTGGTTGAAGGCAGTGCTGAACAGGTGAGACTTCAGTGATGTTTTGAATGTGGTGAGTAACTTCACCAGTTTTCAATTCTGTAGCTAAAGGAATTCCATTATTTTCCTACCTCCAATGAATAAACTGGGTATTTGAAGGTGATGCTGTAAAGCCAGTAAAAGCACAAAACATATTTACGTAGAATGCAATATACAGGTGCTCCCCGGCTTACGATGCTTCGACTTGCAATATTTTGACTTTGCGATGGTGCAAACGGCAGCGACCCGTAGCGAGCCACAGCTCGCTTCCGGCCACGTGACCAGGTGTTTTAAATGCATTTCAACTGACAATATTTTCAGTTTACGACGGGTATCTCAGAACATAACCCCATGGTAAGTTGAGGAGCACCTGTACATGATTCAATGGGTTATAAAATGTAGTATAAATACATTTCCCATTCATACCTTTGGCTGGGCACGGGAATGCAATACGCTGGTTTGCCAATCTCTCTTGGAAAGGAGTGTTATATGGAGGTCCTGGGTCTTCAACAGTAGGAGGTTCTACAATACAATGGAAATAATATCAACAGACCACTCAGTTCATCATGTCCACAAGGCTAAAAGCAGTGCATGAAAGACTCAGAACTGGTTTAGCCATCCTTCACTCGAGTCTTCACTGGTCTTGCAAAATCACCATCAACATTTAGAATAACCAGCAATCCGAAGATAATCCTGCTTCATTTCTCCCTTCTGATCATCTCCAAAATAGCCTATTTGATCCAGTGCATCAGATTTCCGATCCAAAGTGTCAAGTAGTCTAGTATTAGTCAATAGTCAATAGTCAATTTATTTGTCACATACACCATAAATACGCAGTGAAATGAAAAATTACCCACAGTTCAACAATAAGACCAATAAAAATAAGCAATAAAAATAAGCAATAACACACACAATCATAAACCAACACCAAACAAAAAGAAACATCCATCACAGTGAGTCTCCTCCAGTCCCTTCCTCACTGTGATGGAAGGTCAGAATTTATTTTCTCTTCCCCTGCCGTCTTCTCCCGCGGTCAGGCTGTTGAAGTTGCCACGTCGGGGCGGTCGTGGCTCCCGACATTGAAGCCCCCGCCGGGCAGAGAAAATCTTAAACAATGCAACGGAGAAGACCTCAATGTCACCAAAACATCATCTCCAGTTCATCGAGCTTTCAAATCTATTAAACGTTTCAGAATGTTGAAGTAAAAAATCCAATTTTGCATTGTGATTGCAATTGCATTTTGCATAGGGAAGAACTGCACTCAACAAGTGAAAACATCCAATGACAACATCCAAAGACAGACGGTTGATAGATTAATTCGGCACTGTAAATTGCCCCAGGAAGTGAATGGTAGTATCTGGGGGAAGTATCAAAGAATATACTTGGCAGCACAAAGGTAGAGTTGTTTCCTTACAGCCACAGTGTTGGGGGGTGGGGGGGAGGGGGGTTGTGGGTGGGGAGATAATACAGAACAATACATGTATAATCAAATTTACAATGTATAATCGAATTTATAATGTAGGTATCATTGGGTACGATGAGCTGTAACATGTATGTGTTTTGTTAAAATTTAAATAAAATTAATAAAAATTTTAAAAAACACTGAAATATCGAGCACCAAAGCTGGTTCTCATGTATTTGCATACACACATGCTGAAAGCACTCGACTTGGGGCAACAACTCCACTCCTTCATTGTAAATAGTTTCATAACCTCAGATATTTGTCCCCTCATTTTCAACCCATCATCACCAACATCCTTGCCCTACCCTGGTTCCTTTTATTGGACATTTTCTGGATGGTGCTTCATCATCCAAATCTATGCCCATTTTAGTTCATCATTCCAACATCATCTGATCCCTCTCCTCTAATCCCTTTCTCAGTGGACCTGACTTGGGTTGGTTTTACTCTGATTCATTCAATCATGTCAAGGACAATGTGTTCACTGAATTATCCGGTGAATAGAGAAAATCTAATTAGTGAGAAGGGAATTGCTAACTATAGAACAGAAATTGAAGATGAAAAGGGCTGTAACCAGACTCTGTTTTCACATGAGGTTTCTACATAACCACATATTAGATCATGTTAGAACATTGACAGCCAAAATAAATAGCCTCCTTCTGAAGAGCAAAAATTCTAGTGTAGCATTTCTTCAATGCCTGTAATCCTTTGCATTGAGGAGGCCCTAGACCACAGATACATGCACAAAAGTATTTTTGGCTCTGATCTCCTGGCATTGTGGAAATTGGAGATCATGGAGAAAGGTTTGAGAGAGTGGGTTGGGGAGCAGAAAAGAGTGGGAGAATGGAGAAAGCCTTGCAAGAAAGCATGCAAGACTGCAAGAGGGCAAATTGGATTGGGGAAAGTGGGTGAGGAGTGAGATGAGGATTATGTTTGCTTGAGGTGGTGGCACTGGTGGCAAGGTCCATGATGTGTCAACTCAAGTTTTAGTAGTGGGGGGGGGGGGGGGTGAGGGCTGAGGAAATGTTGGGGTGGAGTCTACAAGGGAGGGCAGGGGAGCTACCTCCTAAAGCATGAAAAACTGATATTGTTGTCCCACTGTTGAAGATATGCACAGCAAAATGTTCCACATTCCAGAGGGAGTGAGTTGAATACTATCCACTGAGGTGTAGAGTGTCTTATGTGTAAATTGTTGGTATCCACTGGCTTGCCGAAGTCTAGTTCTTGTCGATTGAAGGCTCTATTGGTTTGGCCAGCATATATATTACTCAGGGTTCCCTTTAAAAAGTAAGCAATGCCAACATAAATATTACCACAAATGGACCACTATTTTTTTAACTGCATTGGTGACATTTTTATTGAAAACATAGGGGCCTAGGAATTTTATCACATTGCACAAAGTTTTATGAGGTATATAAGAAAAATGTTATTAAAATTCCCCTGATGGATGGAAAATTGATCTGGATCTTTTCTGGCTGTGAGTTCCATCCCTGCAGGCCACTGGGCATGCACAGTCACCTTCAGTGCAATATGAAGCTCAATTGACATGACTTGTGCAAACATCTTCTCCACAGTAGAGGCCTGAACATTGAAGCGGAACTTAACGAGAGGGTTGCAGTTCACCCTCAGCTAATGCTATTGGCGAGTCAAGGATTTCATCTTAGTTTAGTTTAGCGATACAGCGCGGAAACAGGCCCATCGGCCCACCGGATCCGCGCTGATCATTGGTCCCCGATCCCCACATATTAACACTATCCTACACACACTAGGGAGAATTTTTACATTTACCAAGCCAATTAACCTACATACCTGTACGTCTTTGGAGGGTGGGAGGAAACTGAAGATCTCGGAGAAAACCCACGCAGGTCACGGGGAGAACGTACATACTCCGTACAGACAGCACCCTTAGACAGGATCGAACACGGGTCTGCGGCGCTGCATTCACTGTCAGGCAGTAACTCTACCGCTGTGCCACCATGCCGCCCATTTTGCTCAATGATAACCTTTCCTTTAACCTGTCGTCCCTGGTGATTGTTCACACTACCACACACCTGGACTAAATGCTCTCCGATCCCTTCTTGCTCCGCTGCCCTCCCTTGTACCTGATTAAAACATATTCCTGTAAATTATAGAATTTTTATAAATATATTTTTTAAGTGAAAAGTTAATTTCACACCATTAATGATTACAATGCAGAGATTGAATTTTATTGCCTTCCATCACAGTGAGGAATGTGGAATCCACTGTGATGGATGTTTATGTTAACTTTTATGTGGTTGTGTGTCTTGTTGCTTTTCACTTAGTGTGGCTGCATGGTAACTCAAATTTCACTGTACCTTAATTGGTCAATGTGACAATAAACTGACCTTGAAACCTTGAAATGTGATCTCAAATAACAGTCCCGTGTTGCGCAGAATCAGAATCATTAAAAGCAAAAGGATCCATTTTCTGCAAATGATTTGCACCTTCTTTTACAGAATGGTGAACTCATTAGCCAGCATTTGAGGAACGTCAGCATTGAATCCGATGGCAGTTTGTTGATCTCTTCACCAAGTGGCAGAGAGACTGGGGAATTTGTGTGCACAGCCACAAACGCTGCAGGTTATACCTCACGCAAGGTTCAGCTGACAGTTTATGATACGAGTACATATTTAATCTCTCTGTACAATCTAATTTATTGGTCGGAGATTGCAGGTCCTGGCTTGTGGAATATGTCCTCGATTGTTAAGTGTTGACCCATCTTTAGACCATGTTTCTGTAATGATCACATGTCCATCTCTGCCCTCAGTTGATTGCGTATATCCTCAGAATCTCAGCATCAAAGCACAAACAACTGAGCCCTGTCAAAAAGCTTTGTTTCCTTTTTCTCAATCCTTGTTTCCCCTCAACTCATTCATCAAACCTTCCAGGCTTGTTTATTAAACCTCTATCTTTCACAATCAATATTGTCTATCTCCATTCTGATGCAGGAAAAATGTTCCCCATGTTGGAGGAGTCCAGAACCAGGGTTTACCTTTTAAGAATAAGGGCGTAGGCCGTTTAGGACTGAGATGAGGAAAAACATCTTCACCCAGAGAGTTGTGAATCTGTGGAATTATCTGCTACAGAAGGCAGTGGAGGCCAATTCACTGGATGTTTTCAAGAGAGTGTTAGATTTAGCTCTTAGGGCTAAAGGAATCAAGGGATATGGGGAAAAAGCAGGAACGGGTTATTGATTTTAGATGATCAGCCATGATCATATTGAATGCTGGCTCGAAGGGTCTACTCCTGCACCTTTTTTCTATGTTTTTAACTCTTTGCCTTCTATGAGTAAGCCAGTTCTGAATCAGTACGACCAAGTCATCATGCATCCAGTGCATCTTAATCTTCTGGATCAGCCTACCATGGGGAACTTTAACAAATACGATACTAAAATCCATGTAGATAACATCCACTGCCCTCCCCTCATTGAACACCTGCATCACATCCTCAAAAAACTAGATTAACTCCTACAGCTATTTTTCTATGTTTCTAAATACGTACCGTGAACCTGTAGAGTTGTATTTACTTCATGTTGACCAGCCACATTCTTGGCGACACACGTATAAGGTCCATCATCACTGAGTTGGACCCGCTTAATGGTCAGCGTTCCTTCTACATTCACACGGTACTGCTCCTTATTGAAGTGAATGCTTCTCCCTCCTTTATACCAGGTTATGGTTGGAGTTGGCACACCCTGTGCATTGCAGGGGATGTCGATCCTGTGCCCAGACTGGACTTTCATAATGCGGGGTCCAGACTGAATTCTTGGAGGAACTAAAAAACAGCAGACAGCACAATTTTCAGATAGAATCGCCATCTCTCAGCATTTCACTTCAAATTCTCATCATAACCATATGAGACAAAATTAAGTTTGTCCTATATGATTTGCTTGCAGGTAATTCCCCACAGCAGGAACATGCGATACAAAATATATCCAATTCTCCCCATGTTCACTTCCATTAACACCAGTATTCATCAGCATTACTCTGTTGCACAACTTTTGCCTAATTCACTCAAGATAAAAGCATGTAGCATGGAGTTGAGTTTAAAGTACTGCTTTCTGCAAAGAAGTTCTAATTTTAGGAATGCCAGGACTGCACTCTTTATGACAGTAACATCTTTTTGTGAGTGTATTGATACCATGAATGTAACTAAAAATTACCTCACAGGAAGAGACATTTAGCTTCATATCAGAAACAAATCCACCACTAACCACCACCAATCTCCACCCTCTCCCCACCCACCAACACCATCACAGACCGGCCTCTACCGACCGATGTGGAAATACTCTCCACCATCAGCTTTGCATAAACTAACAATTACATTTTGGTCCCCATCACTAAATCATTGGTATATTTCTCTACTTACCAGGCAGCATCTTCTTTGAGATCGCTCACTTTTTTTTTTTAAGGCCATTACTACAAAAAAACAGTATACCCTGAAAACCATATTTCTTAGACTTTGAGACCTTGGTTTGCTTCGAACAACTTTTACTGACAAAATGTAATTATTTGGGTTTGTGATAGGTGTAATGTGAGGCAAAAAACACTGGCTGTTAATGCTGGGGTGACAAGACTGCACTTCCACCATGTGCACAAGTTCATTTAAACTGGAATTTGTTATTTGAGGTAATTGTTCCTTCACAGATTCTTTGATTAACAGTCCTTGTTGTTAGACTTGGCACTCGAATCAATGTAAGAGCATCAAGGTGGGATACATGGCTAATAAATACACCAGTAACAGGAAAAAAAGTGACTATTTAATGGTGTAACATGACATTTTATATTAGCATACTCTCTGAGCTTGCACATGTAATTCTACAGACATAACTAAAAGGTGTTTAGGGTAGCACAGTGGCACAACATCAGAGTTTCATTCTTACAGCACCAGAGACCCGGGTTCGATCCTCACTATGAGTGCTGTCTGTATGGAGTTTGTACATTCTCCCTGTGACTGTGTAGGTTTTCTCCAGGCGCTCCGGTTTCCTCTCACACTCCGAAGATGTACAGGTTTGTAAGTTACTTGGCTTCTGAACATTGTAGACTGTCCCTACTGTGTGGGATGGAGCTCATGTACGGGGTTATCGCTGGTCGGTGTGGACTCAGTGGGACGAGGGCCTACTTCCACGTTGCATCTCTAAAGTCTAAAATCTAAAGAGGTTTTTTAATTTTTCTTGCGTTTGATTTGCTTTTCTGATCTGGCCGCAATTGGAGTACGTATTGCGCTCAATTCTGGTTTTCATATTATAAGATGTAACGGCTTTAGAGGGTCCAGAAAAGATTTATGAGAATGTTACAAGAGCAGATTAGAGAGGCTGTCAGAATATCTGATAGAAGTACATGAAATAATGAGGGGTCTGAACAGAATGGGCAGTAGGAGGTTGCGCCCTTTGGTGGAGGGGTTGTGGACTAAATGTTACAGGTCTAACGTAAAGGGGGATAGAATTAAGAGTGACACAAGGAGAAACAATTATGCATCCTTTGGAATGCGCTGTCTGCAGATGTGGTGGAAAAACTTCTATTCTGGCCTTCAAGGGAGAATGAGATAAACATTAGGTGAAGAAAAAAATGGCAAGATTGGTATCAGGGGATGGAATTGGTGAATTGTTTGTGTAGAGAGCTGGCACAAAAAACCGAATAGCCTTCTGTGCTGTAATCATTCTAGTATTCTCTTAAAACCATGCAGATTACATGTCCCGATAGAGCTAACAACACTTGTTATTTCCAGAATCCATAGTCGCAGGATCTGAATTCATTGAAAGTAGACAGCTCTGACTGAAATCTTTCGTATGCATCTTAAAACGGAGCATCTCATTAGCTATGTCATGGCATTAAGTCATGGCAGAGAGTGGACAAATCAACTGCTTCATTCAATTCTGGATACCTTCACATGGAGAAGGAGGAGGAGAAGAGGCCCTCTAATTTCAGGGCCCAGTAAATCCTCTAGACAATCCAATAATCAAGTTACAGAGGATAGAGGTCACCCTGGACCATCCCCAGATGTCAAGCTCCAAGGACACATGCAGTGCTGCAAAATGTTTCACAACTTTACAAGTATGATTAAGGTCAGTGAAAACAGCAAATTCATGCCACAGCAGCACCATTAGCCTCACACATTATTCGGCAACAGACATCGCGCATTTAACAACAATTTCTATCAAATAGATCCTTGGTTCTACTGCATCTCATATCTTCTTCCATTCCAGTTTTGACACCTACATCTCACAATATCTGCACACCACTCACTGACAAATGACCCAAACACTTTGTAAGGCATTCAGGCATTCTTCTGCTTTGCAGGAGATGTCTATGTGTTCCTGGTGCCAGCAGCAGCAACCTGGTGCAGGCATAAGAAGGGATGAGACAACCCATAACACAGGGCATTAATTATATTATTGCACCCATTTTGGCGATGTTACTGTCAAAAATACTTTACATGAGAATTGGTGTTATCAATTTGTCTCTGTCAAATGCTTCTGCACTGAACAGTCTGCCAAGTAGTGTTAATTTTTCCAAAGAGCCCCTCGTCACAAATAAACAAAACTGGGGGCAAATTGGTGCCTGAAGCACCACACAAGAAAGCACAGCCGACACATCCCAGTGGAGATTCTTATGGTAAAAAGCCATTCTTTTTCTTAAACTCCCCATTTGTGAAACCCCAAATTCTCTGTCAGCGCAGTGAATGTGAACACTGTTCCTTTGTTGCTGCCTGCAAAGTCTGGAATTTGGTCCACAAAACCTGAAAAGGAATTGAACATCTGGACTGCTTTAAAAATATATCATGTCCAACAAATATAGGGTCTCAAGATCCTGTACATACAATATAATGACTTCTGCAAAAAGTAATCTACTTTCAATAACTTCTATATTATTTCATCACTTGAAAATGTTCTATTTATAACCGTGCTCCCAAACTTCATTTCAAATCGCTTTAGAAGCTGGTCCCAAAAATACATTTCTAAAGCTGCAACTGTTATTTCTGTTAACAGTACTCTTAGCAATCTTAAAAGGATGGTGAATATTTGAAAACAAAAGGATGGTGAATATTTGAAAACAAGCATTAGGAAATATTCTGTCATAGAATATTGTTAGGCTTCTTTTCTAAGAAAATGAGATGTGGGTGACTTTCATCATAATTATGGTATTTATTGGCATTTTTATACTGTTCATCTTAAACCATGTGAATCACATCTCTGGCATGCTACAAATTTAAATGGTACACACTGTTCTTGACAATCATTTATTAAAGAAAGGCTGACCTTCCTTAACCCTAGCTTTGATCAGGATCGTTCTACCCTGTGGGTACAATCCCTGCAATGTTTCAGAGACTCATTTAGAGCACTGCAGGACAAAAGGTGAAACTCTAAGAAGAGGCTTATTCAATAACAAGTCAGGGTATAGGGCACTACTAATCCAGGCTTATTTCTATACTTTTCAATTTTAGTACAATTGCAATAGAGGAAGGTCTTGTTAAATAAAAGATAAAACATATTACAGGGTTAGTTTTGGTCATGAAGAAAATAAATTGTAAGAATTTTTTGAAACTACGGATTATAAACAGGGAAGTTTGTTACATGATGATTTGAAGTAACATAGGACAGTTGAAGATGTTTGCGGAACGAGGCGAGATTGTCACAGTACATGAATGTTATTCTTTTCTGAAAATGTCTCATATTTGTTGCTAATCTGTATGCTTCATAATTTTAGTGCTTTTAAATTTTAATTAATTTTGTTTTTAATTTAGAGATCGTGCTGTTTACAAGGCCACCCGAAGACCTTCTGACCACCAACACTTTTAAAGCTTTCGCCATTAAAAAAAAAATCATCTTTTGGTGTTTTTCTATCAAAATGGATGCCTCACAATTTCCTCTGTATATTCCATCCACCATGTCTTTGCTCATTCACTTAGCCTGTCTATATAGTCATAGAGTGATACAGTGTGGAAACAGGCCCTTCGGCCCAACTCGCCCACACCAGCCAACAATGTCCCAGCTACGCTAGTCCCACTTGCTTGCGCTTGGTCCATATCCCTCCAAACCTGTCCTATCCATGTACCTGTCTAACTGTTTCTTAAACGATGGGATAGTTCCAGCTACTACTACCTCCTCTGGCAGCTTGTTCCATACACCCACCACCCTTTATGTGAAAAAGTTACCCCTCGGATTCCTATTAAATCTTTTCCCCTTCACCTTGAACCCATGCGCTCTGGTCCTCGATTCCCCTACTCTGGGCAAAAGACTGCATCTACCCGATCTATTCCTCTCATCATTTTGTATCCCTCTATCAGATCTCCCCTCATCCTCCTGCGCTCCATGGAATAGAAACCAGCCTACTCAACCTCTCCCTATAGCTCACACCCTCTAGTCCTGGCAACATCCTCGTAAAAATCTCCCTGATGTCTCTCTACATTCTCTTCATAATCCATAATATTATCTAATTTTGTATCATCAGCAAACTTGAATATATCACACCCGATTCCCTTATTCAAATGATTAACATAGATTGTGAACAGCTGTATCCACAGCAGCCCACTTGTCTCTGCTCCTCAACTATTTATTCCCATTCTCCTTTCTCCAATCATTATCCATCACATTAACTCTTATCTAAAATTTAAAATTGGATGTGCAATCTCTTCTGCGCCTGGAAGCCATTCTAAATGCAGATACAATAGATATAATTATCTACCTAGATTATAATTAAATTCAAAAATTAATTTCAAGATGTTTAAAACGATTAATTCATTATAGAAATGAGAGTGGAGTGCAAACGTCCATACACTACAACAAGGCACAAACAGATAGGCGTGGGAAATTTTGAATAAATTGATTCTCAGGTCAAATAAAGAAATTAGCAAGTTTTGAGTTTCTGCCCATGTTGTGTGTGACTTATCCAATGCTGATTGAACCATGTGTTTTATAGGAGAAGTGTAAATGTATGCCAATCCTCTGTGAGCAATAACAAAATATTAAAGCTCATTGAGCTGGTCTGGCTTAAATTGTGATTTGTTGTTGTGTGAGAGAATTATCCCTCAGCTTCAGACTTTTAACAGTGAAAGAACGACTAGTGTTATTACTGGTCTGCACCAGCATGGATACATACCATGGACATTCAGTCTAATGTATTGTGTAATGTTCCCAGCAATATTTGTAGCAACGCAAAAGTACATTCCAGTATCTGACAGTCTGGTTGCAATAATCTTCAGTGATCCAGAGGAAAGATGAGTGTGTCTAGAATACAAAATATATTCCAATTGAAAATCACCATTAGGCTAAAGTGTAAAACAAATATTTTTTTAATATTTCAATATAGATAGGGGACAGGGACCAAAATTAAGTTCAACAATTTAAGATCCTATCTACTGCCCCATTTTCTTTGGTAATGACTGCACTTTTCCATTTAAGGAGTTTTACTAGACTCTCTTTTGTTTCTTTATTTTAAAACTGGTAATCCAATGCAAAAAGTAAACAAGAATATTTTGGAAAAGCATTACATATCATTCAGTGTGCCCAGGAAAAGTAGACAGGTCAACATTTCCATCATCATCCTGCTGAACAGTTGAAAATGAAAGGACAAGAAAGACAACGAAACATGGGGGAAAAGGAGGGGTGAAACCAGTGATTATACTCCAATCACAATACAGGTGCTCCTCAACTTACGATGGGGTTATGTTCCGAGAAACCCATCGGAAACCGAAAATTTCGTAAGTCGAAATGCATTTAATACACGTGATCACGTGGCCGGAAGCGAGCTGCGGCTCGCCACGGGTCGCTGCTGTTTGCACCATCGCAAAGTAAAAATATCGTAAATCAAAGCATTGTCAGGCTTGTAATCTAGTGAGCTGAAGGATTTGCTACCCATATGATAAAAATTATAGAATCATAATTTCACAGGAAGAAATTAGAGAAATAAAAAAAACGTGCAAGCAGCTGAACAACAAGGAAATTAAAATAACAGAAATCAAGCACAGCTTGTTGTTGGTGATCAACATTTACAAAAATGTTGCAAAAGCTCCACGTCACTTCATTTTTTATTTGAAATAGGTTTAAACATTAAGAACTCATGTTGTAGATTGGTTCTTCTTCCATGTTGCGAAAACCTAAGCTATTTAACTGAAGAATTATGTTGGCGTACACTATTGAGAGGAGGTACATACATCGGTTAAAAATGTAATCCCAGTAATTCCTCCGTGCAGTTAAAACATTATGAAGAGCAAAGAAAAACGGTCAATGGAAACTAAACTTTATCTGAATCAGTAAATAACTTAAAGGTTCAAAATCAGCGATGCCAATAATAACCACATTTACTCGAGTGAAATATAACCCGAACCTTTAGTTGCAAAGTATGCCCCCGCACAATTTATGTGTCCAGCATTATCCCAAAGCTGTGCATAGCACACTTAATCGTGAAATGAGAGAAATGCTCTCAGGCAGATCCATGATTAATCTTATAGTTACCTTGGTGAGAAAGGAGAGATAAGTTGCATATTTTTGGCCCAGCGGATAATGGGAGGTGGAAAGCTATGGACCTCACAAGGCAACGTAATATCTTCTCCTTCTATCACAGATAATTCCACTGGACCTCTCCCTGCAGATCCTCCTCCCGACTCAGTAACAATTCTTGGTTTAACTGGAAGTAGAATTTGCTTGAGAATTAAAATAGTCAAACATTGCTCTGTTTGCAAACAAAATAACTAATTCTCAGAACTAAACTTGACAACCACAACTGCCCCACCCTATTATCTGCCAGGCTTCATCCTGCCACCCCTTTTCCAGAGTCGGTCTTTGTCCCACCCCCTCCCCTGACATCAGTCTGAAGAAGGGACTCGATCCGTAACGTCGCCCATTCCTTCTCTCCCGAGATGATGCCTGTCCCGCTGAGTTACTCCAGCATTTTGTGTCTGACCTTCCTGTCCTGGGTTTCCACCATTGACAGATGGAGGCCACATGCAAACTGGAGGAACAGCACCGCATATTCTGATTGGGTAGCTTCCAACATTGAATTCTCCAAAGCTAGGGAACCTTTTACAAACCCCAACCCCCCCCAAATCCCTGCTCCCCAACCACCACCCACCCCTCTCCAAACCACCCCGACTCCTCCCTTTCTCTTCGCATGCCTGTGCCCCACCTGGAATCTCACCTATTTATTTCCTCCGTCCACCCCCATCCCCTTCCTTCTACTTTCCTCCCTCTGGTTTTACAATCTGTAATTCTTCAAACTTGTCATACACCTTCCTTTCTTATCTCTAGCCTTTGTGACAACCATCTGCCTATCAACCCCTCCCCCCCCCCAGCCTCTGTCGCCACCCTTTCCCCTGCCTCTCCCTTTTCCAGCATTCTTCTCCCCCACCCCTACAATCAGTCTGAAGTGTCTCGACCCGAAATACCACCGTTCTACAAAGATGCTGTCTGACCCACTGGATTACTCCAGCACATTCTCTCCTTTTGTGTTTTAACCAGCGTCTGCAGTTCCTTGTTTCTCCATTCAAAATATGATTATTGATTCAGTTTAGTAATTGCTGTACTCCTGTCAACACTCAACACTCAAGGACACATTCCACAAGCCAGGACCTGCAATCTCCAACCAATAAATTAGATTGTACAAAGAGATTAAATATGTACTCGTACCATAAACTGTCAGCTGAACTTTGCGTGAGGTATAACCTGCAGCGTTTGTGGCTGTGCACACAAATTCTCCAGTCTCTCTGCCACTTGGTGAAGAGATCAGCAAACTGCCATCGGATTCAGTGCTGACATTCCTCAAATGCTGGCTAATGAGTTCACCATTCTGTAAAAGAAGATGCAAATCATTTGCAGAAAATGGATCATTTTGCTTTTAATGATTCTGATGAATATGCGCAACACAGGACTGTTATTTGAGATCACATTTCAACCCTGCATTGTAATCATTTCACTTAAAAAAATATTTATCAAAAATTCTATAATTTACAGGAGTATGTTATAATCAGGTACATAAAATCTTTGTTGCGAGAGGCTCATATCAACCTAGTGAAAAGCAGAGCACAAATCCAGAATTTAGAAACCTTGCAAATGCTAGAACTCAACAATCTTATCAGAAGGCATATATACTCTCAACGTTCCAAATGTTGGTCATTCTTATCAAAGTCTATATCCAATATATGTCATCCACACTATTTAAAATGCAGTTTTGAGAGGCTAAAGGTGGGGTCTCAGGAGCAATCAAAGCATTTCTGGAGATGGAGCTGACCTTTCCTCTCTGAGGCCCACTGCTTTGCAAAATCAGCCTTCCCAAAGAAGATTGCACTAGGGTGGGGTATAGCTGGAAGAAACAAGATGCTCCAAGGGGAAATAATCAACAAGCTCAAGCAGATCAAAGGATGACATGCCATGTTAATCTACACATATTAAACTTCAGATCAGTAACTTCTTTTCCTGCAATAAATTAAGCTGCAATTATTTAATTTGTTATTTGAGAGTCGAGAGTTATATTGCTCTATGCACTGAAATGGAAGAACAAAATTCTTCCTTGAAGCAGCAACACAACAGGTTTGTGAACACAGTACACAATGGCTTGGAAAATGAGAAATCCTTCAATACTGTGCAGCACTGATTTTCTATGGACCTCGACCTCTTCCAGTTTATACACTTCCTCTGGTGGTCAATTAGTAAAAGAATGGGGAGAATATAACGGGAGTGTGCAGTCATTTTTTGGTATCTATTTGCTGATCATATTAACTGAGCTTCTAATTCCATGGAGCTGAATATTCAAAGGAAAATCTTCACAAGATGAAGAATTTATACAAATCGTGTGCCGTGTGAAACATAATCACTCAATTGGTGTCATTTTTGAGCCTTGTAAAGTTGAAGTGGTCCAATGAACAATTATTTTTTTACATTCCAATGCAATGTTATATTGATACATGTGATCACGACGTTAGATTGCTTAGGTTCGATGCTCCTGATGAATTTCAAATGTGATTACCAATGCTAAAAATTAATTTCACTGCATATTTTTACAATCTTTTTGTAGTATCAATGGGACCGGCAACTCTAATGTTCCTCTCAGGTATCAGATAAATTGTGGTTCAAATAAACACCATGGGATAATATTGGAATGGGCTTTGCCATGTCTGGAGGAGATGTAGTAATCAATACTTCTGAAAATGTGAATTGATCAAATACATTCTATCAGGAATCTCCTCCATTCCATTATAATAAAGCAGTGTAGCAACTCAGCAGATCAAGCAGTATCTGTGGGGGGGGAAAAGAATTGTCACCATTTTGGGTCAAGACCCTGCAACAGGACCGGGAGTGGAGAGGGAAGGTAGCTGGTATCAGAAACAGAGGGGTCGGGGTAAAGCAGGGACTGGTAGATTACATTGTTGGTTTGCCTCCAGCTGTTTGTTTTTTGAACTCAAGTTCCTCAATCAGCTTTTTGTTCCATATCCTGCATTTGCAATCGCTTGGAAGTGGACAGTTGGACAAAGTACAGTTGGGGTCCGTTGCAGGTGTGCGTGAGTGAGACCCAGAGCTGTGGGAGAGTCAGAGCGAGGGCCTGCTGGTGCCGACGCATCGCAGACAGGGTACAACGCAGGTTGGATAAAGTACATTCTGAAGAAGGGTCTCGACCCGAAACGTCACCCGTTCCTTCTCTCCCGAGATGCTGCCTGACCCGCTGAGTTACTCCAGCATTTAGTGTCTACCTTTGCAATCTCTTGTGTCTCCATTATAAAGAAAATTGTGAACATGTATCATGATGATGTTTTGGCTTGGACTTAGTGGCAGAGAGTAACTCATTGTATAATTAGCACAGCAACAGAGAATGGCTACTTATGAAACCAGCACACTAATAGTCAAAATCAATGTGGCAGATCATACAACAAATTAAAAGTAGACTGCCATTATCTATCCTCAAATCTCTGATGAGAGAAGACAAATCATTTGTGGTATATGTTTCAGAACATATACCTTGGCAATTCTAAAAGCAGGTTATTATAGCCACTTCCTTGCTAATTAGGATACATACCTTAGACCAGACAACGGAAGGCTTAGGAACACCATGTACTTTACAAGGTAGTCGAACTGGAACTCCCTCAATGGTGCTGAATATCTGAGGTCCATGTTGTATGGTGGGGAGCACTGGAAGTGATAAATATCTCATGAATAACTAATATACATGGCTGGATCCAGCTCTGACATGGGTAATTGTTCCACACCTGTCTGCACTACTACGTTGTGCAGGAAGGAACTGCAGATGCTGGTTTACACCGAAGATGGACATAAAATGCTGGAGTAACTCAACCGGACGTTTCAGGTCGAGACCCTTCTTCAGACTGAGTTCCCGCTGCGTTACTCCAGCATTTTGTGTCCATCTTCTGCCTTACTACATTCAGCAGGTCTTCCCCATCTGGTTCTAAGAATAGTGATAGGGAAATTAGAAATATACTGGAAGCCAGACACTGGCACACTGGAATACTCATTCCACTTAGGAACACCACTGAGTCCAGGCTGCAAGCATCTCATCCAAATATCGTAACCACTACATTGCCATCCCCCAAGAGGGTAAGTTCAAGCATTCTGCTTGCAATTGGATATTACGTAGGTGGTGAATTAGCAAACAATATTTGCAATACTTGAGCTGAATTGGTTATTATGCAATTGTGATTTGGAACTAAAGAACCACTAAATGTTACTTTGGAAATTGACAAGTAGAGAAAAAGCTGTCTTAGATTTAAACAGCATGGACAATTTTCTTTTCTCTCTGTGTTGCCCCCCACCGCAGTAAACAGACACCATTATCGCTTACCACAGCCTCTGTTTTGAGCTTACTTTATTATCATCTGTACCAAGGTACAGAGAGCTTTCGTTGCATGCTAACCAGTCAGCCGAAAGATAATACGTGATGACAATCGAGCCATCCGCAGTGTACAGATACATGATAAAGGAAATATTGTGAATAACGTTCAGTGTAAGATTAAGCCCAGTAATGTCCAATCAAAGATAGTCTGAGGGTTTCAAACGAGGTAGCTGGTACCTCAGGACTGAGCTCTTGTTGTGCTAGGATGGTTCAGTTGCCTCAGAACAGCTGGGAAGAAACTGTCCCTGAATCTGGAGGTGTATTTTTTACACTTCTATACCTTTTGCCCGATGTGAGAGGGGAGAAGAGGGAGTGACCAGGGTGCGATTCATTCTTGATAGTGCGAGTGGGCTTCCTGAGGCAGCATGAGGTATAAATGGTCAATGGAAGGGAGGATGGTTTGTGTGATGGTCTGGGCTGCGTCCACAATTCTCTGCAATTTCTTGCGGTCTTGAATGGAGCTGTTCCCAAACCATGCTGTGATGCATCCTGATTAAATGCTTTCTACGGCACATCTCTAGAAGTTGGTGAGAGTTGTTGGGGAAATGCTGAATTTCCTAAGCCTTCTAAGGAAGTAGAGGCGTTGGTGTGCTTTCTTGGTCGTTGCTTCAAAATGGGTGGTCGAGGAGAAGTTGTTGGCGATATTTACTCCTTAGAATTTGAAGCTTTCAATCATCTCTACTTCGGCACCGTCAATGCAAACTGGGGTATGTGCTTCATTTCCTGACATCGATCACTATCTCCTTTGTCTTGCTGACATTGAGAGAAAGATTGTTGTCTCGACACCAGGACACAAGGTTCTCAATCATAATAGAAGTGTATAGGGTGAAGATGTTTTCCACGCTCAGCTGCCATTCACAGATTTGAAAGAATCTTTTAAATGTTGACAAACATTAATGATAAACAAAAGGGAAAATTTTACTCATTACACATTGTGTTCATTCAAAGTTGGTTTAGTTGTACAGAGCTCGAACATAGAACATGGAAAAGTACAGGACAGGAATAGGCTTCATGGCCCATAATGTTGAAATCCTGAGAGGAAGTGGCAGGATGGATGCTGAGAGGATATTTCTCCCATTTGGAGTATCAAGAAGGGAGAATAATCTCAGAATAAGTAGTCGTCCATTTCAGACAGAAAGGGGAGAAATTTCTTTATAAATCTTCGCAATTCTCCACCCTGGAGATCCATTAAATATGTTCAAGGTGACGTTGACAGACATTTAAACTAGTATTGGCATTCCGCCATTTAGTAGTGAATTCATTAGTACTTTTTCACACAAGTTATTTGAGAAAATATTCCCTCAGAACATCAAAATTGGTTCTTTTTTATTACTGGAGATCTCACGGGATGGAGCCAAGGCTAGTAAATCGAAGTTCACATCATCCTTGATTAAATTGAATGGAAAAGGCAGGTGGAGAGGTGGAGGGTGGAATGACTTCCTCCTTGTCAAATGTTTCTGTGAATATAACTGACAGCGAGAAGCAAAGGCATTCAACCGTAACATTTTTATTACCCCACAGCACCTTAATAAATAGCTGTAGAAAGTTATAAAAAGGATAAGGCATGAAACAAAAGGGTGTAGGAAACCTATCTAAAACAAAATGTTCTCTTCTAAATAATCTATTTAGTTATTGCCCGTGGAGGTGGTACATCTGGTAAATTAATATGTCGTGTGGAAATCATTTATAATTAATTCAGCATGATATTTTCAACAACAGTTAAATATCAAAGGTACAAGGCAGTTTAATGTTTTCAAAGCATGTGAATTAGAAGGTAGGAAAAGACTGGATGGGAATCAAGCTCATCCCAATTATTTTACAACAACACTGACTCCAGGTACTCCTTCTACTCTAATCAGGTGATGTCACCAGCGCTGTCAGTTGAGTAGCACTCACCAAATATGTTCACAGTAGTTGTTCTGTTGCTTGTTCCCGCCACATTGCTGGCAAGGCACATATATTTTCCACCATCTCGTAGGCGAATCCTTTCAATATGAAGACTTCCATCCCTGCGTACGGTCACATACCCATCTGATATCACCTAGGGAAGGGGTGAAAACTTGCAGCATTGATATACAACTAATTCATTCCCTCATAGCTTTATACTTTTCACTGTCAGACCTCAGATTTCCAATTCTATGGTGGGATGTTATGAATCACTAGAAAGTGATGATGATGCACAGAAAGTAGGAAAGCAGCATAAGTTTATAATTTTGGAAATAGCTCCTTTGGAAAAGTTTTCCCCTTATTTTCAACCTTTGTTTTCCTTGTCTGCCAGTCATGACTGCCATTTATATCCCTTTTCCTCAGTGTGCCTCTCTGGCTTCAGTTACTTACTCCCATTGCAGAACGTCATGCTTCCGCTGTGGGGAACACTGATGAACGTGGAGACTGTACACGGAAATGTACAGCAGGCTTGTTTTCTCCTTCAGATTTTGTTCACCATCTGTGAGTTTTTAAATCGCAGTTATTTCTGACTCCCAATCATTCCTCTGTTGGTTTCTTTGCTGGTTTCAAGATATTTATACTCATCTGCCCTGTTCCACTTTCTTTTTATCTGTTACTGTACTTAACATACAGCAGTGATCAAGTCCTTTTGCAAACACTAAATTAGATTTTGCATTGGATCCCGCCTCATCTGGCCTGTTCTTTGCACTTTCCCTGAGGCTGCACTAAACGTTTATGGATCCCAACAACTTCAGGCATTGTCGTATGCTGCAAGAGGAACACAGAGAGTGATGAGGTGTTTGTCACTGGCCCAGCCCAAGATTACTCTGATGATGTGTGCTGGGATAGCAGGGCGAAGGCTGCGGATGCTAACAGAATTAACAAGCTCATCAGGAAGGCTGGCTTCGTCCTGGGGGTGGAGTTGGATCACTGGAAATGGTCTCGGAGAGGATGCTCCTCAAGTTACGGAGCATCCTGGACAATACAGCTCACCCCCTCCATGACACACTGGTCAACCTGAGGAGCACCTTCAGCAACAGACTGGTTCCACCAAGGTGCAGCACAGAATGCCACAGGAGATCCTTCTTCCCTGTGGCTATCAAACTGTACAACTCCTCCCCCTTCTGTCATGGGGTAGACTGACTCCCTCCCCCCCACCCCCCACTCTCCCCACAGGATTGCACGTCCTCAATCTTGGACTTTCCACTCGTCACTTTAATTTCATGTTTCATGTATCTTGTGTTTTACGACTGTTGGCAGACCAATTTCCCTCCTGGGATAAATAAAGTTCTATCGTATCGTATCGTATGGTTTTCCCCCTAAAGAAGTCCTGGTTGATGTTAATTGGCTAAGTGTAAATTACCCAGATTTAGATGGGTGGGAGAAGAATTGAATATGGGGGGATGAGTAAGCGAGAGGAAATATGTCCCAAATAAATGTGGATTTTTTTTGTTTTCCTTCGAGCCAGTATTGACTCAGTGAATCAAATGGCTTCCTTCTGTGTCATGACGATATATAAAATAGCTGACCACTGTCAATTGTCATCGAATAGCTATTAAACATCTCTGATTATCCAAGACATTGAAACATTAAACTAAAATAAGCTGAAAGGTTTAAAAATATATCTAAGTGATATCAATTCATAAAAAGTGCTTCCATAAATAAATTAAAGAATAAACGCATGGCAGTGACCTGGTCAATCCAGCCTGACATCCTCATACATTCTCACAATGAAATTGGAGTGGATATTGAGTGCGGAGTCCAGTGGTGGAGTGGGAAGTGAGTCACATGTGCTGCGCCTGCCTTTGGCTGGTCTCAGCCTACAACTCTGCAGTGAGCACATATCAAAGTTCAGAGTGCACTGATTTTCACAGAGCTGCAGACTTGACTGTTCTCAACCAAACCACTAGAGTAGTTTCAGCTCCACCTTTACATAACATCAATGCTTGAAAAGGAAAATCGTCCATTTTGCCTCAGAAGCAAAGAATGTCTGGCTTTGCACAACTTTATCTCGATTAAAATCGCTTCTTCCGACCAAAAGATATTTTCTTCTCCTTTCTTGGAAGAGCTCCTAATTCTGCAACTGAGTGCTCTGGACAAATAACTCGTGGTGTAAGTTTTTAGAGGATCTAATGCAAATAAACAGTGGCCTTTACTGTATTCTGTGAACAACCCACACAATCTGTATTGAAACCAACTTTGCATTGAATTTGAAAGGGGAGGCTTTAATTCCATGGTTGCTTAAGGTAAAAGGATCGGGTTGTAACTACCATGTGGTACCTTAAAAGGATTAAAAAATGGGGAAATTTTCCATTGCTCAATGCTCCAAATATGTTTTGCTCCAGGCCTCTGACAGAGGAAATAGGATCACAGATCGAACAGTCACTCCAACTGTTCTGTCTCCAATGTAGTTTTCTTAAAGCTATCCCTAGAATGAATGGGGATTTCCTGATTTAATCAGATGAAGGATGGCTTTCTACTGGGTAGATATCTACCAGGAGTAATGCCAAAAAAAGCTAAAAAATGAAATGCTCTGACTCTGCCAAAGTCACATAAGTCCTGTTTTTATAGAGGAACAAAGAGTTTGGCTAGTAGGATGCTGTTTTTAACAAGCGCTAGAAAGGTCAGACTGATAGCATTTTCATTGGTGCAGAGCAGTAGCTATGCACAACATTTTCTCAATTTGGACCTACTAACCTAAGCTACTTGCAGGTTTAATGAAATCCTTGTGTGCTACCTCGTTTGGTTAAGATGCTGTGTGTGTGGGGAGGGGGTGGGATGGGGAAAGCTTGGGGTAAAACTCAGTCCTTTGGCTTCAATGCAGCCACCAATTATCCTATTCGACATGTTGCAGCCCTGTTTGGAATTTTTGGAGTGGGCTGCTCTGAGAACGGTGCCCAGCTCTTAGTTCCTTGGTTCAGTGATGTGCACACTTTAATTATTATCATTAGTTCCATGGAACAGTGTTGTGTGTGGGATATGGAACATCTGGCAAGAGCACCCCCCCCCCTGCTGTGGTGCATACCTCCTGGCCGCTGAACCGTGACCAGCACAGAGCTGCAGTGGAAACACTGCAGGCCAGACCCTGACATCTATACCATTGAAGGAAGAAATGTAGTGGGCGAAAAGAAGGGGAGAGATTACTTTAATATCATTGCATGTAATCCCATGTGCTTCAGGAGCTGAAGCAGCAGTCACCACATTAATTAGTTCTATCCCTTGCAAAAATTGTTTGCAACCTGAAGAAAGCACAGTAAAAGGAGATGAACCATCAGGATCACACAGACTGAGATGCCCTTTATCCCAACCAAAATACAAAACGCATTTCAAAACCATTTAAAAAAAAAATGGCATTTAAAATGTCAATAGAATACTAACCATCACATTTATTTCCCACAGCACATTTTGTGCACTGGGAAGATTCTCATCAAGAGCCCAAATGAAACCACTGGTGCAGATTATACGGTCTGTTTTCACTCATGAAGCCCTTCGCACAGCGAGGCCATTCACAAGAAAGCAGACTGATCCAAAATGGGCAAGTTCGTCTGCTACCTGAACCTAAAGAGGAGCAGCCTGACAGAGCAGCACCACCCTTCTGCAGAAAGCATCAGATCCGAGGCACTCTACAACTGAGGGCAGCACAGTGCCACAGCAGTGGAGTTGCTGCCTCACAGCATCAGAGACCCGGGTTCAATCCTGACTCTGGGTGCTGCCCATACTGAGTTTGTACATTCTCCCTGTGTCTGCGTGGATTTTCTCCGGGTGCTCCAGTTTCCTCCCACACTCCAAAGACATACAGATTTATAGGATCAAGTATGTCAGAAATTAAATGAAGCACTGATAAAACAATGTATATAACAATGTTCCTGAATGTGAAGATCATCTCGGAATACCTGTTTTGGGCCCAGCACAATTATGTAAATCACAAAGAAATCTTATCAATGCCTCTACTTCCTTAGAATTTTAAGGGGATTTGCCATGTTGCCGAATACTGTATTGAACTTCTACAGGGATATGTTGGGCAGCATTCTGATGGGTTGCAGCATGGCGTGGTTCGGTAACTCAGAATGCCCAAGAATGAAGGAGGGTCCAAAAAGTGGTGGACATGACCATTTATTAACCTCCCCATCACTTCAGGGATCTGCAGGAAACACTGCCTGAAGAAGGCAGCTGATATCATCAAAGACCCACGACCAGACTACACTCTCATCTCAATGGGCATGGAATCAAGTTACCAAATGATTGTACCATCACACAATCCAATTTCGTTGGAAGTGCAAGATATCTAACAAGATATTTTTAAGGATATAATCGTGCCACGTGTCAGCAAAGCCACAATAAGTAACTATTGCTTAGAAATTTGTTACCCGTCATGTTAAATGTGGCATATTGTAACATCAGTATTTGCAAGATATTTCCAAAATTCATCCATCACTGAAGTTATAGACTGAATTTTAATGCCAGTGTACAATTCATTAACGCCAGCATATGGCATGCTAAACCCAAATCTTAAGCTTATCTTGTGAGGGGCAATGGCGTGGTGCCAATTTCCCCCATTTAACCATTGTTTAGTTACTGCTTTGCTGACCTTTAAGTTATTTTTGATCCAGCGTCGCTCTGGGAGGGGATTTCCAGCCAATAATACACACTGCAAAGTCAAAGGCTGCCCTTCAATGATGTTGACCGCAGCTGGTCTGATGCCAATCAGCGGTCTAACTGTGGGAGGAAAGAGATGAAGTGTCTGAACTTACACTAACAATCACCACGCTCTTATCAGTAAAAAGACACAATTAGTTCCTGCCTTTCAAGCCCCATTTAGGATGTCCCAAAGTCCTTTACAGTCATGTAAGCAAGCTTTGAATTATATTCATTGATGTCATGCAGGAAATATGAAATGAAATATGATACCACAAGAACGGGTTATGCTAAGGACAAGATAATGAGACAAAATTGATACTGAGGGAAGGAATATTATTATTATCATGGATAATTCCTCTGCTCTTCATTGAAATAACGTTACAAGGTCCTTTACATTCAGCCGAGGGTATTTATTGTTGTCCAAAAGAGGGCACCTTTGATAATGAGGAATTTCCTCGCTGTTGCACTGCAAAATCAGCCAAGAGTTATGTATTCAGTTCCATGGGTCCACAGGCCCATTTCTGACTCATGAAAAATGGCTTTGTAATGATTTAACAATTGTCTAATTGACAGGCAACAATAAACAGCACTGCAATAAAGGAGCTAATTTTGCAATATATATTATATTGGTTCACTTTCAGCATTGTTAGCAACGATGTTAAGTTTCCCCAACTGCAGTTCACCATATGTATTCTCTAGTACAAACACTGTACTTCACTCTGAATCCCAGATAAGGTTTGTTTATCATCTGGTTTCCCCAGCCTGCGGTGTTTGATGCCATAGAAACGTGTCATGTCCACACCAGTGGTGCCATAGTGTTTCCAAATACACAGGACAAGATGTTAGAAATCCAAAGTGCCAAATGTCAACTTGCTCCCGGTGGTGATGGGAGGCTTATGCACTCACCTATGCTCCTCCGATGTTGAGCAAGGCTAGGCAAACACGTCATTGGGGTTATCAAGTGGGCACCTACTTTCATCGACGTTTCGCTGATTGGACCCACGACGTCTCCAGTAAGCTCAGCAGTGCATTCTGGTGTCCCAGAACCACCCCCCTCTGCATCTGCCTAGCCGGCTTATTTGGGAGACAGGTACATGGATAAGACAGGTTTGGAGGGATATGGTCCAAGCATAGGCAAGTGGGACTAGCGTAGCTGGGACATTGTTGGCCGGTTTGGGCAAGTTGGGCCAAAGGGCCTGTTTCCACTCTGTATCACTCTATGACTCTAGTGTGTGTAGGATAGTGTTAATATGCAGGGCCTGTTTCCGCACTGTATCTCTAAAACTAAAACTAAACATTAAGTGATATCTGTCATCATTGCATTGTCTAGTATTTCATCTGACTTGTACATTAAGATATCTGTCACAATTACTGTTCTATGTTTTCAGATCAAACTACTTACCTAATCCTGTTACTGTCATGGTGGCCCGAGCCTGGATCTTTCCAAACTGGTTTTCAGCTTCACAGATGTATGTGGCTTCATCCTCCACCCAGAGATCTGAGAACAAGATATTTGTTTTGTTAATAAACTCAACTCTTCTGATTTCTTTCAATGAAAGTGAGAAAACCATTTATTTTTGGTAACATATTTACAATATACTTCCAGACTCTAATGCAAGAATTGAAACGCCATTCTTTTTTAATTAAGTTAGAGCACAATTAGCTCTACTCAATAACCAAAAGTCTGTAGTCTCTTTTTGCTCTGGTTTATTTCACTCACATGTTTAAACCGTAATGATGTATTCTTAATGTTTTAAGCTTATTCTTATACTGTATGTTTGTGTTGTTACTTGTAAGCGGAGCACCAAGGCACACTCCTTGTATGTGTACATACTTGGCCAATAAACTTATTAATTCATTCATCCTCATTCATTCAATTATATGACAAGATTTTTTTTTTTAATGAAAAATAAATCATTGTCACAGAACAATTCTCAATTGTGTAACAGTGCATGATCTTGTGTAATGAAGCTGACGTTTATGGAGAAACAGCTGTAGGTTCAAAACTTTAACCTGAAGCAGATCTGGGACTTGAGTGCAAAGGCAAATTTCAATGATGGACCATGAACATGCAGGATCTTACACTGGGAATCTGGTGGCTCCTGCACAAAAGTAGATCTGCTGCAAAATCAATGAACCTATTTTGGATGATTGGAGATTCAATGGGTGCCAGGAAGTAAGGTAAGAATAAGACTATTAACATTTCTTTATAATAATTTTGCTAGAGAATATGTTACGCAGAGCTATGGAACCGCGCAGGGCTTTGCTGATGGGAATTGGATGTAGTTCACCAGTAAGTTCATCATCGTGGATAGGGGTAAGAGAATTGTACGCCAACAGCATAATTTAGCAGCAAGTGCAGACAATGAATCAAATTCAAAATGTTCTGGGCAATTAGATTACAGTCAAATCAATGCAACGGCACACAGGCTTCCTGAAAATAGTTAATACACGAATAGCCAAAGAGCACAGAATCAAAGAAATATTTTGGCAAAGTGACCCTTAACAATCATAAAACAGATAGAATGAGAGTTCAAAATAATCTGTCTTCCAAATTGGCAGAATCCACCCATTCAATTACTGAGTATGCTCAAAGCTGAGAACATTAAGTTAGAACTCTAAAGGGATTGTTATCTGGATACTCCAATGGAAAATAAACCAGATAACAGATCAGCCATGATCTTACTGAATGGAGAAGTAACCTCAAAGGGCTGACTTTTTTTTTCCAATTGCTTATGTTTTTCAGTTTAAGAGCAAAGTCCTAAACATGAAAAAAAAAATGATATTCACAGATGCTACTTTTTTCTCCTACAAAAATTCAAAAGGAGTCCAATAGCTGCTCATCACTGTACAATTGTCTATGTTTTGCAAGGACATTACTGATTAGAAACTAAATGGAGTCAGATCGGAGTGTTAAATCATTGACGTGTAGCAGGCCGAATTTCCTTGACAACAATTCTTGGAAGTGACTTCCCCGCATGTTTTGCGCACTGCACAGGAGATTCTGTGTGCATTACAATGATACGTGGAGGACCCAGGCAGAAATTCCTCAACTATGTGCAATCACAACAAATTCCTTCATTTTGCATTGAAATTAAACGAGGGAGCGCAGGAAAATGGTGCCATGCAATCCAATATCTAGGCACAACTATTTAGACGTTATGGAATCTCAGCTACGACATGAAAGCTTGTTTGATAATAACAAGGAGCCTGCATCAATAAGGGGGTAGGATGTTGTGTTGCAGATGTTTCCTTCTGTTAATAATTCTTGCATAAATGACAGTGCGAGAGAAAATGACTGATACTATTTGCGTTTATGCTGCCTTTTGTGTGAAATTATTGAGATGCACAACTTAAGGTTTTTTTTTTAGCAATGTACTTATAGATGCAGGTGTTCACATGCAAAGGGTTTTGGTTCAGAAACGAGTGTGGGGAATGCTTGTACAATACATGCAACAGGTACGAGTTACTTACTGTTAAAAAAAAGACTTCCTGTTCTCAGTTGAGTCACTGAACTAACTGTGGAGTGTTTGGAGAAGATGGACACCCCATCCACTCGCCGCCACCTGATCCGGGGGTTGGGGTAACCCAGCGCCTGGCAAGGCATTGTCAGATTTGAACTAATGTCCTTGGAAACATCCAGCGGGGCTTGCGAGAAAACAGGTGACGCTGCGGAAAAGATGAAACCACCAAACAATTTGGCATGGAAGATGATATCAGCGAATCTCATTTGCATTATTCGCAATGTAACAAGAAAATATAATCAAAGCATGCTGCAAGAGATTAATGAAGTAGGAAAACATCTTAGGATGCTCTGGTTTAATAGAATAATTTTGATGGGCCCTGTGCCCTTCCCCGATCTTTCACTTTCTTTTACAACTAGTTGCTTTCCTACAGGCTTTCTTCTTCAACACTTTTGAGGTCTGAAACACAGTTGTGATTGTTAGTTCCTAACCTGACTTGCTTTAATGTTATTGCTCCAAATAGACAATTCTGCAAAATGCTATTTGATTGCATATTGCTGTGTTCATACAATCCATTTGTGTTTTAGGTTGGTGATCAATTATGTTACAGATCATATTTACCCATTTTTGCAAGAAAGCATTTGTCCAATAATGTCTAGCCAGCTCTCAGAGCAATTCTATTGATCCCATTGCCCCATTTCTTTCCCTGCAAGGTTTATTCTTTCAGATTCCTCACCTTAGCAACAGCCCCCTCTTCCTGATTCTCCTATCGTTCACTACATGAGGGACAATTTACAGTAGGTATTTAACCTAACAGCATATCTTTGTGGATGTAAGAAGAAAGTTTCCTTTATAATTAAATGTGCTCTGTAAATATCAACATTTCCTGAATATTTGGCTGTGTAAATGTTCTGTATGTCCTTCATTTCAATAAACAAAATTTATAATTTTTCAAGAATCTGACTTACTCAGATTGCCTTTTCTAGAAGAAGTTAAATTATGAATATTTCTTAAATTCCCTAATATTTTTCAACACTGTGAAACTTCCAAGCAGTCATGGGAAAATATCCTTTCAGTAAACACATTTCTGTGAACGTGTAGAAATTCCCCCTTCTCTGTTGTGGAGACAATTTCACACATTTGATTCCATGTCATCCACAAACCAAAGCAAGCCATGGTGAGATTTATTTTGGCTCTCCAAAACGAATCCTTTCAAAATCTAAAGTAGTATCGGTGATAAGATAAATGAAGGAGCAAACAAAAACATATGGAAAAAAAACAAGGGAGTAACTAAAGCCACAATGAAAATAAACTTACAACCAACATCCAAAGTAACCTGGCCAGAAGCTCTTCCAGCATAATTCACTGCCACACAGGTATAGTCTCCAGCATCCAAGTCCTGTATTTCCCGTATCTCCAGAACACCTCCATGAGTATCAATGCTCAGAAAATTGGAAGGATTCAGCTCGAGGTCACCTGAAAACATCGAACGTGCGTGTTTATTAAAAAATAGGAAAATTAATCCCACAGGAAGTGAAACAGTACCCATAAGCTCCAACCCTTTTTGGGCATGTTGACGTCATAAGCATTTTGTATGTTCTTACCGGACTGCCAGAAAGATCCGCTGATTTTAATGTACGAATAAAATGTATCTATTGCAGAGTTAATATGCTTCCCACTAGTTAAGCCAGAAAAGAGTGTTTTTGGAGAATTGGTGAATTGATTGCCAATTATTACAGCTAAAGCAGGAAGAATAACAGGATAAAGTTTCACAACACTGACACTGTTCTTCAGCAAATTTATGGGACAAGTGAATAGACAATAAAAGTTTGGCCAACATTTCTATGTTTGCACCAAGTGGCAAGCAAATCTGTTAATATCTTCACTTTTAGGAGCACACGCCTCATTGTTTTCCATTTTTACAGAACCTAATTCTCAAAACAGATCTTTGTAAAAGCAACAGATTCATGAAAAATGGAAGATAATACTGAAGGGTATTCATTGTGGCAACTTTCTCTTGCAAGCCAAAGAAATCTTAATCAGTGATAATGATGTTTTGAAAGTGAATTGCTTGCATGTTTTTATTGGGTCATCTGTGCCATTGTGGAGGTAGGTGATTGTAGCGCCAGTTCCAATCTTTAAGTCTAATAAAATCCTATCTACCTTGGAACAGATTTTATTGGGCATAAAGATGCTTCTTTAGAGGCACCCATGTGGTGTAGCACAACTGTGTTATAACTCACGTGAGGGAACAGATGACAAGTTCAGACTCGAATTTAACAACACATTGGGAGCCGATGTCTTTAAAGGAATGTGGAGAAACTCAGGAGTGGTCAGTGGTTCAGTCATTAATCTCTTACCATTCTGGATGGTTATTTATTGAAAGTGTTGCAAAATTTCACACTGCCCATGCATTCATCTGGAGATGACATTGTGATGCACAAGTGGACAGGGCACAAAAGACAAGACTTAAGACTGGGAGAGGGGCAGAGAAACAAGTGAAATAAAGATGTTGATTTAAAAATAGATCTCTCCCAACAATATCTTCATTGTGATAGAAAGACATGGGCTTTTGTGTTCCAGCCCTCAGTTTTGTTCTCACTGTCAAATTCACTAATGACTTCCACACTAAAAATTTGGCTGTTCTTGCAATTTTTTTGGAATTTTCCCCTGTCTCTGTTCATTCAGTCAAAGGCAATGCCAAATGTTGTGATATAGTGCCACATGAGAGACTGGCTGAACACATGGATACTTATGGAAAATATGAACCATTATTTAAATGTTATTCACAACTGATGACGTGTACCACAGCTACAGGAATTGGTCAATGAAGTATCCTAGAAATCATGACTGAGATTTTTACTTCATCTTGTGTGTCCATGATTTGGAACTGAGGAGAGAGAAAAAAGAGACAACAATTTTCTGAGACCATGACAGAATGAAGTTTGAAAGTAATGAGGAGGTGGTGTTTCATTATGAATTGAGAAGCTGCAATGAGAAATAGAAAACCAAACATGATACTGAGCTTCATCAAACTGGTGAGACTGGGGAAACGGAATAAACAAGGATTCATGAGTGTTCTTTAAAATTATCTGCAGAGTTTGTACCAACAGTAAATAAGGCAAAAGAGATAGGACTGCACAGTGCATGGAATACAATGTAAATCACAAGACATCGGCGTGGATTCAGATAGGATATCGATTCTACCCCTCAAGGAACACTCTGGATAATCTGGCTAATGTTGCACATTGGAACGAAAACGGCAGAAAGCTGCTATCACAAAAGTAAGCTAGGAAAGAAAACCACAAAAGCATGCTTGCCTCAACTAAAAACTGAAAAGATTTGAGAGATATACACCGCAGATAAACGAATCGCCCCTGTAATCAAGGAGATTCCGTTCCAATCTGGGTCTGTGGATTCGAAGGTGACAATGGAGCCAAAGTAGGAAATGCAGACTCTTCAACAGTTAAGTATAGGGCAGAAGGCGTCTGACAGGGGAGGCAACTTCTAAGAAGCTTCTACGGGTATCAGGGGTTATGGGAGAAGGCAGGAGAATGTGGTTGAGGGAGTGATAGATCAGATATTATTGAATAGCGGAGTAGACTTGATGGGCCAAATAGCCTAATTCTGCTCCTATCACTTATGACCATATGACCCTTCCACCGAATGTTTCCACGTTTTGTACTTGTGTAGACTTGAGGTTCTAAGTGCCATCTAAAGTGCTCCTTCTCCCTTTTGAATTGTCAGGGACCACAGATTCCGAGGAATTGAAGTGGAAGTGTTAAACTTTCCAAAAGAGCTTGGAGAACATCCTTGGGTTTATTCTTTTGCACATCTCCCAATCTCTTCCCGTGACATAATATGTAGGATACTCTCCCATTCCCTGGAAAACATTGACAGGGAGCCAAGAGCTTAGGCTGATGCTCAGTAGAGGTGACCTAAATGTGCAGGCCAATTAAAATGATAAATCAGATTGGCCATTGTACAAAAAATAACATGAGGATAAAATGAGGTAAACTATAAGTTCTGCTTTTGAACTCTGATGAAAGAACCAGTGTGGTCTTTGTCAGTCTAGTACATTCCTAAAGTGCTATGTAATCACACTTAGACCAGTACTGCAAATTCCAAAGTATAGATTCAATGATGGAAGAAAGTGTAGTTTAAGCCTTTCATCACCATGGTATTTATATAACTCAGAACATTTAAACCTGTTACCACAAACGTGCTTTTTCTCTCAAGAGCTTTAAAGTTGATATACAACCAGGTCATATTTAAAAATAAGTCTTCCCAAGTTCTCCCAATTATGTTGTAAGTGCACAGGAAGCAGCTGCTTTCTGTAAGATTTCTTCCTGGACTCCATTCTTGCCCTCCATACGTCGTAAATCCAGCCAAGAGAGGATTTATTCTCTCAAATTCAACCTTAAGGAAATGTAAGGTAGTCATGCCTCTGAGCTATAAATATGTCAATTTCGCAGTCCAATTCTTGAACAATCCAGAGCTGTTGTAAATACTACAAACACCACCAACATTCCCTGTCAACAAAGATGAATGATCTCTGAAGGTCTAACCTGCACCATTATTTGCTTTTGAAAATGTCTCATTTTCATACAAAAGAATCATATCTTAATATTTGTTATATTTGCACTGTATTTAAGAAAGATGTATCATAATCATAAATATTTTTAATGCACGGTGCACAGAACAGCTGCATAAGAAAGCTGAGTATTTGATTATCGGAGTGGAGTTGCTGGGCCCAAAGGTCCAATTCCCTGCTGTATGACTCTATTGATGATAACTCGATTAGTTAAAGAAGTGAAAAACAATAATTTGAAAAAACACCCTGCAAACTGTTTCTACGCATTTAAACTGTTATTTATGGCATAGATTTTGCACACTTTCATCCACACGAGCTGATATTGCCAAAGTCCTCAGAATGAATCCACAAACATCCAGCAAATTAGATCTGAGGGGCTAGAAATATATCTGGAGTACATTCAACCAAAAGTATTTGTGGCTCTTCTAATTCCCAAAGCTCTTAGTTACAAATGGATAAACAATTATGGCACAATGCTTCCCGACATATAATGGTATTTGTACCAACAGGCAAGCAGCTGACAAAACGTCTCCAGGCTAGTTTTCCTGACATGGTGAATCGCATGGGAGATTTCATTTCCAGCTGGTTCCCTCACCTTTGAACCATTTGACCGCTGGCTCTGGAACACCAGAGGCTCTGCATTCCAGAACTGCAGTATCCCCAAGGCCAATAAGGATTTCCTTTCGGACAACGGTAACTTTTGGAGCCTCTGTGGAGATGAAAAATTACAAATTACAACTCCCAGTGGAACAACTTTGAAAACTTAAAATTAAAAAACATTATTTTGCACGGATGTCCAACAAACCTTTTTCATCTGCACTTACTTTTGTCTTAGTATGCAATTCTATTTTGTCATCGTACAGACTATTCAAGTAATTGAAACCTTGCTCACTGTAATCTAATAAAAACCCATAAATAACATTCAAATTAAAAAAAATTGCAGAATAATCCAGAACTGAATTTTTCTCATTAGAGCATTGAACATTTTCGGGGATACTTTTATTGGCACCTTAAGAATGAGATCCAAATTCTGAAACAAAATAAGTAATTATTGTGATTTTTTTGGACAAAATTGCTCATAATACTTGAAAAGACAAAAATAAAGTTTGTAAGATGCTTCTTTCATATTCACAAGGTTAAATTAACTTCATACAATCTCCTCCTCATTTACCTATTGTGTATCCTTACCATTTTATGGTTCAATTTTCTGTCTTTCAGCAAAACAAAACAGTGCAAAACAAAATTTTATTAATGTATCAGGATGTCCAGTGCATTTTTGAGGAATCATAGGCTGGAAAAGCACATAGAACAATGCAGCACGGGAACAGGCCATTTGGCCCACAATGTCTGTGTTGAACATGATGCCAAATTAAACTAATCTCTTCTGGTTGCATGAGATCCATATCCCTCCATATCCACGTGCCTGTCCAAAAGCCTCTAAAGAGCCACCACCAATACTTGCAGTGTTCCAGGCATTCACCACTCTCTGTATTTGACCTGCACATTCTCCTTTAAAATTGGCCCCTCACCTTAAAGCTAAGCCGTCTAGTCTGACATTTCTCTTCCCCTCCCCCTTCCCAGTTCTCCCTCTATCTTCCTGTCTCCACCTATATCCTTCCTTTGTCCCGCCCCCCCTGACGTCAGTCTGAAGAAGGGTCTCGACCCGAAACGTCACCCATTCCTTCTCTCCTGAGATGCTGCCTGACCTGCTGAGTTACTCCAGCATTTTGTGAAATAAATACCTTCGATTTGTACCAGCATCTGCAGTTATTTTCTTACACTAGTCTAACATTTCCTCTCTTGGTTAAAGGTTTGGCTGTCTACCCTATCTCTACCTCTCATAATTTTATATACTTCTATCAAGTCACCCCTTAACTTACTGACACTCACACACAACAAACATCCAGGTTTGTCCAACTGTTCCTTTATAACTAATACCCTCGAATCCGGAAAACGTTCAACACCCTCTCCGAAGGACTACGTTCTTCTTGTAATGGGGCAACCAGAACTGCACTTAATGCTCCAAATGTGAAACAAACTCCGACATGACTTCCTGACTCTCATACTCAATGTCCCGACCAATGAAGGCACGCATACCATACGCCTTCTTTACCACTCTGAGTAAATGTGTTGCCACTTTCACAGAGCTACAAACTTGGCTCCAAAATCCCTTTGAACATCCATTCTGTATGGGTCTTGCCATTAATTGTATACCTTCCCCTTACATTCCATTTTCCAAACTGCAACACCTTACACTTGCTTGGACTAAACTCCATCTCCCACTTCTGTAGCCGATCTATATCCTGCTCCATCCTTTTGACAGTATTCCTCACTGTCTGTAACTCCACATATTATGGTGCTATCTGCAAACCTACTAATGTACGCATTTACATCAAAGTATTTTATGGAACAACAGAAGTCCATCATAGATCTCTGCAGTACCCCTCTGGTCATCGAACTCAGCCAGAATAACACTCTTCCATCACTACTCTCTGTCTTCTATGGGTAAGCCAGTTGTGAATCCAAACTACCATGGAATGTGTGGATCCCATGCATCTTAATTTTCTGGATCAGCTTGCCATGAGGGAGTTTATGAAATGCTTTACAAAAATCCATGCAGACAATATCCACTGCTCTTGCCTCATTAATCATCTTTGTTACCTCTTCAAAAAAGTTTATAAGACGTGACCTGCTGCAAACAAAGGCATGTGGTCTGTCCCTAATTATCCATTCCTTATGCTGCACATCTTGATTTTTGGCATTGATCTTGAATGATAATCATAAACAAAATTTTTAAAAGAAGCTTGAAGTCTGCAAGAACCATTAATGACTCTCTCAGCTGTGCCTCTTATTTACATCAACAGTAAGAATCCCAGATGCACTTCTGAACATGTCCTCAAAGTCCACATGTCCCAAAGATCAGCTTCTGGATTTACTTAACTGTATATTGCACAAAATATTCAAATTACTTCAACATCTAGTGAAATAAAAGGTTTCATTGTGAATTGCACAATTTGATGCATTTTGCGAAAATTCACACAGTGCAGCTGCAGTTTGATTCTTAGGGTTCAATTATTTATCATTGATGTTAAAAAACCTACTCAATTTTAGAACAAATATAGCCTATACATTATGTGTGTGTCTGTTTGTGTCTGTTTGTGTGTGTGTGTGTGTGTGTGTGTGTGTGTGTGTGTGTGTGTGTGTGTGTGTGTGTGTGTGTGTGTGTGTGTGTGTGTGTGTGTCTATATATTATACACACACACCCACATACACACACAAAACATGGATAAAATGCCAATGTTACACATGTAATAAGAGGTTTAGAGATATTTTTTAAATGACATGCTGTACAATTTATAGCAATTCTTTGGACAAACTAACTCTGACTAATTTTGCCGGGGCATTGCAACACTGATCAATTTGAGCCTAGATCCTGGAACAACCATTGATTTTCTGAACAGATCAACTATATAACAGATGAAAATAGATGCCACAACTTCAGATGCTCAACACTGCGAGGAAAATGAGGTTAAGGTCTAAAATCACCTTAAATGAAATGTACAAGATTTAAACCGCTGCAAGATGTACTTCCAAGTGGCTGTATTCCGCTTTTCATAGCAGTGTCACAGAGGAAGGCTCAGAAGTGATTGGAGAATGATGACTACAAGGACCATTGTGTGTCATTGGCTTTTCTTAGGAAGCAAATGTTTTAAATGTTTTTGACAAAGTTCCCACAAAACACCTCATATAAAGAATCAGGACAGGAATTTTATATGGTCTGGTGATTATCATAATAGTGATCTTTGTATTTGCCTGTCAGAGTCAACCAGTCTTTAATTTCCATAACAGTCTGCAATATACTTAAACCCATCTGTAATTCTACAGAATCCGACCGTCACATTCAGCCCAGCAGTCCCAATTTTAGCAATCCATCTTCAGGTCTGGCTCCTTGCTGCAGCATAGGACTAATGTTTACTCTTCAGTGCTTTAAACTACGACGTACAGAAATATAAAGATGTTTGCACTTACCTATATAGGTGAGGATGGATGCCTGTCTGTCAGTCCCTGCAGCGTTACTGCTCAGGCAGGTATAGATTCCAGAATCCTTCTGAGAAGCAGGTCTAATAATTAGACTGCCAGTTTTGCTAAGCATATGTCTTTAAAACACAAAGTAGTGAAACATATTAGACATGCATTTGCTATAAGACACATTTACTGTTGATAGCTGTTTACTTAAAATACTGTATGATATAACTTTGAATGATTTTCCAAAACAATGGAAGAGACTATTATATCCCCATATTTAACGTGCTTTCTGTTTTAACTTTCTATTGTATGTTTCTATGCATTTATTATGCTGAGAATTGGCTGTAAGAAGGCTCTTCCTATCTGTGGCAGTAGGTGGGCGAGAAAAAGCGGTCACGAGTTGGAGGATGAGGGAATAGAGTGGATTATTTCAAAATCTTTTGTCACTAACATCCTCACACATACCTTTCCCAGCATGAAAACTAATCATGAATGACAACGCTGGCTCATTCCACCCCCTTCCCCGTCCATTGCTCCCCATGAAGTTATAATTTATTGTAGAACCTGTGTTTTTGTTCAATTGATGTTAGCTAATGTTATACAAACTGAGAGAAGTACTTGGGATTCGTGTGCTCTCTGCAGTTTAAGGACCCAATGAGCCCCACTTGCTCATTTAAGATGCTGAAGGGTTTTGGCTTCACTGGCTGTACACAAAGTGTTTTTCTTGTGGTGGTAAGTGCTGGCACAGCACTGTAGTTTTAAGTGTACTATTTTAAACAATGTGTTTAATTTTTAACATGTGTCGATGTAATATCTTTTAGTTATTAGTTTATTAAATTAGAAGTTGGTGACAAAAAAATAAAACAGAACAGAGGGGCAAACTGATGGAAAAAAATGTAGCTTCGTTTTTAATTGATATGTATATAGAGGCACATATTTGCCCACAAAAATAACAGTGTACATAGGTGTACAGCCCAGATGCTGGTCGGCCACACCAAAGATCAAATCCACAGCCTCACAACTTGTTATTCCTCAGATTCCTACTTGATCCCAACTGATTCATTTTTTTTCTCAGGAGGCAAGAGTGTTTTATTGTCACATACAGTGAAACGGAACGATGAAATTCTTACTTACTGATTTAGGATGTACCCACTAGAGAGATTTAGAACAGGGTGTGCCGGGAAATAAGAAACAGAGGCACAAATCGAACAAAGCTCTGGCCAAGAATTAGACTGCAAGATGATGATCTGTGGTTTGGACATTTCCAGTGCCGTGTGAGTGTGTGACCTCACATTACTCTGCTAATTGTAACAGTGTGAATGCTCTGCTCAGTATGTTTCACAATCATTTACTAGATATCCTCACAGCACTATCTCACTTTTAACACTGTCAATTCTAACTTTGGTGTGAGTTGCCGTTTACTTTATGCTTGCATAAAATTTAATTGGAATGACGGTTAATCAAACTGCTTTTTTAATTTTAAGATTTTTAATTTGCTTTACCATTGCAATAATCCAATGTATTTAATGTCCTCACCAATGAATGCTTTCCACTCATTACAAGCATTACAAGGTTAACCATCCTTTTTGACTTGATGCATGGAATTAAACAATAGATAATAGGTGCAGCAGTAGGCCGTTCGGCCCTTCGAGCCAGCACTACCATTCACTTGGATCATGGCTGATCATCCACAATCAGTACCCCGTTCCTGCCTTCTCTCCATATCCCTTGACTCCACTTTCTTTAAGAGCTCTATCTAATTCTCTCTTGAAAGCATCCAAAGAATTGGCCTCCACTGCCTTCTGAGGCAGAGAATTCCACAGATTCACAACTCTGTGAGTGAAAAAGATTTTACTCATCTCTGTTCTAAATTGTGGCCCTGATCTTGATTATGCCAACTGCAAAGTTGTGGGAAAAAGGAGTTTTGTTTGAGACAAGAAGCCAACATAGGGAATTGCTGATTCTGTGGCAGGGCAGAGGGTGGAGAGGCAGATGTGTGATGGGATACACCAAGCATAACTTGGGCAACAAATATTAGCATGGTCAGAAACCAATCAGAAATCAACATTCTCTACCAATTGCTGTGATTATTCGGCAAATAACGCAGGATTCATTCTGTTTCAAGTTTTTCTACTTGTAGATGCTGAGAGTATGTCTGAAAATTAAGAAAAAACTGCAGATGCTGAAAGTCTGAAATGAAAACAGAAAATGTTGGGAACATTCATTAACTCAATAGTTTCAGATAATTTTAGTTTGTTCGCTGAGCTGGCTAATTCCACTGCAGGTTTTCCATCTGTATTTTTTTTCCCCAGTGACAGTGCCTGATCTGTGTGACATTTCCTCGAGCTCTGACCTGCATCTCACAGCTTTTTCATACCCATTTGTTTGTTTTCTCTCTCAGTAATATTCCTCAACAATTTTTCAAGTACTATTATCACAGCAATCCTGGCTCCACCGCATCAGAGACGTGTCCTTTGTCCTTTGCATCCCTCCCCTAACCTCCAACTGGAAACTTTAACGGTTTCTCATTCCACAGATGCTGTCTGACTTGCTGAGTACCTTCTGTAGGTTCTGTTTGCATTTCAGAGGCAGAACTACATGCATCATCTAGGTCATGGGCTGAATCTTTTGGATTTGCTTCTTTCAAAAAATTTCAAAAGCTGTAAAAATTTCAAATCTTTTTAAATGTGGTAGCCCCGAAACAGAAAGCAAAATTCTTTGTATGTGAGCTTGTGCTTCCATCCTGCAAAATCAGTGATCCTGAATGTCTAGACCAGCGCCACTAGAGGCTGCTGGAGGACTGAGTTGGCTTGGCACACTGATAGTGGAAATGAGAGCTCAGGTCATATATCAAGCCTGTTCTTACTTCAACAGACTTCATTCATTGACACTGTGCTTTCCCCCGCCTTCTCACCACTTGTCTCAAAGCTATAGTAAAGTTCTACAGATGCCAACTCACCTCTAAAGCTCTCCCGAGAATACGTCCTCCATAGATAATCAGAGATACTAAATATTGTGTAGATATAAACATGGATGCTGGTTTAAACCGAAGATAGACACAAAAAGCTGGAATAACTCAACGGGACAGGCAGAAACTCTGGAGAGAAGGAATGGGTGACGTTTTGGGTTGGAGCTGCTACCTGTCCCGCTGAGTTACTCTAGCTTTTTGTGTCTATCTTTGACACTAAATATTGATTGGGATTGAACATTGGTGCCAAGCTCATTCCCCCAATGCTGTTCATACAGATTTGCCAACAGCAGTTATTGGATTGTATTTAGATGCTGATACATTTTATTTCCTACCTCCCTGACTTTACCAGCAAGTGGGTCTAGGACTTTGTACCAAAGAAGATGAAATGTGTATTCCTCAGCCAGAAACCATGGACGAATCACGTGGGCCATTCCCAGGTGAATTCAACGTCTGCAGCATTTAACTTGAACAATCCCAGTAAACCCATTTGTGACCACAGAGCCATTAAGAATGCCAAGAGGGATTTCTGAGGCTGGAGTCTCATGGCAGTAACAGTATCATCTGGTGCCAAAGAAAAGTAAAGTAGCATGCCTTAATGACTACCATCTAGTGGCTGTGACATCTACTATTGTGAAGTGCTTGGAAACACTGGTGATGGCACATATTAACTTCAGTCTCCCAGCAGCCTTGATCAGCTGTAGTTTGATTACCATCGCAATAAGCCTTCAGCAGATGTCATCTCTCTGGCCCTCAAGTTATCTCTGGAATATCTGGACAAGCACTCCTACGTTAGACTCCTATTTATCAATTATCGCTCTGCTTTCAGCACCGTAATCCAATCCAAATGGATGCATCACACAGATCAGACTTCCTGCCATTGACTTCATTTACACTTTACAATGCCTCGGAAAAGCAGCCAACTTAATCAGACTTGTCCCACCCCAGTCATTCCTTCTTCTCACTGCTCCCCTCTGGCAAAAGATGCAGAAGCTTGAAAACGTGCACCACCAGTTTTCTTCCCTATCAGATGCTGTATCACAGAGTGGATGTAGTGACAGACTCTCGGCTGTGGGGAGTACTTTGGAGCAGGTCTACGTCTCCTGGGTGGAGTCAGTATGGTAAGGAGTGTGAGTACATGGTCACCCATTCCAGGATTTTGCAGCTGAGAAGAATGATTACAGGGCAACACTCGAGGTATGCATATGCATACGTAAATATCGGTAAAGGTAATTAGTTATGGGATTTATTTCAGAATAAGTATATATCATATTATTATCAATAAAATTAACGTAAAGATAATTTCGTTTTTAGAGATACAGTGCTGAAAAAAACCTTCGGCCCACTGGGTCTGCACCGACCAGCGATCCCCACACATTAACACTATCCTACACCCACGATGGAATTTTTTTACATTTACCAAGCCAATTAACCTACAAACTTGTACGTCTTTGGAGGGTGGGAGGAAACCGAAGATCTCGGAGAAAACCCACGCAGGTCACAGAGAGAACGTACAAACTCCGTACAGACAACACCCGTAGTCGGGAGCGAGCCCGGGTGTCCGGCGCTGCATTCGCTGTAAGGCAGTATCTCTACCGCTGCGCCACCATGACCGCCCAAATTCATCCCAGCAGGCAACCAAACAATTTCTATTTGTATACTGAAGGTCAAACAAACAATTTAACTTGGCTTCAACAATCCTAGTTAATAAACAAGGCCCACTTATTGTAAAGCTTATTTTTAAGTGTATACTTGCCAGAAATTAATAAAACCTGTATCCACATAAATGCACTTTTAACTTTGTTCCAGTATTTTCCCCATCACTGAGTTAGCTGTACCTCAATTGGTAGCACTTTTGCTTCTGAACCAGAAGGTTTGGGTTTAAGTCACACTCCAGAGAAATAAGCACAAAAACCCAGGCTATTCTTCTAGAGATCGAAGCCAAAAGAGAATGCAGCTACTGGATGTTTCCACAGCTAACAATGGCCCGTTTCCTTTATCATCGTTACTTTTTTGCATGTCTTTCATTAATTTCATCAACCACTGGGTGGCGCCAGCAATGGCTGCCTCGCCAACAGTTTGTCTGTCCCTTTCTTCGTCGTTGTTATTTTAATATGTGTTAAATGTATGTTTTTAGTGTTCTTTAGCTTGTTTTATGTGGGGGATGGGGGGAGGGGGTTGTGGGAAACTTTTTCTAATCTCTTACCTCAACGGAGATGCGATTTTATTCCGTATCGTATCTCCATCCGCACTGCGGCCTAACATCGAGGAGTTGGCGGCCTTTGCTGGAGACCGACTTCGAGAGCTCCACAGCGGGGAGCCTACAGGACTTTAACGTCACAGAGCTCGTGGTCCCTGGTCAGAGACCGACTTCAGGAACTCCAAGCCGCAGGAGCTTCGACCGCCCCGACACGGGAGCTTCTATCGCCCCGACACGGGAGCATCGACCGCCGGGTGCGGGAGCTTCGACCGCCCCGACGGATGGTCCGACTGCCCCGACACAGGAGCTTCTATCGCCCCGACACGGGAGCTTCTATCGCCCCGACGCGGGAGCTTCGACCGCCCCGATGCCCCGGGAGAAAAATGAGGGAAGAAGATTAGACTTTATTGCCTTCCATCACAGTGAGGAATGTGGGGAATCCGCTCTGGTGGACGTTTATGTCAACTTTTATGTAGTTGTGCGTCTTGTTGCTTTTTCAGTATGGCTTTATGGTAATCCGCATATCACTGTACCTTATTTGGTACACGTGACAATAAAAGACCTTTGAAACCTTTGAATTTGTTCAATATCTCTCATTTCCCTTTCCTGTGACTAGTCTGAAGAAGGGTTTCAATCCAAAACGTCACCCATTCCTTCTCTCCAGAGATGCTGCCTGTCCCCCTGAGTTACTCCAGCATTTTGTACTATCTTCGGTTTAAACCAGCATCTGCAGTTCCTTCCTACACATGCAGTTGCTAGAATTTAGACCACAAACGGAACACCAGAAGCACTCAGCACGCGGCATTTGTGAAGGCTAACAGTCGAGACCCTCTGGCATTTTAGTTTTGTAAACCGAAACATCTTTGCTCACTTAAGGCGACATGTAAGATCCCACGACATTACTTCAAAGAGCAGCAAGTGAATTATACCAGATGTCATGGCCAAGGTTTTTTTTGTCAAACTACATTTCTAAAATAAGATTATCTGATCATTATCACATTGCCATTGGTAGAAGCTACAAAACGCTTTAGAACATCCCGAAAAAAGCCATGGAAGATGCAAGGTAAATTCTCCTGAAGGCAGAGCCTCAGCTCCAAGCCAACTGTTAGAAGTTCACAAAGTTGTCACCTTGCCTACATCTGCTTAGGCAGTGATAACCAACTTCTGCTTCAACTGGCATCTTGCCACTGCAAATATACCAACGGTGTGGTCACCACAAAATCTTGCTAATTCTCTGAAATAAGTGAATTAACATCAACCTTCTCTCCCAGGCCAAATCTAAATCTATCATAATTGGATACCTGGAACAGTTTCCTCTCTCGCACTCAATGAGCATCTCAGCAGAGATTTGAAGGGCGGCTTGGTGGCGCAGCAGTAGAGTTGCTGCTTTACACCACCAGAGACTCCGGCCGATCCTGACGACTTGTGCTGTCCGTATGGAGTTTGTACATTCCCCCTGTGACTGCGCAGGTTTTTTTCCAGGTGCTCCGGTTTCCTCCCACATTCCAAACACTTGCAGGTTTGTAGGTTAATTGCCTTCTGTAAAAATGTCCCTAGTGTGCAGGATGGAATTAGTGTATGGGTGATTGCTGGTTGGTACAAACTCGGTGGGTCGAAGGACCTGTTTCCACACTATAAAATAATGTAGAGTAAAGTAAACTAAATCAGGGACCTTACCCCAGTGTCCATGATATATAACTCATTGGTTGGGTTGGATGTTTAATGCATTATTGATGACAAACAGAACAGAATCTTCAGTTATCAGAAAATATTATGACAATACATACCTGTTTGTCCCCATCAGAAACATGTCATTATGAGTCCAGACGATGTGTGGATGTGGGTAACCAGTGGCAGTGCACCCGATTTGCACCTCCCTCCCTTCTGTGAAGGTCTGGTTCGTGGGATACACCGTGACTCGTGGAGGTTCTGTTTTAAAGCACAATATTACCAGTTACTCAGAATAAAATTATTTTGATTGAAAAGCAAATCATGCAGGAGAAGGAGATTCAAATAAGGACAAATTAGTTCAAAGAAACCCGTCCAACCACAGTGAACCTGAGTGTGGCTTGTTGCCTTGAACATGTGGCTTTCTTTGACTGAATACATATTCTCAGGATTATTTGATTCACAACCAGTATTCAAGTGCATGTCTTATGGCTACAAGTTCAACCACTCGATGACACTGGAAATTGGGACATTTATAAGAATATTTGTTTTGATTCAGGACTAACAAAAACTACCAAAAATGAAAGGACACTCTAAAACCTAAATAACCATCTCCACTGCATTATTGCCCAGAAGAAGGAGTCTGGTTTAACACTGAAGAACATTTCCCTCCACTCGCCTTGTTATAGAGCATTACTTTAGAGCTTCACATTACAATCATGAGGTCCAAGGGAACACACAATGCACCTCTGTTGCAACAACAATTATAAGTCACACAGGACACAAGTAGGAAAATGTTTAGGTACAGCAAATATTGTGAATTCCCAATGATTGCCTGTGTCATATTTAGCCACAAAATATCCCAGGGCCACAAAAATAGCAAGGGCTGAGTCTCCCCCCCAGTTTAAATCCTTCTCCACACAAAGAACACCTTTGTACATCTTCAAAATTGTCAACTTTCATGGTACTGTTTCTTATGCAAAAGAAACATGTTCACCCTATTATGTTAATTTCAGTACTTGAAGGTGAGAAGTTTAATTGTTTTCAAAGATTGGAAGTTTATATCAACCACTGGATTCAAAGTATTTATGTAGATCAATCTTCATGGATAAATTAGTGGCATTTTTTTTCTAATAAAACTATAAAGAGGGACTCACCATCATGCAGCCTTAAAGGGCAATTAACATCTCAGCTAAATGCCAAAATTCCACGGCTGTTCAGCATAACATTTAAATAAAGCGTGGCAAAGTTTAGATGCTATCAGCTTTATAGTTATGGTCAAGCGAGCAGAAAAAGGTTGAAAATGTGGTTCCACTTTACTGTTAGAAGACGCTTTGTTGCATTCTCGTGGAAGAGAAGGCAGAGGCAGAACATTTTTGCACGTAGCTTTGTTACATATTGGCTCCCAAACCTCGGGGGATAGTATTCATTATAATACCCAGAGACTGTGGGCAACAACCAAAATCAAATTTATCATCTTCAGGGTAATATTTTGATATTTTCATAGTGATAACACTTAAATTGTCCAGAAATTTCCGATATCAAATTGTGATTTTCAGTGACATGACATGATCTATATATCACTGATATTTTTTGTTTGCACATTACGATAACTTAAAATTGCAGAAACTTCAAAAGAATACATTAACATGGAAGCAGCCATTGTGAATCTTGAAAGTTGTGAATTATTTTGCTTACATTATCAGCATGTACATAGAATATAAGATTTTTTTTTAAAGTTAGCCTTCAATTATAACTGATTTGAATGCTGAGGATATCATTAGAGGATCCATCAAAAATCTTGGAGATACAAGCCTTACTTTGGAGAGATCAACCTTATCAGGTTTAAATTAGAGGTTCAGAAAGAAACCTAGAATCTTCATTTATAATGATGTGGATTATGCAACCTTTTTTATATAATCTTTTATATAATCTTTATATAATCTTTTATATAATCTTTACTCATTTTGTCAATGTATGATTAATGCTATAAATAGCTATTCAATTAGCAACTAAATTGAAGAACATCATTCTTTTATAAAATAAAACAATCAACCATTTTAACTTCCATGCCAATTTAAATAAGGAAACTGAAAATTAACATCACCGTTCAACACATGTAAGTAATTGGTAAATTTATGTTGAAACATTCAGGTGATCTTAGTTGATGTGCAGGAAGGAGCTGCAGATGCTGGTTTAAACTGAAGATAGACACAGAAAGCTGGAGTAATGCAGCGGTCAGACAGCATCTCTGAAGAAAAGGATTAGGTGACATTTTGGGTCAAGAGTCCCCTGACTCTCAGTCTGAAGAAGGGTCTCGACCCAAAACGTCACCTATTCCTTCTCTCCAGAGATGCTGTCTGACCCGCTAAGTTACTCCAGTTTTTGTGTCGATCTTCAGTTTTGCCTGAACTGAGACTGATCTTGATTAAGCATTTCATCTCAACCTCAGGGAATCAATATGTCAGTCGTAGAGGCCATTCGTTTGAAATGCCTATGAACATTGTCATGCGACTTTGAGGAGAGGAAACATTACAACTAAAAGGCTGTGAACATGTACTTAAAGAAACTCAGGCATCCCTGAAAATTGCTTTGGTGACTCATTTTTAAACTGCTGTCAGGAGTGTCACAGTGTCGTGATTAATGTTTGAAAAGCTCATACAGTAATCGGTACAAGTTGACTCCAGACAGAAGTGGGTGAGTATTGTTGAAGGTATCGATGATTAGATGCATGGAACTGTCAAAAGTAATAACTGTCCTTAGTGTACAGCAGAACTTCATGCTGGTGTTCCAGTGCATGCAGCTGATCCAACATCTCAAAGTTCATGCTAGTAATTTGCTCTTCACATTCCCCATGTTTCCACTGGTGTCAACTCCCTTTATAAAGTTGTTCCAATCCTCATTTAGCGAGATCCTGGACAATGGTAGAGCAAATGCAATCACGCGGGAGGGTGAGAACACACCCTGGCCACAAAACAGCTGAGAAATCTCAGCACCCAGATCCACTTCTTCCCTTGACTTAGCCAACTGTGACCCTTTATGCATTTGGATGTTTCTCAGTCTCATTCAGAAAACGTCAAAAACTAACAAATATCAAACCATTCATCAGAATAATTAAAACAAAAATCTTGAAGTCTTACTAAATTAAAAAGAGAACATTTGATTAAACCAAAAAAAGGACTGGGATTCTCCTTTATCCTAGCAGGTTTTTCTCTCCTATTAAATGAACGGAGGCTGGACCTGCTACAACCTAGAACTCAACCACTGGACTCCATGAGGAATCTTCTGCTGGAACTTAGTTGAGGAAAGACCAGCAACGAGTGCCCAACATGTTTGCTTCTTCCACATTCATAAGTGGGAATTCTGAACTTGCTGATAAATGCACATGGAAATTCTGGCAGTTCTGTTTGGAACAGCCCACTACTTCCCTCTACAATATGGACCATTGTGCTGCCAACTGAGGAATCTGTCACCAGATAGAGAGGACAGTTTTGCTAAGTAAGTATGTAGCATGTGTCTTAGCAGGGTGCTAAGCAGTTTGCTGTGGAAACTGGAGTGTCCACACGCATTAATTAATGAACACAGCAGGCCATTTACACAGGAGATAGACACAAAAAGCTGGAGTAACTCAGTGGGACAGGCAGCATCTCTGGAGTGAAGGAGAGGGTGATGTTTTGGGTCGAGACCCTTCTCAAGACATTTACACATCTGTAAATAATCTGACTTGTTTTCCAAGGGCTGGGGTGATCATGGAGCTGTTCCTATACAGCAGTGATTTTTAATAAATGAATCACTAGCTGCACTCATCCACTAGATTTTCTGTTCAACCCACATTGTTTAGATTTGGAATCTCCTGGGACCAGCGAGCTGCTAGGACTTGCTGCTTCCCTTAATGCATTGAGCCGAATAACAAGGCTCCTGATCAGCATGGGTCTGAGCAGTGTACTATCTTCCCACCGATAAGGGCGGCACGGTGGCGCAGCGGTAGAGTTGCTGCCTTACAGCGAATGCAGCGCCGGAGATTCAGGTTTGATCCTGACTACGGGCGCCGTCTGTACGGAGTTTGTACGTTCTCCCCGTGACCTGCGTGGGTTTTCTCCGAGATCTTCGGTTTCCTCCCACACTCCAAAGACGTACAGGTTTGTAGGTTAATTGGCTGGACAAATGTAAAAATTGTCCCTAGGGGGTGTAGGGTAATGTTAATATGCGGGGATCGCTGGGCGGCGCGGACCCGGTGTGCCGAAGGGCCTGTTTCTGCGCTGTATCTCTAAATCTAAAAAAATCTAAACACATCATAAGATCATAAGTGATCGGAGTAGAATTAGGCCATTCGGCCGATAAAGTCTACTGCGCCATTCAATCTTGGCTGATCTATCTCTCCCTCCTAACCCCATTCTCCTGCCTTCTCCCCATAACCCCTGGCACTCATACTAATCAAGAATCTATCTATCTCTGCCTTAAATATATCCACTAACTGCCTCCAGAGCTTTCTGTAGCAAAGAATTCCACAGATTCACCACCGTCTGAGTAAAGAAATTTCTCCTCATCTCCTTCCTAAAAGAACGTCCTTTAATTCTGAGGCTATGACCTCTAGTCCCAGACTCTCCCACTGGTGGAAACATCCTCTCCATATCCACTCTATCCAACCCTTTCACTATTCTGCCCCCAAAATGATCTGAGCCAAGATTACAAACAAGCAAAAATGTTGAATGTCTTCAGTAATCACAAACATGGAAATAATATTCCAATAATATCAAATTCAAAAATTTATCATTCAAACTAGAGTTTTAAAACTGAATTTAAAAATGCTAGAAAACAAGTAAGATTACTAATCTGAATTATCCGGGACTAAAGAAGAGTCTCAACCCGAAACCTCAACTACCCATGTTCTCCAGAGATGCTGCCTGACCTGCTGAATTACTCCAGCACTTTGTGTCCTTTTGAAGATAATTTAATACATTCAAATTGATCTAAAATAACTCAATTAATTCAAACAATATAAATAACATGTTAGATATCTTTCTCCCTCCCCCCCCATCCATGGAAATTAATTGAGTCACTGAACCTGAGCCAGGTCTAACTTGGCACTGGTTCACATCAGATTTCCATGGGGAAGTGCGGGGAATCTGCAGGATGTTGGCACTTCATCAGTAGATTCCGTGTGGAGTCCAGCAGTCAGAATGACGTTGTTGAGTAACTCTGGATGTACAGGATGTTTGTGTTACCTTCTCTTGTGATGCTGTATAATTGGCCTGGGAATTTTCGTGGTCTCTAAATTTTTCCACCTGTGGTCTCATTGCTCCGCAAGAACTTACCTCCTCATTATTCTCCCAGTTCACCATTCACTGTTTCAAATTTACTGATTCCTTGAAATACATTTGGCAAAGAAAAGTCTTTTGAGACCAGACTACTAGCTAATTGATCTGAGACTGGGATTGTCCAATCCAAACAATGACAATATTGCCAGGAGCAAGAACAAATATGCATTTTAGCAAAAAAGATGTCCAAAATTTCAAGAGTTGGAATTCAAACATTGAAACGTTGCATGATTTGCTTGCATTATATAATTTTGTTAATTTAAGTCATTTCTGGTATTAGCGCATGGGGAGATACGTTAAAAAAATTAATAATAATTCCATTCAGACAGCTATTATGCAATGAATTTAGCACAGGAGGAGGTGATTTTGACTTTGGGTGATAACGTACAATGCAAATGTGCATAATTTATTGGAAATCATTCTCAATCTCAGCCACCGACTAGCAAGACTGAGAAATAAGAGGGGCATTAAGACAAATGCACAAAGATTGTGCAAATACTTTAAGAGCTTTACAATTACCTGTATCCTCTCACCATGAAGCAATTCAACAAAATGCAGAAAAGATAAGTGTCCATTAAAAAAAGATAGAAGGATTTGGAATAGGTAGATTGCAGACATGATGACAAAGAAGAGTTTTTTCAGAAGGTGCTTTTAAATAGGGAAGGGGGTTCTACAAAAATGGTTCTACAAAGAGCCCAATAACTTTAAACATTCATGGTGCAAAACAGAATAGTGAAAGATGGATTGGGAACAAGTTTATAGATAAGAGAAATGCCGAAGTTGTAAATTTATCAGAAGAGATGGCCACTGAATACACAGAACATAGAACAGCACAGGAACAGACTCTTCCACACAAACCTCCAGCCCGTCTGACATCCTTCCACCACAAGGAATCAAGGGATATGGGGAAAAAGCAGGAATAGGGTACTGATTTTAGATGATTATATTGAATGGCGGTGCTGGCTCGAAGGGTCGAATGGCCTACTCCTGCGCCTATGTTTCTATGTTTCTAACTCTCCGCCTTCTGAGTAAGTCCGTTCTGAATCAGTATGACCAAGTCACCATGCATCCAGTGCACCTAAATGTTCTGGATCAGCCAACCATGGGGAGCTTTAACAAATACCGTACTAAAATCCATGTAGATAACATCCACTGCCCTACCCTCATTGAACACCTTCATCACATCCTCAAAACACTAGATTACATTCGTAATACATGACATGCTGACTGTCCTTAATTAGCTTATTCCTTCCACATGTGGGTAAATCCTATCCTGAAAGAATCCCCTCCAATAGCTTCCATCCCACTGACATGAGGTCACTGGCCTATAATTCCCTGGATTATCTATACGTCCCTTTTTAATCAAAGGAACAACACTGCCCACTCTCTCTGCACCTCCACGACCTTGCCTGCAGCTCGAGAAATTGCAAATATCTTTGTCAAGGCCCCTGAAATCTCCTCTCTTGCCTTGCTTGATAACCTGGGTAAAATGCCACCAGGCCCTCGGGATTTATCCACTTGATGATCTTCAAGAACCCCAGCATATCTCCTTCTTGACCTCAAGCTGTCCTTGCACATTAGTATTGATCTCACACTGATCTCACTGTCCTCTGTAACCTAGTCCTTTGTGAATACAGATGCAAAATACTCATATAGTCCGTCACCTACATCCTCTGACTCGATGTACAAATTCCCACCTCGAGTGGCCCTAAAAAAGTCCATATAAAAAACCTTGGGTATCTTTAATCCAACTCACCAGAGCCTCTTTTTCATGGCCCTCTTTGGCCCCTTTAATCACCCACGAGTGTTTTCCTACTTGCTTTAAATTCAAAGGCCCTATCAGATTTCATCTTCTTAAACCTTCCATACACTTTCCTTTGACCAAATATACAACCTGTTTGGTCATCCATGGTTCTCTTACCTAGTCATCCTTATCCCTCCTCCTTACTGCAACATGCTGGGCCTGAACTTTGATCAATTGGCCTTTAAACAACTCCCATATCAAAGGCAGACTTACCAAATACCTACTACTCCCAACTTACTTTCCCTAGCTCCTGCTTAATAATGTTGCAAGACAGCGGGACAGGCAGCATCTCTGGAGAGAAAGAATGGACGACGTTTTGGGGCGAGACCCTTCTTCAAACTGAAGAAGGATCTCAACCCGAAACATCACCCATTCCTTCTCTCCAGAGATGCTGCCTGTCCCGCTGATTTACTCCAGCATTTTGTGTCTATCTTCGGTGTAAACCAGCATCTGTAGATCCTTCCTACACTTAATAATATTGTAATCTGCCTTACTCCAGTTTCATACGTTACCCCAACATCCAGACATATTCCTATTCAAAATAATCTTAAAACTTATGGAAGATATACATAAAATGTTGGAGTAACTCAGCGCAACAGGCAGCATCTCTGGATAGAAGGAATGGGTGACATTTTGGGTCGAGACCCTTCTTCAGTCAGGGTCTGAAGAATGGTCTCAACCCAAAATGTCACCCATTCCTTCAATCCAGAGATGCTGCCTGTCCAGCTGAGTTACTCCAGCATTTTGCGTCTATCTTCGGTTTAAACTCGCATCTGCAGTTCCTTCCTACAACCTTGAAACTTAAGGAGTTGTGATCACCATCCCCAAAATGCTGTTTCACTAAATCTACCTGGCCAGATGTTTCCCAGGTTCAGCATCATTCCTAATCAAGCATTTTGGGAAACCTTATTGGATACATCTAATAAATTCTACCTCTTCTATGTCTTTTGTACTAAGCTAGCCTCTGTTAATATTGGGAAAGTTGAAGTCACCCACTATGACAACCCTATTGCTTTTGAATGTTTAAGTGTATTGGTAGAGTTGAGGCAAGAGGACAACATGCTGAATTAATTTTAAATCACAGCTTTATTGTTCAAACTGGGCTATTTGGTCTATTACAAATTTTACAAAGTGGGAAATCTGGAGCAGAGATTTTGTCTTCAAAACCTGACAAATCATTTCCACATTTCCTCTCCCTGTGGTCTCTGTGCTAAGACAGACACGTGGGAGCACTTTCTGTTACGTGAGATCTTGCTTTGCGAAAGCATATTAAAATAACCTTTCATAACTATTCACTCCAGCACCATCTATGATTTATTTACTATGGATCAAAAATGAGGATAGACAAAATGTAAGGATGTGCAATTTAGTTTAAATAGTTGTGGTAGGGCAAATTAAAACTTGGGACCAGCCAGCTGAAATGCAGAATAGTGTTTCCTACACTTGGAAGGTGCATGGATCGTAGAACCTCAGTGATGAAGGGTGATAGGATAGGCTGGGGTTGCTTTCACTGGATCAAGGGAGGGGTCACTTGGTAGCGATCTATAAAATTCTAAGAGACATGGATAGGGTAGATAGTCAGAATCTTATTCCCATATTGGAGGTATCAGAAACAAGAGGGCACAGGTCTAAAATGGGAGGAAGAAGTTTCAAAGGATATCTGAGGAGAAAGTTTTTGTACACAGATAATGATTAATCTCTGAAACTCTTTGCCAGAGGAGGTACTGGTGTCAGATACAAATGGTACATTCAAGAGACACTTAGACAGGCATTTGGCTAAGCAAGGCATTGATGGATATAGACCTACTGCAGGCAATGGGATTGATGCAGATAGGTAAAAAGGTTGCAATCTTGAGCTGAACAGCCCACTTCTGAGCTGTACAACTCTATGACTTTATGACTCTGTAGTCTCATGTTCTTAATTGGCAAATTGGTTGGGATGGAAACTTATTTTTTAAATATTGTACCCAAATTTCATTACTGATTTCAGAAAGTTTCAACGTGCATTTTTATCCTATTTAAAATCTACCGGGATTGCCTTTTTTCTTTGAATGGGAAACCTCTATTCCCTTTCTAACCTTGTTAAATAAATAAATCGTATTCAACTCACCCTACCTCGAAGATGACCTCCCAACTTTAAAAAGCTTTTGTGTAATGATCTGACATCAAAGAAGGTTTAATGACTATTATCCAGGCTGTAGTACATGGCAATTAACTGTCTTTAGGGCAGCTGTTTGCAAGAGAAGGACATTCTGGTCTCCAGGAGTTAAATTACTCACAACAAAGAACATGGTACAGAAAGAGCCTCTACACTACTTTTCCCAAATCTTTGTATTTTCAACCCAGGCTGAAAAGAGCAAGGTAGTATTCAATCCACCCTGCTAAAACCATCAGCCTGACCTGAAATACTATTTACAACTTACAAGTGGGCAAAAGAATGTGTGAAAAAACAAAGCCAAGAGTAACCTCTGCTCACTTCTGCTACACCCCCACTCTCTATACACAAAGAGAACAGCAGTTGTCTGAGAATTGATATCCTTACTCGTCAAAAGTAAAACGTAGCAGTTGTTAATCTCACATATCCAAAGGTCAGAAGTCCAAACACAAAGGCTATTTCAAATTAAAAGTGTATCGCAACAATAAAATCAATATTTTATTGGCCTGTACAGAAATAGCCAATTTCGACCTGGTAGCTCCCCCTTCCGTATTGGTAACAAAGCCTCCAAGAACTCAATTCCAATTTTGTTTCTTGCTTCATCCTGCCTTCAAATATCATTCAAAATCCTTTCAAGTGAGCTTCCAACCACCCACTTTAAGACAATGACCCCTCATTCACCCATGGCATCATTCCCTTGTTTATGAAACCAAATCAACACTAATTGATTTGCTGCATTTTCAAGATTACACTGCAATGGCACAGCATGTTCTCATTGCGGTTGGATGACTTTTCTATGTTCTATATCCTCATATGGAAAATTTGATGTAGAATGAAAATAAAAGTAAATGGCAGCAGGCAAGATAATATAGCAGAGAACATGTGGGTTAAATTAAAATATCATCAACACAGATGGATGCAGTTGAGACCCTGCAGTCCATTACATCAGCACTGGGCCTTGACCAGACCTATTCACTGGTTCTACTCACAAACCCTTTCTCCATAGCTTTGTAGTTTTTTTGTCACAATATAATTATCTAATTCTCTCTCGAAGGCCACAATGGAACCTACCTTCACCACATCTGCAGGCAGTGTTCTAGATTCCAAGAACATATTACATAACCAAAATTTGACATGCCTCATTCTCTTCCCATTAATTTAATTCCTGTAACCTTCAGTCCTCAAACTCTCCACCAAAGGGATGGAGCTTTGCACCAACCACTTTGTCTATACTCATGATCATTTTACATACATATATCAAATCTCAGCCTCTTTCCGCTAAAGAGTCGTCTCAGCTTCTCTAAATAAACTACCCTCATAACAGTGGTCTTTATCTAAGGAACCATTCTCATAAATCTTATCTGGACCCACTCTAATATGAACACAATACTCCACTTGAGATGGGACCAGTGTTTTATAAAAGTTCAGTTTAACATCCCTGCCATTATACTCTAGGCAGCCATTAACAAGGCCCAGATGTTGCAAACATACAAGTGTAGTGAGGCAAGGCGACAAAATAAAGGGCCTGTCCCACTTTAGGCGATTTTAAGGCGATTGCCGGCGACTGTCAAAGTCGTAGCAGGTCGCCGAACTTTTCTTTTACCCGACGACAATGACCACGACAATGCTGAGTCAGGTCGAGATTACACCATCTTCGGAAACATCGCGAAATTCCCACGCTGTCACTGCTTCTCCCGCGTCCTAATTTTTGCTGAAATCACTGACAGGTCGGTAAGTACCTGAGAGTTTTGAACTATAACATCTTGTATGGGTTACTTAAAAACCAAGCTTCACGGTAACAAGGCACAAACTGGATTGACTTCCAGTTTACTAATGGCAGTATTAAGAAATTTAATTTTAAAAGTGGTTAAATGGATTTTTGTGAAAAGTGTGTGGGCATTCTTTGAAAATGTACGGGAGATGCATATCTGGTTTCTGGGTTGCATATCTGGGTTGGGAGCCCACTTTAAATGTAATGGCTGATGGCCATAAACATCGCGAAAATTCCCACACTTACCTGACCGTCAAACTGTCGCCTCCAATCTACCTGTCAAATGTCCTGATGGTAAATAAATTGGTTAAACACAAGCATTTTATGGTATTTTGAAATTACTTTACTTATTTTAATATAATGTGCTTCTAAATGCATCTAAGAGAACCTAGCAAACCTGGGGACAGCAGGCGACAGCGCCCGCAATAAGCAACGATACCTGACGACAAGCCAGCTGTCGCCGAGAAATTTCACTCCGGATGATTTCTCAGCGACACGCTGAGATCCACTACGATTCTTGGAAGACTCCTCACGATCATGCCCGCAACACCCCGGCGAACTGTCGGTGACAGCCTAGTTCCCGGCAGTCGCCTTAAAATTGCCTAAAGTGGGACAGGCCCTTAAAGCTGAACAGCCTTCCCGGAATCCACAGATTATATTCATATTAACTTAATGGTGCATTGTCGCTTCCATTGGGTACAAAGTACGATGTTTGTGAGGGAGAATTGAAATCTGCAGGTTTAAAAAAAAAATTGCTAACTGCTTTTATGTTCATACAGTGGGGGGAGGGGGGGGGGTGAAATTAAGCAAGAAATTATCCTTAAAGTTTAATTAAGGAACCTACCTTGCACAATCAAGTAGACGGAAGCAGACGTGGCGCCCCCTTCATTTGCAGCGACGCAGCTGTATGGGCCAGCATCGGCTGGCTGCACACTCCTGATCTCCAGAGACAGGTTGCTCATTACTCGTACCCTGTGTTTCACTGCCAGTCTTGGGTCAAAGCCATTTCTACTCCAGGTGAGGTTGTAACGCACTGTGCTGAGTGTCAAGCAGGTGAGTATGGCCCTCTCCCCGGGAATGGCAGTAACGTTGTTGGGGACCTGAATTGTTGGAGGCGGTTCTGCACATATAAAGAAAGAGAAAAGGTAAAATTGGAAATAGTTGGAAAACAATGAATGATGTTCTGTTCTTTGGTCCCTAGTTCAAGCAATTGTCAAGGCTGAATGAACTTCATAAATATTTTCTCCAAAATAAAATTAACAGCTCATAACATAAATAATTTTAATTACACTCTGAGGTAGTAGCATCTGACCATATTCAGCAATATGATAAATTAGAATCTGATTAACCATTTTATTAAAATCTACTTATATGCTTGATATATCCCTGGAGAGAAATAGAATGAATAATTCCGATTTATGTCTTTTATTGATAAAAATGTAAATTCATTTCTTCGCCTCCTGAGCCTGTTCTGCAAAATATCTCCAGCATTTTTAGTTTTTATAGCAGAAATGAAATCCTGATCACTGGATTAATGGGTGACACAGTGGCCCAGCGGTGGAGTTGCTGTCTTACTGTGCCAGTGACCTGGATTTGATCCTGACTACGGATGCTGTCTGTTTGGAGTTTGTGTGGTCACAGGGAGAACATGCTCTCCGGGTGCTCCAGTTTCCTCCCACATTCCAAAGACGTGCGAGTTTGTAAGTCAATTGACTTCTGTAAATGGTCAGAAATGTAAATGGTCCCTTCTATGTGTGGGATAGAACTAGTGTGAACGGGTGGTCGTTGATTGGCGCGGACTCGGTGGGCTGAAGGGTCCGTTTCCACACTGTATCTCTAAACTAATCTTAAACTAAACTACTTGACTCCCACAAATTGTCCAAGATCCTGCTGAATGAGACCTTCAGAGAAGGTGGCAAGGATACTTCTACCAAGTCCATTAGAAAAAAAACATTATTGTGCTGGGTGCCACTGATTTTTGTTTACAAATTGCCTTTTAGCATCAAAACACAGGTCTGATGAAGTAATTGAGCTAATAAATGCATCTATAAGCGGGTCTCTCAAAACCAATAGATATTATTAAAACCTTTTTGCCTGAGTGTATATTTATTGGGAAAAGGAGTTGTAGAGAGATACAAGTTCATGCATGAGGCCTCCCCTGCTCAGTACAATAAATATCAACACTCCTGTAATCAAACTTCAATCAGGACGCTCAATTTGAGAAGAGTGTTAAAGGCTTTAGTGAGGCCACATTAGTCAGCTCAGAACACACAGAACTGGAGTGGGAACCAGTTATCATCAATGCTGAGGGAACGCCTTAGAAAAGGCAGAAGAATATCCATTATTTGTTTGATTCCGTGGCCACTTACCCATTTAGAGTTCACAATTTACATTGATTAGCACTAAATGGTTTCAGCAAATGGTGCAGGGCTCCTAAAATGGCTGGCGCTTAATACATGTTCATGGGAACACCATCCTAAGCGCGTACCTGGGGTGTGAACTTGAAAACCACACACATATGGCACATGACATTCCTTGTATGTTGCAAAACATACTTGGCTAATAAAGTATGATTGTGATTGTGATTGATTGTGCTTGTACTTCTCTGTGTTATTTTAGCACATGGTGTGCTACTTTAATGAATTTCTAGGCCACAAATTGTTTTTATTCACTTAATGTTCCAGGACTTTTACATATGCAGGATCCCCTCTGACCACTAAACTGGGAATTTCTGCTCTCCTCTAATTGGTAAATGCGACCTCGGGATTGTTCTGTGATTTATTCCAATGAGTTGGATCTCTTTCAGTTGCCTTTTCCAACTTCACATATGTAAACAGAAAACCAACAGCTCTCATATCTTAAATATTTCAGCTTTTGTCCCATAGATTTATTGGACCAGGAGGAATGTTCCAGGCACTGTACTTTAAATTTAAAAGTTTTAATTGAGTGCTAAATCCCAGTTGTGGGTACATTACTGGGTGGCGCCAGCAATGGCTGCCTTGCCAACAGTCTGTCTGTCCTTTCCTGCTTTGTGTTTTAATGGCATGTGTTAAATGTATGTTTTTAGTGTTCTTTAGCTTGTTTTATGTGGGGGGGTGGAGGTTGGGGGAACTTTTTCTAATCTCCTACCTCGATGGAGATGTGATTTTTTTCCATATCGTATCTGCGTCTGCACTGCGGCCTAACATCGAGGAGTTGGCAGCCTTTGCTGGGGACGACTGTTGAAAGCTCCACTGCGGGGAGCCTGTGGACTTAACATCACAGAGCTCATGATCCCTTTGCCAGGGGTCGACCTCGGAGCTCCAACTGTGGGTGCTTGCGAACTTTAATATCACGGAGCCCACGGTCTCTCGTCAGAGACCGATTTCCAAGCTGCGGGAGTTCTGATCGCCCCGACGTGGGAGTTTCAATCGCCCCACGCGGGAGTTTCGATCGCCCTTCGCGGGAGTTTCGATCGCCCCGATGCGGGGGCTTTGACCGCCGGCTGTGGGAGCTTCGATCGCCCCGACGGATGGTTCAACTGCCCCAACCACGGGAGAATATAGAGGAAGAAGATTGGACTTTTTTTGCCATCCGTCACAGTGAGGAATGTGGGGAATCTGCTGTGGTGGATGTTTATGTTAACTTTTATGTAGTTGTGTGTCTTGTTGCTTTTTTTTCATATGGCTGTATGTCAATTCGCATATCACTGTGCCTTAACTGGTACACGTGACATTAAAAGACCTTTGAAACCTTTGATTTCCCTTCAACATCCTGGCATCCATGGATAATTTATATAATCTGACAGAATCAACAATTTGTAAAGATTTGAAGTGTTTATTTTGTTGTTCTCAAGAATCCATACAGTCAAGGACTTTTTAACCTTCAAAATATGATTCACAACTGAAAATGTTATTGAGTTCTAAAGAAAAGCAGAAGGATAAAACAAAATGTCAATTGATACGACTGCCTTTATCCATTGATACATTTAAACCAAATGTAATGTTTCAGAGAAATCTAATAAAGAAACATTTGTCTATCTAATTGATGTTTACCAAAAAACTAGTTTCTAAATAAGACAGTCAACTGAATATTATTTAAATAGTGTCAGCAATGTTAAAACTCCAAGGCTAAATAATCTCATGCACTATAAATAGTCACGACAATGCTGTTCCAATGGTCATCTTGGACATGACCCCTCAGTTGCAAACCTCAATGATGTTCCAGGCTAGCTCCTGGGAGAGACGAGGCCAACAGTCATAAACCAAGTAGAAACTTGGGGGCAGGCCTGTCAATGGATGGGTGGCAAACGTATTGGGAATCAAAGGTTTGGGTCAATCAGTGACTGGAAGTCAGGCCTGATGAAGAGACCTATGCTGTAAAGATTTAGACCTGCTCACTTGCTAATGTGACTACACACTAACCAGGCAGCTAGGACTCGGAGAATTTTCTCCTGCCCCACGTCATGTGCCTGATTATGATTAAAGAAAATATACATCATTCACTCCATGATATTTAAAGCTTCCTGCAGAGAGGAGATATTGGTGGAACCAATTCCAATGCTATGAAAAAACAAGAGGGCTTTTGGTTATTTCATTTATTCCTGCTGTAAGTGATGGGCTGAAAACCATGATCCCACATTTGTTAAAGACACAAAAATAGGTGATATTGTAAGCAGAGTGATAGCGACATTAAAATGCCAAGAGTGAATGAGCAAAATTCTGGCAATTTGATTCAAATCTGAGGTCCACTACCTTAGAGCTAAAAAGAATTGGAGAATATATTTCAAAGAGTGGGAAGCTAGTAGCAGTGGAAGTAGCCACGGTCTTTTACACAGAAACAAACCCATTTGGAGCCTCCACGTCCTATCCGACCTGCTTGCCCATCTACATTAATCCCATCTGAAAGCATTAGGTCTATATCCTTCTATGTATTGCCTATTCAAGTGCTTGTCCAAATGTCTCTGACATGTAGTGATTGTATTGGATTCCTCCACCTCCTCTGGAAGCGCATTTCAGATATCAATCATTCTATGTGTTAATAAACATCCCTGAAATCCCCTTTAAAACTCTTTCCTCTCATCTTAAACCCATATCCTCTTGTTTTTGATATCCCCATCATGGGGAAAAACATCTGATCATCTACCTCATCTATACCCCTTAGAATTTCATACATCTCTTTCACGTCAACCCTCACCTTCTTTCACTCTGGAGAAAACAAGCCCAGCTTATCCAATCCCTACCCATTACTAACGTCCTCCAGTTCAGGCAACATCTAGGGTATTCTCCTTGGCATTCTCTCAATGTAACCACATCCTTCCTATAGTATGGTGACCAGAAATGTACACAATGCACCTAGTTCAGTCTAACTAAAGTTTGTAAAGTTGCAACATAATGTCCCAGGTCTTATATTTCACTCCCAGACTAATAAAAGCAGACATGCGTGCCATATCCAAGGAATACCAATGAGAATTTGAATCTCAAAGGCCTTGTATTTATCAACATTCTTTCACATCCTACCATTTACTGAATATGTCCTATCCCCATTTGACTTCTCAAAAGGCATCACCTCATATTTGTTGAGTGCATAAAACTTGAGGAGCACATCTGGATAGACCATTAAAATATAATGGACATGTGCAGAAAATAATCAAAAAGGTTATTGTTAAAATGATAAAAGTTATGCCACAAATATACAAAGCTCATATCGTAAGTACCATCAGCAGATCTGTGCACCATACCTCAGGGAGGATATAATGACCACAGAGGAAATGCAGTGTGGATTTAACTGGGCAGCCAAATTCCAATGGTTAAATAACAAGATTTTGCAAACTGAGGTTGAATTTCCTAGAAGCCAAAAGGATGATTAAATAGAAGTACTCGATATTAAGGGGAACCAAGTGTACAGGCAGAAAAAAAGCTCTCTGATTATTGGGGGATCTAAGACAAAGAAATTAGGAGTGAAGTTAGGAAACACATCTAAACAGAGTGAGATAAATTTAGGATACTTTTTCTAGCAAACAGTAATTGGTGCTCTGTCAATTGATAATTTTAAATCTAATATATTAAGGAATGCAGGTGAATGTCAAGGAGTAAGGTCACAGATCAGCCATGAACGTAGTGAATGGGAGAATGAGTTTGAAGCACTAAATGGTGTTCCTCTTGTTCTCAAAGCCATTCATGGAATAGGTTTGGTACACATAAAGATACATGGTTTTCTTTCCATTACCACACTAACTTTCACCATACTAACTTGAAAAACAATGAAAAATAGAATCAATCAATCAATGGAGAAATGGGAATGAATCCCAATATTTAAAATATAGAATTCGTAATAAAGAAAACATGTTTGTATGCCTGTGACTGGAGAGCAACAGTACTTTTAGTGTCCCATGAATATTTGGAATGATTCCCTTACTAAAGATGATTTAATTTTAACTGAATCAACTGCAATATTTTATTTACAGCTTTTATGTTAATTATTATGACCTTTGTCAACCTCCTCATGGAATCCGCAGCAGTGCCTGGGGACTGTAGATAGTCTGTAGATTGAGATGAAATCACCAGAGAATATAATCCACATGTGGCCTCCATGAGATTTCACCAAGGTAACGTAGTAAATGTAATACAAGCAGGAGATGAGTCCAGCAATGGAATGGAGCACCAGGCAGTCCAATGGCATTGATCCAAAGCTTGCACAGACACACATTGGGCTCATTTATCACCGAAACCGAAAATTCCAAAAATGTTCTGCATAACCCTGAAGTTAGGTCACCACAAAGTCAACGCGAAGCTAGTCGTCAAACTTTTTTTATGGCTGCCTACATTGAGTGGGAGCTGAGCATTAATGCACTGTTAACAAGTTGGCTTTAAACTTTCATTCAATATTATGCAGACCTGATGCACAGCTTCAGGACAATTCCCACCAGTCAAGTTGCACCAGAATCTAACATACTTTTCCTTTTATAGCCAAACATCTAAATCCACAATATATCCTCACTTTTGATTTTGTCTCAACCTAATGCTTTGTGCAACAAGGTTAGCATGCAGGCAAATACACCAATTGAACATAACTCCTGCATTTTGATAAAGTCAGTAACTGGTTATTGATCAATTGGCCAATGCTTCAAATGGACTTGGTGCTAGATGGCTTTCTCTATTTTAATCTTGATTCCAGGTGCTCTCTGTACAGAATTTGGACATACTCCCTGCGCATTTTCTCAGGGTGCTCCAGTTTCTTCCGACACTCCAAAGATATAAAATTTTGTGGGTTCATTGGCTTTGGTAGGTTGTAAAATTGTCCCTAGAATGTAGGATAGTGTTAATGTACAGGGTAATTACTGATCGACGTGAGTAGAAGGGCCTGTTTCTTTGCTGTATCTCTAAAGTCTGTAGGAAAGTCTATTGTGGTGCTTGCCATTGAGCTCTGATCACGAATGCAGCAGCAACACGGCAGGATTCTTATTTAATGTTATTTTCATTCTGCCATTAATCACATGGGATCTCTGCAATCCAGAAAACCACTATGTCATCAACATTAAAGGCCACACTAGACAGTGCTGATACTGGAGTCCTGATGAAATTATTATTTATTGTCACATGTACCGAGATACAGTGAAAAGCTTTTGTTGAGTGCTAACCAGTCAGCGGAAAGACAATGCCTGATTACAATCGAGCCATCCACAGTGTACAGATACGAGATAAAGGGAATCATGTTTAGTGCAAGGAGAAACTCAGCGGGTCAGGCAGCATCGGTGGAGGGAAATGGACAGATGACGTTTCGGATTGTGACCTTTCTTCGGACCGTAAAAGGACAGCCATTTACATTGAAGTATGGGGTCAAAGGGGAAATCAGGAAGATGTGACCTCTGAAGTGACCTTATAAACATTTTACAGCAAGCAAATCAATATTTGGCACATTGATTAACATGGATTAAGGTAGAAGTATATATATTATACAGCATCTTCTGAGGTTATGGCAATTTCACTGAGGAACGCTATACACTGGCCAGAACTGCAATCAGCGAGAACAAAGAGTGGATTGTAGGCTTCAGTAAGGGAAAGATAAGGGACCGTGAACCTGCTTTCATTGAGAGAGTCAACAGTTTCAAGCTCTTGGTCGTACACATCTCTGATGACCTGTCCAGGGTCCTGTACATGATGCAATCACAGAGAATCATTAGGGCAGCACGGTGGCACAGCGGTAGAGTTGCTGCCTTATAGCGAATGCAGCGCCGGAGACCCGGGTTCCATCCTAACTACGGGTGCTGTCTGTGCAGAGTTTGTACGTTCTCCCCGTGACCTGCAAGGGTTTTCTCCGAGATCTTCGGTTTCCTCCCACACTCCAAAGACGTACGGGTTTGTAGGTTAATTGGCTTGGTAAATGCAAAAATTTGTCCCTAGTGGGTGTAGTATAGTGTTGATGTGCGGGGATCGCTGGTTGGCGCGGACCCGGAGGGGCCGAAGGGCCTGTTTCCGCTCTGTATCTCTACAAAACGAAAGAAGAAAGCTCACCAAAATCTTTACTTCCTCAGAAGTTTGAGGATATTTGGCATGTCGTGGTGGAGAGTACACCGACTGGTTACACCTCAGCTTGATTCAGAAACTCAAACACTCAGGCATGAAGTTGGCTGCAGAGAATGGTGGACATTGCTTGGTCCTTCATTTGTGCTGACCTCCCCACCATCGAATGTTCAACAGGAAGTCTTGCCTCAAGAAGGCAGCTATTATCACCAAAGACTGATAGCACCCTGCCTCCACTCTTTTCTCACTGCAATGGTACAAGAACCTGAGACTCAATACCTCAGGTTCAAGAACAGCCTCTTCCCATCAAACATCAGGTTCTTGAACCACCATGCCCAACCTCAGCATCGTACCACTATAGATTTTGCACTACAATGGTTGTTCTGTGTGCTTTGATTTTTGCACTATCATGATCTAGTTCATTTAAAGTAACTGATAAGTCATTATATATATATTTATTTTGTCGTTGTGTCGTATCTAATGTGTCTGTGAATCTGCACCAAGGATGAATTTCATTGTTCCGGGTTCATATCGGGAACATATTACAAATAAACACTCTTGACAACTTTCTGATGTAACATCTACACGTAGGCATTTTAAAGGAGGTTTGGAAAGCCTATTGCTCATCAATAAATGTGTTTGTTTCTTGTCTCTTGCACAGTTGAATTACTTGATACGATTACCGAATACCAATTCCATTTGGCATCTAAAAGATCGCAATAAACTGCACCTGGCATTTATCTGAAACTTAAAAACATGTGTTCTAAGTCGGAGACAAGAAACATAATTCCCATGTGGTTATTATTTTATTCCAGTAAAGCTATTTATATAACCTCACAAGGTCTGACCTACAGGTGAGACAACAGGTGAATATCAGCTGAAGATGTTTAGCAAAGATTTGTAAACTGGTGTGGCCCAGAGTCATGGTGCAAACAGTGAATACTCCATCAAAATGCCACAGGTCTCCTCACCATAATCAGCTGATAGTTTACCCCTTTTCTTCAGATGAAAGCAATGGATGTTGAGACAGTACAATGAGGACCAAAGATACATCTAGACAAACCAACTTACTAACTGTCTGGCTTACTTACTATCAGTCTGAAGAAGGGTCTCGACCCGAAACGTCACCCATTCCTTCTCTCCTGAGATGCTGCCTGACCTGCTGAGTTACTCCAGCATTTTGTGGAATAACTTACTAGCTGCACTCAGTTCATACATGTTATGGAGATGCTTATACACGTTCTCTCTCCCTATCTGCCCTCATTCACCCATTGGCCAAATAACCTTGACTAGAGTTTATCAATACAGCGATCCTGGCCTCGCTCCACCAGAGATAATCCTCTTGACCTATCTCCCTCCCTCCATCCTTCCTGCAACTTAATCCTAACATTTTCCTCCTTCCGAGTACTGGTGAAGGGTACAGAAATATTAACTTTCTACATGTGCTAACTGACGTAATGTTAAAATAGTAGTGTCCTGAAACATTCAGCGGGTCAGGTAGCATCCAGTGGTTAATATTATGTTTTTTATTTCCGATATCCAGAACTTACAGATTCTTAAAAGTTTTTCATTTGCCAAACCAAAAAGCCAAAACAGTTGATGAAGATGCACTCTACTCCTCCAGCCATCTCTACATTTAAATCTATACTTAGTTCATTCTCCCCCATATCTCTGATCTTCAACTGGCAACTGTGTCCGGTTTTAAATCTTAAGCATAAATTTACATTTGGAAGCATTCTTTGGCATCCCATTCAAGTGCAGGAAAAGACGAAGCCAAGTTATAGAGGTTCCCAGGCTGTAATGTGACATTCTGAAATTTCAAAACATGATTCAGAGCCTCATTAACAATGGCTGAGAAACATGAAAGATAAATGGCAAACAAGTCAGGTAATGAGAAGCAGGTCTGGGAGAAAGGACAGCACGGTGGCACAGCAGTAGAGTTACTGCCGACAGTGCCAGAGACCCGGGTTCGATCCAGACTATGGGTGTTGTCTGTAGGGAGTTTGTATATTATCCCTGTGAGCGTGTGGGCTTTCTCCAGGTGCTCTGGTTTCCTCCCACATTGCAGAGATGTGCAGGTTTATTGACTTCTGTAAATTGCCGCTAGTGTGTAGGATGTAAAAGTGTTCTAACATAGTGTACGGATGATTGATGGTCGGCACGAGCTTGGTGAGCCATCTGGGCCTGTCTCCACGTTTTATCTCTAAACTAAACTAAGTTGAGAAGGGAGCAAGGGAAATTATCATTTTTCCTCACAGTGCGTCCTGCCTTCACCTGACATTTTGATTATGATAGGATCAGCAGTCAGGCCTTGTTTAAAATCCACCTAGACACATGACCTTACGCCGATTTGCACAAGCACAAATGCTCCCATCTGGCTACAGCAGTTTATTCAGCCACCACCCTGCCATGAGCGGTTAGAATGGTGGTCCATCAGACACCGCTCCATTCCTGCTCTGTTGGCATGGGATGGGTTAAAATCAGCTCCATTACCTTGACAAGAGCACTGAAACGTAACAGTTGAAATCTGCCTGATTGCCAATTATCAATCAGAGAAAAGGATGGATATTGGCAATATTACATCACAGCACCCTTTGGGAACCAGATGGAGATAAATCCTGAAACGCAAAATGACAAATTTGCATTCACATCCCAGGCATTAAAATTGTGTAGCTTTTCCGTGCAGACCTTTCTATGTGAAATGGAAATACTGAGGCACATTTGTGTGGATTCTGACCTGATACGTCCAGGAAGGTCTGTGCACGCCCAGTCCCAGCACTGCTGATTGCTATGCATTCATAAACACCTTCATGCACTGCAGAAACACGAGGCATTTCCAAATCCACAATGGCAGATTCCCTTTAGGAGAGAGAATACAAGATACATTCAGTAGAATTATCGTGACAAAATCAGAACAAGAATAATGTGTTTGACATAGTGAAGTCTATTGTTAATCTGACAAACCCAAAATAACTAAAGGAATTAAATACTATTGATTGTGAGAATTTAAAGATTATCTGCAAATGCATTAATGTTTATCGAAGTAATATATTTAAAGAATTTTGAGAATCCAGATTTTTCAGCAGTTAGGTAGTTCTCACCTTTCTGATTTTGAATGCAACCTGCATTAACAGGGTTGAGTGTCTCTCTGCAGCATACAGATACTGATTTAGTGGATCTACCAGGACAGAGGTCCTTATTCTTTACAGTACGGGGGTTCCCCTCACCTTTCTCCCCATCAGCCGTCGCACACAACACACAATCCTCTGACATTTTCACCACCTCCAACGGGATTCACCACTTCAGCTCAGTCTACTCCGCCATTCAATCATCACTGATCTAGTTTTCCCTCTTAACCCCATTCTCCTGCCTTCTCCGCGTAACCTTCGACACGCTTACTAATCATGAATCTGCTTTAAAAATACCCAATGACTTGGCCTTCATAACTGTCAACTGGCAGCAAATTCCACTGATTCAAAACCCTCCAGCTAAAGAAATTCCTCCTCATCTCCTTCCAAAATATACCTTTTCTTCTGAGCTTGTGCTCTCTAGTTTTAGATTCTCCTATTCCCGGAAACATCCTTTCCACATCCACTTTCCACAAACTGGAAGGTTTTAATGAAATTCCTCCCTCGTCCTTCTCACCTCCAGTGAGTACAAGCCTAGAGACTTCAAACGCTCCTCATACATTAATCAAATCGTCATGGGATCATTCTCATAAATCGCTTTGAGACCCTCTCCAAAGCCAGAACATGTTCCCTCAGATGTGAGGCCCAAAACTGCTCACAATGTTCCAAATGTGGCCACCAGCATCTGATCTTTGCATGCTAAGTGATGAATGTTACAAGCTTGGCTGATCAAATCATGGCTGAAGCAGGTAATATGCAAAACCACGTCAAAATGTATCTTTTGTACATACTTGTAAAATTGGTCTGTTCCAAGTTTTGAGCCAGCTCTGCTGAAACGCAGTGTGAAGGGAATGAGGCTTTCCACAGAACACGAGATGTAGCCAGTCTGCAGGTAGTAACCTGGAGTCAGCGCCGGCATTGTGACCTTCGGAGCACCTACGGAAAGAAGTCATGCTTTGTGAATTTTTTTAATTAAATTTATGGAGGGATTAAATGGATATTTTTCATCATATTAAATCATGTTTCAAATCAACCTTCTGAGTAACAGTCTCACCAAAAATCCTAATGCCACAGTATTTGTTGGCACCACTCATTTTACAAAAGAACCTCTAGAACCAGTTTGCATGAGGTAATATAAGGTGAAGGTAGACACAAAATGCTGGAGTAACTCAGCGGGTCAGGCAGCATCTTGGGAGAGAAGGAATCGGTGACGCTTCGGGTCGAGACCCTTCTTCAGACCAATATAAGGTGATATATTTGTCTTTGCCTTACAGTATCATAACCCCCATGGCTAGTTGCAAAACGGCACTGATGACATGCACAAATGGCTGCTACTTCACTGACCACAGCAGTGATGGTGCAGGTCAACCAGTGCTACTTTGGAGTCTTAGCCATGTTTGTCTTTGGAAGTCAATTGGTAGTGCGAGTATATGCCAGTGGCAGCACTGTTCCCATTGGGTTCAATGGGGCAGCCCAAAGTTCCCCAGTTTTTCCATGGGTGCTTGCCTATGCCTATTTGACCAATTTTGTTCTCATCCTGAGAGAGGCTGCTCCCCAATGCCACACCTCTACCCAAAAATCAAAGCTTTGCTTCCTCTGATGGTGATTATATAATTTCATTTTATTTGACAACTCTTTTTATGTTTGATGTGTACTGTGTTTCTTGTGGCTACAGTAAAACGCAATATTTTAAGAAACTTAATAGTACAGAAATTTCTGGTGAAATTGAAGCCTTAATTTAAGTTGTAAAATGACAGGGTGGGAGCGGGGGGGACATGCAAGAAGCAGAGTTGATCTCTGCAGCATGAGTCATGGGTGATTTAGGGTCCCTTGTTGCAGAAATTGGGATTTAAATGCTCGTGATAATCAACTACAACCCTGGTTCTCCCAAGGAGCACGTCTTAAAATTGTCCCGAGTGATTACAGGTAATCTGAGAACACAAAAGCAATTTCATCCATGCATTTACCTAATGCTTTTTTAGATTGAAAACTATATAATTGTTCCTATGGCTACAACTGTGAAGTGACAACGTGTTCACAGCGGGTACCATGCTATGGAATGTGAGGATCGCTACCACATTATTCGCAGTGTTCCATCCCGAGCTTTAATGAGACTACTACACCACATTAGTCACATGGAATTTCCTTTGCCACTAAAGTGTTGTTACAATTGGATCTCTCTTCAGTAAATAAGCATACGAAAAGGCGAAAACACTTCTTTGAAAATAAATTGGAAACAATTATTTGTACGAGAAACATTTTATCAATCCGACGTATTGATTTCAACAAAGATTACTTCTAACAAACTTCAAACAGACAGAATGGTGCATTGATTCAACTGATGCAAAAACCTATTTAAGAGAGGAATGTAAAAATGCAGTCCCTCGAATGGCTCAGATGATAAAATCATTGCCACGTTCAGACAAATCCTGTTTTGCTCAGAGAGCTCGCGTCGCTAATAGGGAAGCCTCAGTGTTACCAAACGAGGAAAGGTTACATTGCAAATCCCATTTAGTATCTAATAATTGCCTGCTGGAAATGTCCTTCTGTTCCGAATAGGACGATGCACAATTTTAATACTGATGCTTTTATATCAAAGGCTACATCAATGGTGCCTGTTAGGGTGTGGCCATCTTTAAAATGATTGTAAAATTAATTTGCTTTAAACCATTCTTCCATTACTTTAAGATATTAAGCAATTCATGCAAAGAGCAGACATTAATTCCACATGGAAACAGTAACAGGTTCATTACTAACACCACACAGCAGCGGAATAATGTTAACATCCACCTGGCACTGCAGGATTTAATGTTGCGCCACTGCGGGCCTCACCTGGGACAATGTTGGAGTACGACACACTGGATACTCGCTGGAAGAGGTACTCTTTGGTGTCATATCCAGTCACTTTCAAGAAAAAAGCTTCATCGGGTGGAATAAATTCAGTCACGTTCAGGATGCTGTAAGGCTTTCGGTCAGGGTAATACCTTATTGGAATAGTCTTCAAAGATGCGCCCGATGTGCTGAGAAGCTCCACTCGGTCCACTCGAGCAGGAGGTGCGAGCCCAGTTGTATTCAGCAGTAAGTACGTTGGGATACCTGTAAGTATGAGTAATATGAAATGTGAAATACAAAGATGCCGTAGTTCAGTTAAAACACAGCAATAAAACAATACTGTTTGAAATAACATATAATAATAATAATCAAAGTTAACAAAAGATGTTCCCCCCCCTCGTCATCTGTTTGAAAAGTGGCATCCATATTAAATAATGAATCAGATAATAGAGTAGCTCCAAGTGTCAATATTTATATGGCCACTCTTGCTCTAAGTTCAAATTATTTGCATACATTGTGCTATCGTAGACTGGAGCATCTGCTGTACCATCAGAGGTGAAAATAGGGTTATTAAAGACTGACCTTGCACAGGTCTGTTGCCAATTTTCTTAAAGTTCATTGTTGGTTTTCGTGAAAATCCAGCTCGAAAGTCAATCATACTGAGGCCTGTGATTCTAACTGAATGCCTCCCGGCACTTGCAGCCTGCAGGAAAATGGGGTAGCACAGAATATCAACATCTCGCAATATGAATTCTACTAACAAGCCTCAAAGACTCTAAATAATGCAGTATTTAACTAATGCAGAAACCTATCTTAGGGAGCAATAGGAAATAAAACTCCTCTAATGGCATAGTTGATAAATTAGCAAAATATTGGTGGTCCAAAGTCAAGTGTGGCACTGTGGTGCGGTGGTAGAATTACTGCCTCACATCACCACAGACCTGGGTTCGATCCTGACTACAGGTGCTGTATGTATAGAGTTTGTATGTTCTCCCCATGACCTGCGTGGGTTTTCCCCGGGAGCTCCAGTTTCACCCTACATTCCAAAGTCGTACAGGTTTGTAGGCTAATTGGCTTGGCAAAATTGTATATTGTCCCTAGTGTGTGTAGGATAGAGTGAGTGTGCATGGATCGCTGGTTGGCACGGACTCGGTGGGCCAAAGGACCTGTTTCCGCATTGTGTCGCTAAACTATTGCATGTACAATGAGATAGAAGATTGTACCTTAAAGTCCTTGTTGTTGGCAATTGAGGGTGTTGTTTGTCTAAAGGTGCATTCTCCACATCATACCCATCAGTCTTGGTTACCCAGTGGTTGCAAAACACATCCAACAAAATAGAACCCCTTCTGGAGCACAAATCTCAGGATCTGCATTCACTTTTGTTTTCATAAATCAGCAGCCAATCTGCTTTTAACATTATCAAACTGGGTGGCTTGGGTCATTGCCCCAAAAGGCTGACAAAGTAACGGCGAGAGGAGACAGTCAGTGAGTTTAATTTGAATTTGTTTCCATTCACACTACACTGGTGAAGATAGCAAGAGGAAGATGAATAGGAAAATGTGCAACTCATTTTAACCAGGCTCAACACTTGTGCTGACTTCAAAAATGAAGTCCCTGCCCATCCATTACATGTGATTGTACAGCAGGCACAATTGTAATACTAAGTTACAAACATTCATCTCATAAACATGGTGTAAACCCTCGTAATAACAGACCAACGGCAGGTAAATGATGTCTGTTATTGCCGATTGTCAAGCTATAACCAAGTCGGCGATTACCAAGTAATAATCATTGCACAAGCAGTTGGAAAAAAGAACTGCAGATGCTGGTTAATATACAAAAAGACAGAAAATACTAGAGTAGCTCAGCACATTAGACAGCATCTCTGGAGAAAATGGATACTATACGTTTCGGGTCAAGACCTTTCTTCAGACTCATGGTCTGGAACACGGGCCTGGAATCCAGTTGAGTTGCCGGCCCACGGCTTGCTGGCAGCCATGGGAGAGGCGAGGATTGGCGGAGTCATTGGTCACAGACCATGACCATGACATGAGAGGTCAGAGTGCTGGTAAGGGTCAGTGGTGGTGGTGTCGACGGCAGGCACGGCCTGGAAGCGGCTGAGGAAGCAGTGCGGCAGTAGCCACAGGGCTGGAAGCCGCAGGGAGGTGGTGCAGGCCGGTGGGTGGCATTATTGGGGGTAAATGGGATTGGTTTTGCGAATTGGCATGGACTTGACGGGTTGAAATAGTCTCCTGCTGTTTCAATAGGAAATAGAGTGAACATGCTTGGCTGAAATACATCTGGGAGTTAATTATTCCTTCTCTAATCTGTGAGGTGTCCTCAATATTGGCAAGTCTTTAAATATTGCAAGGAGGTCTTTGTGAAAGCCGGCAGGGAAACATTGGACATCTGGTACCTCGGTTAATGCTGCATGGTTTAGTGAGCATTCCTCTTGCTTTTAATGCTAGATAAAATCAAGTGGCTTCCTGGCCACTCCAGAGGGTGGTTATGAACTCATTTTGAGGGCAGACCAAGTAAAAGTGGCAGGTTGCCTTGCCTTTTTATAATGACAATTTTGTGTTTTCAATGTTACAATTATAACCCTTTAGTTCCGATTTATTTCATTAGCAATTTAAATAATCCAACAGCCCTGGAGATATTTCAGTCATTGAGCCAACTCTCTGGATCAAAATATTATCAGCCATATTTACAAGACTATCACTTTCAGCCTGTAGCTTTGAAAACAGATGGTCCTTAAAAGGAATGCCTGTGCCTGGCAGAGAGCACAGTTACAGTTCCCTGTGCCGCCTATTGCATTCAATTATATAAAGTGCTTTAAACCCAGAGGGTGTCAGCAAAGAGAAACTATAATGAACTTCCCGAATCATTGAAGATCCATTCATCCACAAAGACTCAACGTGAAAATATATATCAGGAGAAAAAACAGACGGAATGTGTCCTGCAGGACAAGAAGCTTGAAGAGCTCCAGTAAGGACATAATTTTCCCATTGCTCTTTAACAGTTTCAGGTCACATCAAGAAGAGATAAATTAATTTTAAGATTAAGGTGGAGGTCAAACTGTTCCGAGTAGAAATGAGAGAATACCTAGCCTCCTCCATGGTTAATTAGCTGCTGTCAAAATTGTAACAGCAGTTTGAAATATGTTATTTCAGAGAATGCAACTTAATCAAGTTGTTAAATCCTAGGGAGATTGGAGCATGAGCCAAAACAATTTCTAAAATTACTAATGGTGGAATGGACCAATTTCCAGCCTAGAGAGAAAAAAACAATATTTTGCTCTGTCCACCTGTCTCAATGTTTGATCAGGTCTTGAAGTTATTGCTATATCTGAAATATTGAAATAAGTCTGTGCATTATTGCAAATATTTAAAATCTACGCCAAGCTCACGGGACGAGCTACTCACTCCTGATCCACCCACCGAACAACCGTGCCGACGACCGGAACGCACCCCGGCGACCGGAAAGGGGCCTGACAGGCCCGACTCGCCCCACAGGACTCCCAGGGGACTGCGGAGAAGCCGGGCGGCGACGCCTGTCTGGGCCGAAGGAGCTTAAGTGGCGACAGAGTTAGGTGCCTCAGCAGCAGAGGGAGAATTGGCGGTGGTGGGGCCTCGGTGGCAGCAGCGGGAGCCTCGGTGGCAACAGCGGGAGCCTCGGCGGCAGCAGCAGGATCCTTGGCGGTGGTGGGGTCTCAGCGGTGGTGGGGCCTCGGTTGCAACGGGAACCTCGGCAATGGTGGGGCCTCGGTTGCAACGGGAACCTTGGCGATGGTGGGGCCTCGGCGGCAAAGGGAGCCCCGGCGGTGGTGGGGCCGCAGCGGCAGCATTGGGAGCCCCGGCGGTGGTGAGGCCTCGGTTGCAATGGGAGCCACGGCGGTGGTGGGGCCTCAGTAGCAGCAGGAGCCTCGGCGATGGTGGGGCCTCGGCGGCAATGGCAGTCTCGCAAATCAGCAGCCAATGGGCGTGAGGGGGGAGGGGAAAACAATGGGGATCCGGCGTGGGTGGACCGTCGTGAGGGACGGTGGGAGAACAAAGGAGGAAAGGAGGACCTGGTGTGGGGGAGTTTAGAATCCTCTGCCCAGGGGATAAGTCTGTGTTCGTTTGGTTGTCTGTTCGTTTGGTTAAGGCGCTGTGCACATGGCAGCCAGCCAGCCAACAGTCGCTTGTCTTTTTCTTTTTTTTCTCACTTCTAATTTAATTTTAATTTCAAGTTTTTGTGTGTTGTGACTGTTGGCAGACCAATTTCCCTCCGGGGATGAATAAAGTTTTATTGTATCGTACCCTATCATAAGCTTCTTAATAGGCCCAAATTTCCAAATCCATAGAGTGAACGAGCCATTAGGTAAACGAGGGAGAGATATGCAAGGGTGGAATTCCAGAGAATCGTTTATAGGCACCCTAAAGCTTAGATAGCAACGGTGCAGCATTGAAACTGGAGATTTATTAGGGGACCAGAAGTGGTGGAGTGCAGAGATTTTTGTATGTTGTAGGTTGAAGGAACTTACACGTATAGAGAAAGGTGAAAGGAATTTTAAAAATCGTTAAGCATTTCACGACTGAGACTTTGCTGAACTGGTTACCAAGGTAGGTCAGTGAGTACAAGTAGTAAAGGTGCATAGGATGTTGCAAGTTAGCAGAATGTTCTATAACTTAAACTTTGGAGAGCTAATTGCAGTCCTCCTCAGATTTGACTATTTTTTTTCAAATTTCTCTCTTGCCTCTCTCATTAACCGGGGATAGATCCAGGTAGGCCTTAGGGACTTATTCACCTTAATGCTCTTCAATAGATTCAATGCATCATCCTTCTTGATCTCAACCTGCCCTAGACTATCAGAATACCCCACACATCTCCCTATCGTTCATGTCCTTTTTTCCGTGGTGAATTCCTATGTTCCTATCCAGTCTGGCTAATACGCGGCTTCATACCCATCAATGTGACTAACTCTTAACTGTGCTTTCAGTTCAATCTTATTTTGCGATGGACAATGTTGGCACTGCTTGTGATATCCACATCCTGTGTAGCGGTAGCGCAGCGGTAGAGTTGCTGCTTTACAGCGAATGCAGCGCCGGAGACTCAGGTTCGATCCTGACTACGGGTGCTGCACTGTAAGGAGTTTGTACGTTCTCCCCGTGACCTGCGTGGGTTTTCTCCGAGATCTTCGGTTTCCTCCCACACTCCAAAGACGTACAGGTATGTAGGTTAATTGGCTGGGTAAATGTAAAAATTGTCCCTAGTGGGTGTAGGATAGTGTTAATGTGTGCGGGGATCGCTGGGCGGCACGGACTTGGAGGGCCGAAAAGGCCTGTTTCCGGCTGTATATATATGATAAAGCCAAACCTGCAGCCACAAGTTCATTCAGGACTTTTCCCTTTAATGTTTTTCCTGGGTTTTTGAGAAGCAGGAGGAATGATTCTTGAAGTTCAGAAACACAATTGCATCCAATGATGCCAATCCTTTAGGACCTACCCAAATGTGATTTGTCCTTTGTAATTCCCATTTTGGACATTGCATATGACATTTGCACACACTACCAAAAAGTATATGAAGTCAATGAACTCAATAATTTAGACTTTTAACCAGTTGGCATTATGGTACAAATAGTGCATTAGACATGGACCGTTTCTAACTGCTGTACTAGTTTGGAAAATTCTATGGTCAAAGAAGAAGAGGAAGTTCTCTTGGTATTCTAGTCAACATATAATTTACAATTAATAACTCTGAAAATAAAAATTCTAGACCAAAGTACTGGCAATCAGTGGGAATTTGTTGATCACTCTTCAAAGTAATCCACTGAACTTGAAATTGTTAGGAACATTTATAAGAGATTTAATGAAGTGCTATATAAATGTCAGTCGGCTTTATTCTCTTCCACATATATTTGGTAAACCACATTAAAAGCCTTCAAGCTCTGATTTTAAGCCCCAAGCAGAGTAGCCAACATGGGCTGCAACTGTGGAGTGGAAATTCACCCTCTGCTCCAAAATATTCAGACCACAATTAAATTGCAATATGCCTAGTCCCATCATTCCACATTGAAGGAGGCACAAGTTAGCATGAGTACTGGAGTTGATCAGAGGGAATGAATATTCTGCTTCTTTGCTGCAATTTCTCTAAAATGCTTGCATTCAAAGATTCATGGGGAAGAACTGGTTTTCATATCCTTTTATGCTTATTTTACATTTTCATTTAGTAAGTGTAACAGTGTGGGCTGTTGAAATCCACACCATTTCTGCAAATTGGACATCAAGGCTAATTTTTTTTAAGGAGAAAGATACCATTTTAGTAATTCCCTCTCAATTCTATCTAAAGTTAAAAGAAAATGATATAATCTATGTCAATGTCATAAAATATGTTTCAGTACTTTCAAGGTATGACCTGGAATCTGGGACATCAAAAACAATCTTCTCTGAAGGACTTGGGCAAATGATGCATCCAGTACATTATATGAATCAATCTGCTGCAACTGTATATGTGGTAGAAGTTTATTAATCCTCTGGTTTCATACTATTATAAATGCGCATTTGGAGTGTCCTGACTTTCCTTAACCAATTTTATTAGCAGCGATTGAACTGGTTTTCAATCAGCGCAGGTTTGACCTTGCTGGAATCCATGGCTTGCAGTAGATTTATAAGCTGTCCCACATCTGTGGACCATATTTAATATTTCCATGATCTTGTAATGGACAGTTGGCAGTAAGGTTAGATTTTACTGTATCCAATTGTCCAGACAGTTGACGGTTATTAAACAGAGATAATCACACACAGCAGGTGAGATACTGTTTGAAGCTGAAAATTGTTTCACCATAATGAGGCCTTTCTTTGCAACCACAGAGAATGAGGCCATGCTGATTTGGTCCTCTATGTGGGCTGGCACGTGCTTTAGTACATATTACTCTGATTGATCTGTAGATTTACAACATGTTCCATTATTTTCCAAATCATTGTTCATTGATCTATTTTGTGTTTACTTTTAACAATAAATAAAGTAGGATGTCACTCACCTTTGTTTTTAAGCTTACTCAACTAATTTCATTCATTTTTGAAAGTTCCACCCTAGATACTTTCCTCTTTAATTCTTGTTCCTGGCAATTGACCAGTTGGCAATTATCATTGTTGCTGTCTAAACTGGACATGGCTTTTAACTCTAATAATTCTAAAGGTACTGTGAAAGATTAGAGTGGAAATAAATGGTACGTTCAGAGTGTCCATTTGCAGGGTCTTGGCTCTCCCATAATTCTGAAAGAAGTTTTGCTATGTTGCAAATAATATTAAACACCAAAGGACAAAAGGAGAAGACAATTCGTGTTATTTTTTAAATATTATATTTAAGTGATTATTATATCAAGAAATCAAGGGTATTTGACCAATTCCTCAAGGCTCGAGGCTAATATATGTCACCTAATCATGGCAAAAATCAGGCACATGATAATCTGGAGATCTATCTCATACATGGCATATATCTGATGGCACAAATGGAAAGGGAAGCTTTACATATCACTGCTACAAATCCTTAACTATTTCAAGCATGTCTGTATATAGCCACAAAACTCAAATTTGTTCATGGCACAATGACATGCAACTCTTGCCAGTGTAAAAATTTGCAATTGAAATAGGGTTCTATTCCACCAAATAAAACAGATTATATGGAGATAGAAGGAACTGCAGATGCTAGTGTACAAAAACCCCCACAAAGTGCTAGAATATCTCAACAGGTTAGGCAGCATCTCTGGAGAACATGGAGAGGTGACGTTTCGCGTCGGGACCCCTCTTTTGCAGGCAGTTGGGGGGTGGGGCAGTGGGGCGGAGAAAGCTGGAAAGGAGATGAAGGCAGGACAAAGCCTGGCAAGTGATAGGTGGATACCGGGCAAGGGTGTTTCACTGGCAGATAGATGGACAAAGGCTAGAGATTAAAATAAGACAAAACAATGTAAAATGGAGAGAGAAATAATGGAGGGGTGAAAAGTGAAGTCAGAGAAAGGGATATAAGTGGAATGGGTCGGGAGTAAGGGGAAAGAGGTTGAGCATGGGGAAAAGAAGTGGTAAAATGAAAAAGGGGGTGGGGCTGATGTTACCTAAAATTGGAAAATTCAATGTTTATGTTATCAGGTTGTAACCTGTCCAAGCAGAAAGTGAGGACCTAAAATTGGAGAATTCAATGTTTATAACAAAGTATCTAATCAGATTTCTAGACCATCGTTTTTTTTAAAAATGGTAGTCTTATGTTTTTAATGCCCTGCTCTCTAAGCAGGCAGAATTTTCACTTTGATATAGTTATTAAGTACATCTCATAAATCTACTTAAACATTTGGTGATCATGACCATTCTTGAGCGCCACTATTTTGAACTGTAAACTTAAAACTAATTTTAACGGGAACCTTTACAGTACAGCAATTCGTTTAAAAAAAAATCACAGGCAGCCGAGATTTCACCTTTCACAGCGGAGAGCCAACAAGTACATTAGCTGCAGAACAAGTGTAGTTCCAGTCCTTTCATCATCATCATCCTGGCAAATGCAGCACAGTGGAGCAGAGCTGCGATAACCACATGCTTCTCAGCGTAAATATTCCACCATATCTTATCATTAAGGCCATCTTCCACCGCCCTTACAGGAGGCCCTTTTTATCTGCCCACTCTCGTAATGTACCTAATTGCCTACGACTTGTTATTTAACCAGCCTCAAAGAGTAATTGCTTTCAAACTTCAAGGAGGTTAAAGGGGAAGGGGAGTTAAAGATAACATAAAGGCAAATAGATAAAAAAAGATAAAAACCACCTATTCTTCTGTACTGCAGAGATAACATATTTTGGAAACTATTGGGCCATTCAAGTTCAATTCCTTCAGTGAAAGGATCTTTTTAATCTAGAAGGAACTGCAGAACATAGTTCTCAAGTAAAATAATTTAAATTAAACAATGCTGTAGTAAAACATACAACAAATTGAAAGACAAATTAAATTACTCCAGCATTTTGTGAAATAAATACCTTCGATTTGTACCAGCATCTGCAATTATTTTCCTACAGCACCACACTGCGAGTTACTTTGTTTCAGGAAATTATGTTCTACTTTTTGTAAAGGCAAGAATGAAAGTAACAAAACACTCGATTTGAGGGGGGTTTTCCTGTAATTGGGATGAATGGCTCACCATTACATTAGAAGAAAAATGGATGTATAAATTCCTAGACAAGAAATCTTTTTTCAAACACGATTTTTGATTTCTAACTCAGAACCTTTTCCAGATGCCGTAATACTGTGTTAATCTACAGCAAGATGACTGGCAGTCTATTTACACACCCAAACATACACATGAACATCACTTTAACTTACCTTGTTCATGCAGAATTGTTCCCAGATTGAGGCAGCTGTAATTTTATGATGTAGTTCTTAATTATCACCTTGTCTCTCCACCACTCCCAACTAACTGCTACCTGTATACAGATAGTGCCATGAATTTGCAACCTTCCTTGGATTAAGCATTGCTAACACACACAGCATTGCTAGGATAGCATTCCCAGGGTCTACCACTGCTCCAAGCTCCAGCATTAATATGTGTTGGAAAAAAACCCCTGCAGATGTTGCAAATCTGAAGAAGGGCCTCGACCCGAAACGTCACCCATTCCTTCTCTCCCGAGATGCTGCCTGACCCGCTGAGTTACTCCAGCATTTTGTGTCTACCTTCCAGCATTAATATGATGCATAGCACTCCCAAGATTGAGTATTGTACTGGATCTAGCACTGCCTCAGCACCTGGAACTCCTAGCATTCCAGCATTTTATGGCCTAAACCTTGCATCCGGTAATCCTAGCTATAGAGTAGTTATGAATTAGTGACCTACAAAGCCACTCTGAATGGAAAATCTAATTTTTGACCACAGCTGAGTTTAGTTTATTGTCATGTGTACCAAGGTGCAGTGAAAAGTTTTAGTTGTGTGCTAGCCAGTCAGTGGAAAGACTATACATGATTACAATCGAACCATCCACAGTGTACAGGTACATTATAAATGGAATAACGTGAATAAGGTTTAGTGCAAGATAAAGTCAGTAAAGTCCAATCAAAGACAGTCTGAGGTATCCAATGAGGTAGATAGTAGTTCAGGACTGCTCTCGAGTTATTGGTAGGATGGTTCAGTTGCCTGATAAGAGCTGGGAAGAAACTGTCCCAGAATCTGGAGGTGTGCCTTATCACGCTTCTCTACCTTGTGCCTGGTGGGAATAAGGCAATGGGTAATGAGGCAGGTAATGAGGAAAACTAAACAAAAGATTCCCACACAATTTTTCATTGGACTCAGGTAAAAAATGTCAAGTATGTCCCTATGGCTCATAAAGAACAAACAATACCAGAGAACAGAGATGGGAATGTATGTGAGAAAATCCTTGTGACTTCATCCATGCAACGATGTATTCAAAGATGTACAAATTCTGCTTGGTCCACATTGGATGATGGATGTTTAGTTCATCGCTAATTTACAATGAAACATACTCTAAAATCAAACCGCAATGATGCTGGACCTTCATATTTGAAACCAGAATTTCCATATTTTTAAAATAATAATGAACCTACAACACAACAGACATGCTCTCTAATGCTGACACTCGAGACGTGGCACAAATCTGAGAAATGGCAAGATGGGATCCCATTCTTCTATTATAAGAATGAGAAGGCATATCAATGTACCCAGGCCCAATAAAGGGATAGAACTGATAATTTCACTACAGGCAATGCACAGAATCAAACATCACCACGAGATACACAAAGTGGCTTTGTGTTTCCATGTTTTCTTCAGGATCCTACTAGTTTCCTGCTGAAATTGTGGTAAGAAAGTGATGGAATCTATATAATATTGGTTTGTCATCAATCTTCAAAGAATTTTATATATTTTCTCACTATATAGACTTACCTTTATGGTCCAAAGTCCTTGTCCTGGATCCTTGATGTTAACCACCCTGGCAGAGTTCACGATATATAAAAGCTCATTAAGACCAGATTCTTTCCTTATTATTTTTCCTACAAATCCAAAGAAAAGTTTAATCAATTGAAATGTCGCTTTCCTGTTAATAAATGCAATAAAACTGAGACTAATATCCTACTAAAACAAAAAAAATTACCATTCAGTTAAAAATGTTTTTACAGGATATTGTTAAAGGCCTGGCTAAAGTTCATTTGACAATGTTAAACACATTGCCCTCATCAATCCTCATGTTCATCTTTTTTTTTAAACTCAAACAATTTTATGACACCTGATTTTCCATGTACAAAACCAAACTAACTATTCCTGAATCAGTCTTTGATTTCCAAATGTTGATAGATCCTAACTTTCAGAATCTCCTCCGGTCACCTTCCCACCACTAATGTTAGGCTCACTGGTCTGTAGTTTCATGGTTTGTTTGTGCAGGCCTTAAATAAAGGGACACCAGCCAACTTCCAGTCTTCTGGTACTTCACCCATGGCTAAAGATGATGCAAATATCTCTGCCGGGCCCCCGTAATTTTATCATGACCTACCCACAATGTCCTAGGCTGCACTTGATCATGTCCTAGGGATGTATCCATTTTACCATGTCTTAAGACTGCTAGCACTTCCTCTTTTGTAATGTGGACATATTCCAATATATTACTATTCGTTTCCTTGAAATTCCTTGGTCACCTTTACCTTCTCCACAGTAAATACAGTTTCAAATTTTTCATTTAACAGCTTGCCCATCTCTTGTAGCTACACTCCGAGATGATCACATTGATCCTTAAAGGGCTCTATTCTCTCCCTAGTTATCCTTTTGCTCATAATATACGTACAATCTCATAGAATTGTCCTTAACCAAACCTGCCAAAGCTATTTCATGACCTCTTCATGGCCTGCTGATATCCCTCTAAATGTACTCTTACTTCTCTGACACCCCTCAAGGGATTTACTGGACAAACATCTCCTTCTTTTCCCTGACCAGTGCCTCAATACCACTGATAAACCAAGGTTCCCTCTTGCTGCCAAATTTCCACTTCACTCCAGCAGGTACATGCTGCCTCTTGACTCTCCCAATCTCACTTTTACTAGATGTCCCTTTACCTGCAACTAGCCGCCCCCAAACAACCTTTGCAAGTTCCTGCCTAATGCCTTCAAAACCTGCCATGCCTCGATTTAGGACTTTAAGGTGTGGACCTATCCTACCTTTTTTAGAAATATTTAAAAACTCTTAGAATTATAGTCACTATTCCCAGTGCTTCACCACCAACACTTCAGTCGCTTGCTTTGATACATTTCCCAATAAGAGGTCCAGTGTTGCTTCCCCTCTCATAGACCATCTACATATTGTTTCAGAAATCTTTCCTGGGCACATATTCGACCCCATCCAAGCCACTTGCATTATGGCATTCCCAGGCATTATGAGGGAAGTTGAGATCACCTGCTGGAGCAACCCTATTTTTCTAGCAGTCATTAATGTCTATCTTCACTCTAGGTTTTAGTTAAGGCAATACTGGTGCCTACCCAAGGACCTATTGTGCATGGCACATTAATGCATTGAGAGACTTCATCTGGGTTTCCCAAATGCTACAGATTAAACTAAAAATGCCTTTAGATAAACTTTTTTTGTTGTCCAACACTTTTAGAAGAAACGCACGTTCATTGACACTCAAATATTTCACCGCTTTTCCACAAAAAAAACCTAAGGACATACTACAATATTATTTTTTTTTATCTCTAAATGTAATATCCATTTAGACAAGTTAAAGAGGACACAAAACCAAATGGTGGTTAAAAAATTACTGAGAACACTTAGCTTTTGTTCTCAATATTATTCAGTTGCCTGAGCAATTAATTGACACCTCACCCCTGTTACGTTTTAATCAAAGTGGAAAAAAAGATTATGATTTGCATGGGGAAATTGTAGGGCAGCATGTCAGATAAGGTGGTCCTTCTGTACATTCCCTATTCTTAGCTATCACTAAATAAATATTTTTTTGATTTCCTTGATGAAGTTCAAGAGTTAGATTTAGCTCTTAGGGTTAAAGGAATCAAGGGATATGGGGAAAAAGCAGGAACGGGGTACTGATTATAGATGATCAGCCATGATCATATTGAATGGCGGTGCTGGCTCGAAGGGCCGAATGGCCTACTTCTGCACCTATTTTTCTATATTTCTAAGTTCCACATACATCTGAAGTGGAGGTGTTTTTAATGAGTCGCTGTGATGTGCATAAATGCTTAAGTTATTGCCCATTTTGTCATGACTTCGCCTGAAACAATACAAACTTTCAGACAATATTTAACAATTTATTTTACACTCGAGTCAATTCCTGTCAATTCAGAAAAACACTAGAAGAATGAAAAAAGTAAAATGCTAGATAAATGCTTTGTTGTGTGTTTGCTCTGTCTTTTGATGCGTAGTAATGTTCAAAATGGTAAGAGAATACATTGTGACATTGACAAAATGGTTCCTTCTAACAATTGCATAGAATTATTCTTGTTCATTCATTGTGTTCAATAATCAATTTAATATTGAAGGACCATACCTGCAGGATCCTGGATCTCAATAAAAGGAGCAGGACCACTGAGAGACACTGTCACCTCTCGGAGACTGGGATCAAAGGGAATTTGCCAGGTGTTTATGGCCTGTACGGCATGGTCTGTGGAAAGCATGTGAACTTTGGATGCTTGGACTGCTTCTTTTACCCATTTCAGAACCTGCAACAGCAAGAGAGAAAATGAAAACTACAATCCCATAACAGAGAGTAATGTGCGATTTATGGGGAAAGGAAAAAGTAATACCCCATTAGATTCAACTTGATGTCATCATCAGATGTACCTTCTTCTCCCCTTTCAGGTTTCCATAGGGGCCATTCCTTCTGCAACATTTTAGTTGATTCTCCCATCTCCATCAACTATCACTTTCCTTCTCATTGCATCTGCCCATGCAACCACAGGACATACAAGAGCAACTTTACCCACCATCTAAACACTCAAACACAGTTTCGTTTTTAGTTTAGAGATACAGCGTGGAAATAAGCCCTTCAGCCTACCGAGTTCATACCGACCATTGATCACCAATACACTAGTTCAATGTTAACCCAGTTTTGCAAACTAACCATTTAGCACATTACATTACATCACATTACCATCAGAACTTAGTACTAAATTCAACAATTTCAGTTAACCAACCCTTCCAGTTTATACCAGACAAGCCAGCTTTAACGATAGGTCATCAGCCTGAACCATTAACTTTGTTTCTATCTCCAAAGTTACGGCCTGATCTGTTGAGTATTCCCTGCATTTTCTATTTCCATGACAGGATCTTTCTGCCCTTTATTATTATTACTACTACAGTTATTCCAGGAACTGTCCACTGGGTGGCGCAGTCAGTGATGGCAGCATCTCCAACGATCTGTCTGTCTTTTCATCATGTTATTTTTAGTGTGTTTTTAAATTATGTGTTATCTGGTTTGTTTTATGTGGGGGGTGGGGGAGGGGGGAGGGGGAAATTTTTTTCTCAATCTCTTACCTTGCCGGAGATGCGATTGTTTTCTGGATCATATCTCCGATTGCTCTGCGGCCTAACATTTTTTTTAGATTTTTAGATTTAGAGATACAGCGCGGAAACAGGTCCTTCGGCCCACCGAGTCCGTGCCGCCCAGCGATCCCCGCACATTAACACAATCCTACACACACCAGGGACAATTTTTTACATATTACCCAGTCAATTAACCTACATACCTGTACGTCTTTGGAGTGTGGGAGGAAACTGAAGATCTCGGAGAAAACCCACGCAGGTCACGGGGAGAACGTCCAAACTCCGTACAGACGGCGCCCGTAGTCAGGATCGAACCTGAGTCTCCGGCGCTGCATTCGCTGTAAGGCAGCAACTCTACCGCTGCACCACAGTGCCGCCATGGAGCTGGCGGCCTTGCTCGAGAATGTCTTTGAGCCCCACCACGGGGCCGTGGACTTACCAACAGAGCCTGCGATCCCCTGCCTTGGATCGACCCTCTAACCGCGGCCTGCGGATTTCAATATCGAGGAACTCGCAGTCTCGGGTAGAGACTGACGTCGGGAAGCTCCAAAATCGCAGGAGGTTCGACTCCCCCCGATCAAGCGTCCGATTGTCTGGCATGGGGGAGCTGAGATTCCCCCCCCGATGCGGGAGCTCAATCGGCCCGACGCAGAGGGCCTGACCGCCGGCTATGGGAGCCAAGATCGTCCCATCAATGGAAGGTTAAAGTGCCCCGACCGCAGGAGAACAAAGAAGGGAAGAGATTGAACTTTTTTTTCGCCTTCCATCGCAGTGAGGAATGCGGAGAAGTCACTGTGGTGGATGTTTATGTTAAAATGTACTTTGTGTGTTTTGTTGCTTTTTATTGGTATGACTGAATGGCAAATCAAATTCCTCGTATGATTGGAACTTTAGACTATTGCAGACTTTTCTTGGGGCAACAAATGAAAGACATGCTTTTGGACACAAGGAGCACACTAATTGGCAGCCTTTTCTTTAAATCATAAGATCTTAGCTTTGCTAAATCCAAGAATTAAAACATTATCTGGAAGCGGATTCTGCCCTTTAAAACCATTTCTCATACTCATAAACAAGCCTTTCAGCACAACTTGCCATTACCGACCAACATGTCCCATCCACACTCGTCCTACCTGCCCGTGTTTGGTCCATATCCATTTAAACCTGTCCTATTCATGTACCTGTCAAAATGTTTCTTAAATGTTGCAATAGTTGCTGCCTCCTCTGGCAGCTTGTTCCATACACCCACTGCCTTTTGTGTGAAAAACCCCCCCTCAGATTTCTATTAAATCTTTCTCCCTTCACCTTAAACCTATGTCCTCTGGTTCTCGATTCCCCTATTCTGGGCATAAGACTCTGTGCATCTATCCGATCTATTCTTCTTGTGATTTTGAGATATCTGTTCTATCAGAAACTGAGGTTACTCAGCAATTCCATCTCAGCAAGTCCAAAGGAGTGTGGTCACAAATAGGTCAGTCACAAAGACATCCATCTGAGCAATTCATTTTGTTATGGAAGACTCTTGATCTCATGACCTAGCAAAGTGATTTTTCATCAACAATTAAAAAAAAAAAATGTAATCACTGAATTTGTAGGCAAAATTGTAGGCAAAATTTTGCCTACAAAATAAGTGGTGAATTTCTACAGAACATTGGTTTAATGTTAAAGATAAACATAAAATGCTGGAATAACTCAGCAGGTCAGGCAGCATCTCTGGAGAAAATGGATAGGCGACATTTCAGGTCAGGACCCTTCTTCAGTCCCGACCCAAAATGTCACCCATCTATTTTCTCCAGAGATGTTGCCTGACCCGTTGAATTACTCCAGCATTTTGTATCCATCTTTGGTATAAACCAGCATCTGCAAATTATTTTTAACAGACTGGTTTAATGTTTCATCCTAGCAGATAGTTGCTTCCTGTGAGGGTCAGTGTCTGTTGATAGAAAAGTCAGAGGGAAAACCCTCTGGAGTGAGAGTTTGATATCTCCACTGATAATGGAATAATGTGCAACAACCTGAGGATGATTCAATGTCCAGTATCATTTAGCATACTATAACAGGTATAACAGAGCTTTATTTGTCGTTCGGTACCGAAGTACCGAACGAAACTACATAGCAGTCATAGAAAAAAAAAAAAAGAACACAAGACACATAACCCCAAATCTGCTTTTATAAAGCTCCTTTCACAATCTCAATGTCCCAAAGTATTCCCCAGCCAATATAGTGGAGTTATTAATTTTGGAAGCTGATAAAAATAAAATCCCCGAAGAAAGCAGTTTTTGGGCTCTCCTCATTTGGCCCCATTGGTCAGAGCCAACAAGCTTCAGGTCAAGACTTGAGGCCAGAGCTTCCCTAACTACATCGCAGCACACGGAGCCCAACTCGTGCCTGAGCCTCACCGCTGCACAACAATTATCTGCTCACCTGCCAACTCCGACTCAACTTGATCAACATCAAAAAACATTTAAGGCCTCAACTAATGCCGGACCCTTGAATGCCTCCTTCTGGACCAATCTGAAGAAATAGAATTCAATTCCACAGGCAAAGACTTCTAACACTGGCCTGCCTAACATCTGTTAAAATCCATGAATATACTTCAAATCCCAGCTTGAATTCTATCTGCTATAAGTTACTTTCATTGCTGATTGAAGAGTACATTTAAAATACATTTGGTGCAGAGAGATGACTATGTTACAGCAACATGCCAGCTCCAACTGAGCATTTTGAAAAGCCCATAAATCAATGTTGGGAGATGTTTCAACTCAGTGCTATCATTACATGAAACTTAATATCTGTTCAATAAATTGAAAATCAGCTGCAATAACCCATGTCAGTGCCAGAACTGAGCATCGCAATGGAAGCTTTTTGAATCTTCAAAACATCACATTTACTCAGACTCTTAAAGAACTCAACCAGTATTACTGCACTTGGACAACTTGCAAGTAACAAACAACTCTGCTTTTCTTTCTCTAGAAATTCCTCACAGGTTTTCAATCTCTGTGACTTAATACTTAAGCAGAACTAACTCTGTGCAAGTGCAATGTTACAGTAACCAGAACCAGCACTGAAGTGCAAAGCTGGCTGTGACCTCCTGCTCTCTGACTTCTTTTAAAAACATGCATTCTGCAGTGGGACTATTAATTCAATTTATACAGGTGAGCCAGGACAGTTTAAATTGATGCAAATGGCCAGCGCATCATTATTATGCACTAATTTATTCCCATCTCGTTACGTGTCAGAAGTTAATTTACTCCAGGGAAAGTGAAAAAGTCACATTGCAAATGACACCATGCCGCACAAAGAATTTGACAGTCCAAAGGGACGTCAGTAACATTTTCAATGAATCAAATGGGGTCTGCAGCTGCCAACTCTGCAATTGATTTATTTAGGATTGTACTGAACTGAAGATGGAAGAAACTCAGCAATTCTGCTCCATGCAGCATACTGAACAGTTATGGATGCAGCTGGCAGCTATAAATGGAGATTTTGCAAGTGATAGACATTTTTAAATTCTTAAATTTTTGTGTTGTATACATT